>NC_136640.1:3822500-3855000 GCF_949748355.1 Melanostigma gelatinosum
AGCTCAGATTCCCACTGAACTGTCAGTCAGGTGTCTTGATCTTACAAACAGCAGTTTAACAAACCAACCTGGACTCTTTCTCCTCTTCTCTAATTGATTCTTTCTCTGGAACTTCTTCCGGATGCACAGACATCACCTGTACAAACAAACAGACGCAGACAGACAGGTGGCGTCTCCTGGGTGACACGTTGACAGTGAGTCTGTGAGCGGCTGCAGACTAAAGTCCTCCTTCCCTCCAATGTGACATTTTCTCACTTTGCTAATTGGAGCGACGTCTTCTGTGATCACTGACTTTGATGTTTGACAAGACAAAAGTAATTACAGCTATTCAACCCCCATGTTGTGACTCCATTGTTGCTCTGATCCACGCGGCTGCTCTGCTTTTTATTGTCACTGTTTTTTTTCATCTCTCGACGTTCTGCAGATGTGAGTTTTTGTCCGACAGCGGTGGGGATAAGCGCTCTGAGCTTGTCATAGCGGTGCCCTGGGTTGGAGTTTGTCTTCTGTGAAAGATCCGAATGTCACTTTTCAGCCCCTCCTCCTCCTCCTCCTCCTCTGTCATCCCCCCTCCCTTTATTCCTGTCACTTTGCCTCGCTCGCCCCAACTATCAAAGCTTCACTGTTTACTTTCTTCAGTCTCTTCCTTTCCATCTCTCATTGTCACTTTCTTCCTCTCTTTCTTTTCTCTCTCTCTCTCTCTCTGTCTCTCTCTGTCTCTCTCTCTCTCTGATGTCAGTGCAGCACTGTCACAGACCCACTCCAGACTCAACTCCTGTTGAATGTTAATGGTGTTCCTGGATTGTGTGTGTGTGTGTGTGTGTGTGTGTGTGTGTGTGTGTGTCTTTGCATGCATTTGTGAATGTTTTGCCTGTCTGTGAATGGATACATTTGGTTTTCAGTATTTGTTTTTCACGCACCCGATGTGAAGAAATTATAAAGAAGAAAGAAAGAAATCTTATTTCTCAAAGATGGATTATATGAAGATTAGAGTGAAAGGTGGCGCTTAAAGTTTGCCTTATCTGTCCGTCAAATTGTAACTCTGTGTCCATCAGACTCTACTTCTCTCTTGATTTATTACCTCAGTAAACATTGTAAACATGAGTTTATGGTCTCAATCTCTAGTTTCAAGTCTTCTTCAATGCAGCATGATGTTCATTTAGTAACTTATGGTCCATTTAGAGTCACACAGACCAGAGAGCAAGGGATGCTTTAGGGCGGGGCTACACAGTGATTGACAGGTCGCGTCCACGCTGTTGTCCGGTCTGGAGCTTTAACCCTTTCGCAGTGTGTTTTCACTTCATGAAAGTTCATTGTAACATTTGGGTCGTCTGTTTCATTCAGCGTTCGGTTGTACTTAGCTCTAACCTCTCGTGTCACTTCTGGTTGCAAAAAAAAACAGATGGTGACGTCCAAAAAATGCTGAAATTGTGGCTGCAAAATGTCTGTCCACAGACCACTGGGTAACGTCACGGTGACTGCATGCACTTCTTATGACACAATCTAAAGTGCGAAGTGACAAATCCACAGATAATTTACAGCTGCAGCTCAGTTTTAAGAAGCGTTGTCTCGTTTAGTTTATTTCAGCTCATTGTTTTGGTATTACAGCGCACAACTTTATTGATTTCAGCCCCGTTTCTAGATGCAATAGGCAGCTGCTTTTTTGTCAAAGATCTGCAGCACAACATGGTCAACAAACAGTTAGCAACTAGCTATATAGCATAGTGGAGTATTTAGCAACAGGAACATACATTTCCTTTAGGAGTTGGTGGAGACCAAAACAGCGCTCTGATCAGTGTGGTATTCACTGTTCATCATGAAGGTGAAATGAACGGCCCCTTCGCTCGGTGTGTGCTAAACAGCTTTTGCTAGCTTTTGCTAGTTTGCTAGCATGTCTGTATTCTCACCACTCTCTCTCTCTCTCTCTCTCTCGCTGGTCTAAATCGTTCCTCCTTCGTCTCTACTCACTAATGTTTGCTGCACTTCCCGCACTGGGATCGTTACATATTCTATGAAAACCTAACTTAATTAGCGGATGAGAAAATAATTGAGCAACTGGTCCTTGATAATCAGGCAAGTACACCAAAATCAATTTGAGTGTTTATTTCTTTTGGCCAAGCCGTGCTGTTGGATTTTGACGTCTTCCACATGTGTCCGTGCTGAACCCTGTTCCCAGGTCTCTGGAAGGTGGAACAGTCTGGAACGCAGTGCGTGGAGCGTACGTCCAACTTTCCCTCCCCAGGCCTCCACTCACGGGACCGGTGCAAAAGTTTAGCGAAAACACACATGCACTCCTTTACACTGACTCACACAAAAAAAACAGGACACATACTTGGACATGAAGGTGAGATTTTTAATTAGTGTGTATTTGTCCAGCGCAACACACACCTCTGACCTACTTCACATTTCAACACCACAACACCCTCATGATTCAAACATCTAATTGTTTCCATTCTTCTTCCTCTTTTCCCAAATAACTCATTTGCTTTTTGTATCCTTTTAACCCTTCCTTTCCTCCTCTCCTTGCTTCCATCCTTCACTGCGAAAGTGTTGCGTCGTAGTGCGGCGAGCTCTGAGAAACAAAGTTTAGTGTGAACTTTCTTTGCTATTACCAGCACGCCTGTTTCCCCTCATTTCCACACAAACGGCTTGCCGGCCGGTTGGCGCGGTGCCACAACCGATGCCAGTCTTTGTGTCTCTTCCAGGTGGGTGATTTATGCGTGGCGCCGAGCCCCCAAAGCGCCACCGAGCCTCTGTCGTCTCCCTGCTGCCAGGCTTGGCCCCCGATGGGTTCTAAATCCTTCTCAGACGCCATCGCTAGCGAACAAACAAACTTTTTCTTGTTTTCTTCACTTGGAAATATACCGTCTGTGTTTCTCTTCAACTTCAGCAATGGATCGATTTCATCTTCCAGCTTTTTGTCGATCCCTCTCTTTATTATCCATCAGTTTTTGGCATGACTATTTCGCAGAAACTTCTCGTTCCAGATCTCTTCGCTTTCTGCCTTTGCCTGTTTGGATGATCTGCCCCGCCCTGATTAGCATGATCTGCCCGCCCTGATTAGCATCACCTGTGCCTCATTAGCGCTGCGGTCACGTCGCCTCCTGCAAACCTGGTCTCACTTCCCCAATCACTGCATTCAGCCACCCAGTTTGTCTTTGTTGCATTTCTGGTTCAGGGTTTTGCCCGTTACCGACTTAAAATGAACCATTGAATTGTACCTGCTGCCTCGTCACAGCCCAGTCTCCGATCAAATGACATTCCCGTACAACCAAACCAAACCGCATCCTCAATGGCGTTCAGAGGGAAACGCATTTCCTCACTGATATTCGTCACAGCTTCAAACGGTTCTAAACACTTTTGAAACACAAAATTGAAACTAATCCAAACAAAAAATGCACCAAAACTACTGACTTTGGTTTAGTTAAAAAAAACATCATGGTTTAGCTTAAAATGTCTTCTTAAGTTAACTTACAGACGTAATTAAAAAATTCGGTTTAAAAAGTAAAGTGGGACTTTTGGTTTCACACGGGTTACACACACTCCTGACCTCCTTACATTGACTTCTGCCTGCTGTATGATTAAACGTGTTTGGGATACATATCGGCTCTCTTCTGCTGTACTCCAAATTGTGACAATTTTAATCTTGTCATGGTGGAAATGATCTAAAATTAGATCATCATTTACAGCAGGATCATTAAGGAAAAAATACACAAATAAATTCCTTCTGAAAACATATTTATTCATTTTGGTGAGTAATTTGCCTTCTGGTGATCAATAAATGTGCGTTGTAAGTGTGTGGTTTGTCTGGGCTTCAATAACAACGTCATACACACAAATTAATTGAACCATAAAACAGCTCTGTTTGGGAGACAGTAAGGACGAGGAGGAGGGATGGAGAGACTGAGTGAAAAAGAGCAGCAGACGTGAGGCTAATGGGTTCAAACTGAACTGATCCTTCTGTTTTCACCAGAGGGGTCAGCTGAACACACACACACTCCATCCCTAATTGTTCCCATGCGAGGACTGTCACACACACTCACACACACACACTAACCATGTTGTCTTTTTATTTTCCCTGAAAACATGGGAAAATGTCTGATTCAGAGAATAAGGGAGATCACGGTCTACACACACATTCACAGTGACACACACACACACACACTGTTCGGTCATGAAATAAAGATCGGGGCTTGAGTCTGTTTTGCCTTTGTTTTCATAGCCTGAGTGAGCTGTGCAAAGTGCTGCGATGTAATTTTAATGGTATTTAGGACCGCACACACGCACACACACACACACACACACACACACACATCTGTGTCAACTCACGCATGCTACACGCATGTATGAAGTCATGCAAGCATGCATACACACTGACATACAGATGTGTGCAGGCTTGCCGTTGACACACACACACACACACACACACTATAGGAAAACTCCAGCCGATGCAATATGCATGCCGGCATAATAAATGAAGATGGCGAGTGGTGTTGCCGTAGACGGGCTTTCAGAGAGACGGAGAGAGATGAGGACCTGCGGGAAACAGGGTCAGAGGCCAGGAAAGTGTAGGAATAGTCAAACTGCTGCAGAACAAAACGTCAAAGAGATTTGCACAAAAGATGGAAATAAGTAAACCTGGATTGAAAAAAAAGATAGAGGGATGCAATGGGGTTTAAGAAAGAAGTAGGGGGGCTGTGGTTGGAGTTTCGCACTACAGAATAATAGATGGCTTGTGTGTGTGTGTGTGTGTGTGTGTGTGTGTGTGTATTCCCTCTCACTGGGACCAGATGAAGTATTCCTCAGTGTCTGTGGCAATCGACCAGAGCAGCGCAGCTCCAATGATGGATACCGCCGCACTAATCGCTCCTCCGATGCCTTCTGTTTCTCTCGCACACACTTTGCTCCACTCTCACTCATTCATTTATCTCCCCCTCTAATTCCTCCCTCACTCCGTCCTCCCGTTCCAACGCGCTGCGGCACACCAAACAGAAACAAATCACAGATTTAATGAAATCAAGTTGGGAGGGGACGGCCTGCCGCAGGGGGCGTGTTTTTATTTATTTATTTATTCATCTTGTCTCAGCGTGGCAGCTGGTGCAGTGGCGCACCTCAGCCACCTGACTGACTCCGTGGCCCGAGATGACTCCTCTTAAGAAAGTTCCCCACGTCTGTTCACACTCGGGGGAAAAAGAAAAGCTGCATTCAGCCTCGCAGCTTGCAACATTCGGCCCTTTGGGGAGCATACATCATTTAAGGCTGTGGTTCCCCGAGTGGAGCCCCGGGGACCATCGGGGGTCCTTGTGAGGAGATCCAGAATCTTCACGGTCTGCATGTGAACATTGTGGAAATTAATTGACCTTGTTTTTTAAGGTTGTTGCTCAGTGAAACAACATCCACATCTGGGAGCAGCAAGGTTAAGGGTATTGAATACCACAGGCTGTCACTTTGACTTAGATTCCGGCTTCCTTTCAAGCGTGGGAAAACGTAAACATTCGATCCGTCATGATTTGTTCGAATTCACAATTCCCAATTCCCAAAGCGTGAGCACAAAAACAGGCCTTGAACTCCAGCAGGAGGCAATCCTAAGAAAAGATTGTGTTTTGGTTGAAGCTAACTGAGCTCATTATGTCCCCCGTGTAACTAGTCGTTAATGAAGTACGATTCTTACGTCAAATCAGTCAATGATGACGTTTGGCTTCACACGGGACACCAACATCAGTCCCCTGGGTGAAAGTCCTGTTTGTTTGACCCGTCCATCCACCTTGACGTCCTACATGGACTTCGTCGTGATGTGTGGAGACACTAGATGGGGTAATTGTATTGTGGGTACTGTTCCGACCACTTCACTACAATGTTAGCTAGCCACTCGTAGCAGCCCCACAAAAAAACGGGAAAATGTAGTTTACATGCCAGGTTTTCCAAACGAGTGCACAGTGTTGCGGGTCTCTCTTCTACAACAGAAATGAACACGTAAACTAGAAACATTAAGCTCGGTATGTGTGCAAATGACAAAGCAACGGAGAAAACAAACATGCTAAATTTGCGTGAGAGGGTGGATGGAGAGACGAGGGCAACAAAGACAGATTGGTCGATGAATGGTGGTCTTCAGGTTCTGCACTGAAACATAAGGAATTTTACTCATTTCACTTTGTTCTACGTCATGTCAGACCGTCGCAATTCCATTCCCGCGATTCAAACCCAAACAGCTACTGGATGAGAGCGCAGACGATTAGCCTCATTGAACTCCTTATGCTGTATAATCGTCAACACCAGCTTGCCCAGACTGGAACAACTCAGTCAGACTTCCTGTCCTCATATGCCCACGAATGAAGCAGTAAAGTGTGTTTCTGCTCTTCCTGTTTGTTTGTTTTTCTTCAGTTTTACCGCTTCATCAAATTTAGTACCAGAACTTTTCGAGCTCTAATGAGGTTCTCTGGGATGCCATCCGACCAAATGGGAGTCTGTGGTCAAACACCGGCAGTTGTTGATGTGAAAATAAGTTCAGGAACCATTGCTGAGAGTCTCCAACAAACATTAAACTTTGGACAGACTGTGTCCTTTTTTAGAAATAGTACAGCTGAGGTGTTCCTCCATACGGTCAGTTTCTTTAGCGGATCCTCGGCGCACAAAGGCCCATATAGTTCCTGCAGGACCCCTGGGTGTGCTGGATGTCCGTGCTGACAGGGGAGAGATGGGGGGGACGGGGGGGTGAGACAGCGGGTGAAGTGGCAAGAGGGTCTCTTCTGATCTCCCATAATCCCCCACTTTGTTCCGGACCCACTCGAAAGCTCTCGCTTGTACAAATACACACTTGTCCGACTTTTGAAGACGCCTCCTCCTCCTCCCTGTCATTTTCTCCTCTCCTCCTTAACCCTCTATCCCCAGACCCCATACGGGGCCTGTCACCATATTCCTTCTTTCACTTTTTAAGCCTCCCCTGTTTGTTTTCCAAAATAAAAGGCTCATTGAGAGGTGCGGTAAATGTGTGTGGATGGTTGTTTTTGCTCTTGCTAGTAGAGCCTTAATGACCTGAGTTCCACTCTGCCCAGCTGTCTCCACTCTGCATTAGCATTTCATCTGCACAAAGGCTACAGGACCACCCCAATGGGTCGCACACACACCTCGCTCACCAGGTAATTATGAACCAGGGGAGAGAACAGGAGAACAGTCATCCCCCCCCCCCCCACCTCCTCTCCGTCTGTACGTCGCTGCTTCCCAATGTCTATTCCCAAGGTAGGTTGAGCGTGGAAGCAATAAGTGTGTGTGTGTGTGTGTGTGTGTGTGTGTGTGTGTGTGTTTTTAAAGCAAACTTTGTGAGTTATGGGGAGTAGGGGAGGCTGCGCTGCAACTTAAAGAGCTGAGTTAGCAGATGGGAGACAATGCACCTCTGGGAGAGAAATGAAGGCCTGGAGATCAAATCAAGACCTCGACAATCTCATTTGGTGAGCATCGCATAGAGGGGGGGGGGGGACACGACAGCAAAACAAATCATGTGCGGGAAGAGAAGAAAAAAAACCTCTGCGACGATAATTCCTGCCCGGTGTATATGTTCCGAGGTGTTTTTATAAAGATGAGGTGTGCTGGTGACTTAATCGTGCATCCACACTGCAGGAGACTCCAGCTAACGTTTGTGTCGCACAAGTCTGAGCTGAAACGAGCTGACCAGCGTTCTTTGGCACAGATTGTACTCCAACAGAGCTTTGGAGACCATAGAAAAGCTAACAGACGATGTCACTGACAACTGAGGTGTAGAGTATCAGTGCTGGGGTCATTTTATTTTGATAGTCTCGTGTTGACTTTTAGTGTAGTCGATCCTGCAGGAATTCAGCAGTGACTCTCATGTTCCTACAGACTGTTGGCAAAGGGAAGGCACGATCTATATTTAGTTTACTCATCACATGGTTCATGTTGAGCATATTATCTCGACGCTCACATGATTCAGGCTGCTCTCGTCCAGCATTCAATGCAAAAGCTACAAAAATGAATGCACAGCGATCTTTCAGAGAGGAGGAACGTGTGAAACGAGAAGTCAGCGTTGCTGTTTTTGTCACGTTACAGGCGTACTTCAGTAACGACACTTCTGTGGTTACACTCATATTCGTAACACCGAGTTCCACCATTTGAACTCTTAGATGCCGTTGGAGCTATTTGTATTCTTAAACCTTTCAACCTAAATACTTCACACCTGTTTGATAGTGATAAACAGACCTCATCTCAATTGTCATTTTGGCCTATTACTGTTTTAATGCTGTTTTAATAAACATGATGTGCTTATAGTCACTCTCCTTTAAGTGGTATCTAACTTTTCATCAAACGAATAAGCGCTTTTTAAAAAGGTCCAACTATTTGCTAAATTTAAGCTTGCAAAATATTTAATTTTATTTAATTTTATTAAATTTTATTAAATTGTATTAAATTTTATTAAATTGTATTAAATTAAATTTAATTTTATTTAATTTAATTTTATTTTATTTTATTTTATTTTATTTTATTTTATTTTATTTTATTTTATTTTATTTTATTTTATTTTACTCTTTTTCAAGTGGTGGACAGCACTCTTACCAAGATGAGAAAGAAATATATCGTTGAATCCCAGAAATGACTGGGTGCTAATGAAATAAGTACAAATCGTTGCTACAAACAAAAATCCGAGTAAATGTGTTCTTATGTCGCTTCCTGCATGAGGCCACGTCTGATGGAGTAAACATTGTTGTCAGCTGCTAGCTGTTGTACACACAGAAGGTCATGGAAGTGACTGCATAAAAAGCTGAGGAGTCACAAACCCGCCTCAACTCAGCTGCTGTTCGACGATTTGACACTCAGAGAGGCCTCAAGGTTCCCATCCACACAGCCACACCGCTTAAGTGAAGCACAGCGGCCGAAACATATTGCATATTTGATATCGTGCTAAACCTGTGTCCACAGTATTATAATTAGTGTTGTGGAACAAACTCGGCGGCAGGAGATGGATTTCCACAGATCAAATGTTAACAGGACTGTGAATTAATGACAGGCAGCATGTGGTCTGTGCCATAATGGAGACATGGTTGCACGATGAAATGTTTTAGTCTGCACACACACACACACACACACACACATTCACAGCGGGATGGATGTACCAGTCTATACAGTATGATGAATCGGTGGTCCACAGCAGAGAATTGATTGATCCCCTGTTGAATGAGAGCGTGTATGTGTGTGTGTGTGTGTACGTGTGTGATAGAGTCTTTATTGATATCATATGGCGGCCTGCTGCTCAGATCAATGGCTGTTTCTCCTCATGAAGTTGTTTTGACCGCATGTTGCGATATGAAAGCCATCCACACGCCGCCCGGCCTCGCTCTTATCAAAGCCTGCCATTTCTTCTCGAAGGGCAGTTAAAGTCCTCGCTCCGTGTTCCCGAAACGTCCTCCGCAAAACACAGAAGCGTGTCTTTCATAGGAGCGACCATTGTTGTATCTTTATGCAGGGTTCACCGAAACAAGTTCAAATGTGTGTCTCAGCCCCTGTGGTCCTCTCCTGAGCGCTGACCTCACGACCCCCCTGATTATTCATTCATTCCTGGCTGTATAAAGACCCGACTGTCACCTTCCTCACTCTGCTCTCCGTCCTCTTCCTCTGCTCTCCGGCTAGACAGGAAGAGAGGCAGATGCCGGCTTTGGAAGGAGCCGGTTTTTGACAGTGGGTAAACAGGATATTTTAAAATCGTGCTTACATGAAGAACCACTGAGCGTATTCATGAGAAAAATCCTGTTTGTTTTCTGTGGGACGTGAGTGAATCATTGTGGGACTCCAGTGACGCGACGCGACACTGACTTCTCGGTCAATACCAGTCTTGAGACCACTTTTTAACTGTATCATCTCTGTTTTTACATTTACATAAAATTGTTCCTTTTCCTGTCAGACCCTCAGTTCATATTCAGCGTTTTTGTTACATTTCTAAAGTTTTCTTTTGTTTGTTTTTTCATTTTTATGTGTGCCTGCCACCACTTGTTCGTACCCGCTCACTCTTAATGATTCAACAGTTCATTTAATCGCAGCGATTTAGCTCTTCATCCATCAAAAGCCGCTCTGACTGACAGTGATGAAGCGTGAAGCGTCTGTCACTGCCGCTGCCAGGACCAAACTCTGGCTGAGGTTGATAGATCTACAGCTGTGGGCTGGATGGGAAGGAATATGTTGTTGTGTGGCGACTGTCAAGCCGGCGTGGCCCGGGGGGGCAGAGGGGGGGGGTGCGAAGCAGGTAACGTATTCGCATTGGCATCCGGGTCCCAGGGCCTGTCAGACGGACCAGAACCGAGCTTCTGACAGCAGGAAATGACACAGCTGCCTCTGCATGAGTTCTCGTTTAGGTAGGTTTGAATTGGTTTTCCTGGTTTTCCTGAATATGATGATGGTGAAGTCGGATGCCCTGTCCACCAATTTGGGGCCAGAATGAACAACCAATTGTTTGATAGATTGTTATGAAATGTTCTACACGCATCGGGCGGTCCTAGAGGAACAAAGCTATGATGTTGTTGATCCTTGAGTGCCACAATTAAATGAATACATTTGTTTTTTGTGACGGATTTCTGTAATATTTTGTACAGATATTCAAGGTCCTCAGCGGATGAATCCGACTCACTTTGTTTGGTGATCCTCTGACTTTTCAGCGTCAGCAAAGTTTTCACTGACATACTAACCCATTCAACACCACGAGCATGACTGCAGACTCTCACTGTGTTTCTCAGAGTCGAGGTCCTTCAATGGCTGAATTTCAAGACGGAATTCTACCGAAGACCGAGTCCTTCGTTGAGAGGGTTTATTAGTGATGCATGTGTGTATCCTCCACGCTCCCAAGACACCCACAATCCTATGCGCACAATGCATTTCCTGTCCCCTGATTTGGAGACACAGAAAATACGCCAGTAAACTTTATGTTATTTCCCCTCAGCCGTCTGAAGAAAAATCTTCCTGAACAAATCTGGAAATTGCCAATCCAGATGCTGAATCTTCAGCCATATTAGTCTCCCATCGACAAGGACGAGTGTAATAAGAGTTTGTCCTGACTTGCATCGCTCAGCGACAGACTCATTCACCACGCTATTAACAGCACTGAAGGCAGAGGGAGACAGCAGGGAAGAGTCAGCGTATTTTCACATCTGTAAATTAAGGCTTGAGTTGGGTGTAGTTGCAACAGCGGAAAGACCAAGACGGTTTTATTTCGTTTCAGTCGAGCTTTGATGACGTTTTTATCAATCGGAGAGGTATAACTGCTCTGTAGTTGCTTTGAAGAGAGCATAATACTTGTATGTCTTGCACGTTAATAACTATAATTGCTCAAATACCTGTTGATTTCATTCTTTTTTTTTGAGCCTGCCTATTTTGAATCTGTGTATATTATATTGCGAAATGCAAAATCAATATTCCTGCTAGAAACTGTAATAAACTGAATTATTCTAAAAGAATATCAAAAACAAAACTACCACGTCTTTATCTTCGCTATCTAAAGTTTTGCCGATAGGACCCGACTTGGAAGGACCCGTCCTACAAAGGAAGCACCCTTGAAAAAAGCTCAGTCTTATTTCTGAAGCGCCTGAATGTTTAACAAAATCACTCTACATCCACTGCCATGTTTCAAACCACAGGTCTGTCTCTTGCTGTCCTTGGTAATGGTACATTTTTAGCAGCAGCAAACTTCTGGTTGACTTAGATGCCTAACCCCAAGTGTAACTTAACCTTTAAAATGTTACACGTCTACCCGGGGAATTGCTCGGTGGTATTTAACTCTCCCCAATCACTGCAACGCACCTAATGGGAACGAGCCATGTGGCCGACCCTGAGGCCGGACTCTGTTGCAGCATTGCACAAGTGAAATATATTCGCCTGCATGTCTGGGGCCGCGCTCAGCAACCACACTATAACTCCAGAGCCACAGAAGCGGTAAAAACACACACACAAAAAAATAAAGCCTGACAGGATATGCGTTTAGCAGCAGCGCTCTCTCCGCCACCGCGGACAGCCTATCCATCCTGTGTTCGCCCGAGGCTGCAGTAAGTAGAGGTCGCTATCACGTTCCCCGCGGTCGGTTCCCATCGTGAGCGTCCGTGGCCTAAAGAGAGGGACAGCTGCCAAGCGCTTCTCGTCCAGCAGCTGCTCGTGTGTCCCGGAGTGCCGCGCGTGACGGAATCGAACGGTTCTGCTGTAAAGAGTCGGGGGGGCAGACTGAGTTACCAGGCTGAGAAAAAGGAATTCCTCGTAAAATCACAGCGAGGCCTCGGACTTTTTCACACTCTACATACTCCATCACAGCTTTGGCTGGGAGGGATAGTGTGTGTGTGTGTGTGTGTGTGTGTGTGTGTGTGTGTGTGTGTGTGTGTGTGTGTGTGTGTGTGTGTGTGTGTGCGTGTGTGTGTGTGCATTCATCCATGCATGTAGGCTATATGTGCAAAAGCGTCAGAGACTCACATCCACTTTCTCTCTTTTGCCTCCATCTCTCTCGCTCTCCTGTCGGGGGTGGCTGACAGATCCGACTCGGCACTTTGGATTTCTTTTCAAAGCGCAGGACGACTCAGCGGGGTTGCGTCGCCACAACGTGACCTAGAAAAGGCACAAAACGTAAAAAAAACCTCACTTTGGCTTCTCTTGCTCCTTATTTCTGCCTCTCCTCCTCCTCCTCCTCCTCCTCCTCCTCCTCCTCTGCAGTTTACGAGGTGAGGAGAAGTCGGAATGTGTAAGCTGGACCTCGGAGCATGTGTGTGTGTGTGTGTGTTGGCATGTAAGGTGAAATACAGCGGCGGAGTGCTTGTTATGACAGGGTAACGAGTGAGACAGGCCAGAAGCAACTGGTCCTGGAGAGAGAAAAAATAAAACACTGCTGCAACACACACACTTGCACACACTTACAGCACATGACATATTTGAATCACATGCCCTCTCACTCTACACACACATTTTCACACGCGCAGCAGTAATAAATAAACACGAAGAGAGGGGATTTTTAGGGGGGCGGAGTCTGAGCTTTTTTTCTAATGAGAAAGCCAATACTGGCTCCGAACCCGCCGAGAGGCCGAGCTTTCCAAGACGGGATGAAAGAGACGGAAAGTTGACCCAACAGGGTCGGAGAAAGCGACACCGCAGCCAAGCGTCGAGGTCAAAGAAAACGAATCGTAGATCGTGTCGCTAGCCGCACCACAAGGCCGCGTTTCGGTGCGCCGCTCGGGCACGCCTCATAAAGACGGCTCATTTTGAGTGACAAGCAGTTCAACACATGCTAACCGAGCTGCGAGGCAGCGCTCGACATCAGTTAGAGAAAATCCTGAACAGACGCAAATAAAGTCGTACACGTGAGCGGTATCGACACAAACTCCCGACTCGTTAGAGGGTTCCCCCGGTGGGCTGGTGCTGCTCAGCGATCCAACATGGCCACCGTGCGCAGGCCAAAGTCAGTGGGCCTAATGAGAAGTGAAGGGTAAATAAACTCCCGAGCGCGGTGAGACAGGACAGACCGGCCTTAACCGGCGCTTTGGTTCTTCTCAGCGCGGGAAGCTCATCGCAAATCTGTCGTCAAGTGCAATGGCCGACCATAACATACGCTATCGGAGATCTGATGACGGTGACGACGAGTTTGCAGACATTGAGTGACACGTGGGGACAGACGGTATTCCCGTACGCAGGAGCGTATGCTCCTCCATGCAGCGAGTCAGCGCCCCCTCCCTCACACGTCACATGTCACTGGAGCTGACTGAGGCGGCCGTGAGTCAGGATGAGACGAGGCAGAGCAGCGCGCTCTCCCGTTCGGGGGAGCAGTGGAGGAATGTCAGGCTAAATAAACAGGGTGTCTGCTGGAGAAGTGAACCAGCACCCCCCCCCACCTCCTTTACACTCCCTGCAGCCGTGAGGAGGGGAGGGTGGGGGAGTACAGGAGGTGGAGGAGGGAGGGGGCGGCATAGGAAGGTACTTAACATTGAGCAGCACTTCATATACGCGCTCATACACATGTCTGGGTACATGTCCACGTACACGGGTTTGAGCGATATGGGTTTTCGAAGGCAGATAACAGATAATGTGTTTGGACTGAAGAGATGATGGTATCTTCAACATTTGACCATCACAAAAAAGTGTTTTTGGATTTGTATTCTTGTCGGGATGATAAGACCTCAGCTTTGAGACTAAAAACGAGATTCTACACCCTTTGTTTTCAATACACAGGCTGATAAACCACTCATTTAGAATGTTCTCAGCCAAATGAATGGGCGTCAATGGTTATGATTGTGATAGAATCTGAATTGTAAGTCGCTTTGGATGAAAGCGTCTGCTAAATGACTGTAATGTAATGTTGCGTAATTTGGTGTTCGTTATGTACGCAAGTTATGTCCCAAAAGTCAAATAAATCCCTATCGACTACACAGGACATGAACATGAGTCTCCCAGGTGAAGGTCCTGTGTTTGTCTGACCCGTTCATCCACTCAGCCCTCCTCCCAGTGGACTGTGTCCCTCTTTATACCACCAGACCTCCTCCTCTGCTCTCGTCATAACTCCTACGCCCACTAGAGGCTGGCCTCGTGTTCCTGTATTTGTGTCAACCATGTGAGTAGATGATAACGGTTCTGAACGAATTTAATTGTTGTGTTTTTTTTGGCAGAACAAGCAACATTTTTAAACAACTGGCAGAGTGTTCACACATCCAACATTCCTTTGGAGTCATGCTTTGCCAGCTTTGTACGTCTGCTGTTTGTTGCCGGACAGGTAGCGTACAGTTGGTATATTACACTGTATGTGTGCTTTTCGATTGAAAGCAGCAGCTGGAAACGAGGTGGATGAGAGCCAGGCCTCTAAAAACAACAAGCTGGAAAGAGTCGGGATATAAATCTCTGTGGGTTTGTCGCTTTGATTGAAACCCTGCCACATTACAGACATTCATTTGATCCATTGTTAAAATAATAACCTTGATCAGTGCTGCTTTAGGTGTTTATTTACTTTCTTAAGGTGACTGTTGAACATCTGCCAAGGGACCATGAAAGACAATGACTTTTAACTATTTAGAATAAATGAATAAAAATCAATATTCTGGATGAACAAAGGGTTAAAGAAAACACTTTTTAAAACAAGTAGCTTCAATAGCATCATGAACACCACTGACTGGTCCATTAACCTTAAGAGTTGACTTGAGCATTTACAGACTGGTCTGAGAGAGAGAGAGAGAGAGAGAGAGAGAGAGAGAGAGAGAGAGAGAGAGAGAGAGAGAGAGAGAGAGAGAGAGAGAGAGAGAGAGAGAGAGAGAGAGAGAGAGAGAGAGAGAGAGAGAGAGAAGTGCTGAAAAAAACGCTGCACAAGCAGAGTCCCGAGACTATTTTTTACATACAAATGCATCGGCGCTGTAATATATCATCCTGTGGTTTACAGAGCACACGGAGGGAGACGGCAGCTGCCCAGTGAAAACATACAGTTGCACATATCAAACACATCTCAAACACAGGCTCTGTTTAATGTCTTGAGCCGGTGGCTGAAATTGAGTTATTTCTCAAAAAAAAAGATAAAAAAACAGAAAGGTAACCGTGATATTTCTACGTGGGAACATGTCATCCCGTCGTCACTTCACAGGAACGTCTGTACGTGTATGAACGTCTTCATGCAACTGTGTTTACAGATATGGCTGTAATAGCACCGGAGGTGTGTGTGTGTGTGTGTGTGTGTGTGTGTGTGTGTGTGTGTGTGTGTGTGTGTGTGTGTGTGTGTGTGTGTGTGTGGATGGGTTATCGGTGTTATCAGCGGGTGTATTCTTGTCCTGCGGGTCTTTACTTTATCTGTCTCCACTGCTCCTGCTTTGTGTCACTCTGCCAAAAAACTGACATATTTAGGCAAAATCGTGACTAATCGCCTGCCTGTTACATTAGCTGAAAGGTTGTGGAAGCTCAAAGGGGGGGGGGGGATTTCACCAAAACAGTGCTAATAGAGGCTCATATTTGGATTTAGTGTTAAGAGAGCGTGAGTGTTGCTTGCCTCCCTTCTCCTCTCTGGAGGTCCCCTCTAGGAGCCACCGCTGCTGGAGACCCAGGACGTACACCTGGACCCGCTGGAGGGAAGGGGGGCAACGGGAGAACCAGAACCAGGACTGAGAGGGGCAGACTGTCAGACCCTGCTGCAGTAACATGAGAGGTTTTCTAAAGAAACACAGGGTATTTTACACAGGGTTTAGATTGCTGACAGCATTTTCTCCCAGATTGATGATGAAATGCCAAACAATGAAATCCCCTCGTGCATTGGACACACTGACCCACAGCTCATGCTCACATCTCAACTCATCACCTTAGGTCCACAAAATACACATTTAAAAAAAAAACTTGGGTCAAAAGTTCAAGTTCCGAAGAACAGATGAGTGAAAAGAAAAACAAAATCTCTGAAGTTGAACTTTGTTGAAGCACAATGAATGCAAAGCACCCCTCCCCAACACACACTTACACTCCCAAATGAAGTCTTCCCCTCCAGTTTGCCTGTGACACATCTTCATGACAGTAAACCCCAGGACGGGGCGAGAGGCGGGAACATCCTCACGGCGCACTTTCAGCAGTCTGGAATGAGCAGATAAGCAAAAGCAAGTCCTCTAAAAGTGAAATATGGGAAGCGTTGACGTGTAACCCGAGCGTACTTCTCTCAAGAGCCCCGCTGGATCGCTGCCCCGGGGCTGCATCCAACAAGGTGAGCGGGAGAATCCTAATGAAGCTGTGAGCACTCAATCAATACCAGCTCAGGGTGGGAGTGAGAGAGAGGGGGGGGGGGGCTGCAGAGAGAAGAGGAAGGCAAGGAAGAGGGCAAAGAGAGAGGGGGGACGCAAAGAAAGGGAAGGAAAGAGGAGTACACAAGATGGAGAAAAAAATAATGATGAAACACAACAAAGAGGGAGGAAAGGAGGGAGAAAAAACAGGAGAGAGAGAAAATGTGTTGTAGGAGGAAGAGGCAGAAGATGACAGGGGGAAATAAATGGAGAACAGACAGAGAGAGAGCACAGAATGGAGACAAACACAGTATAGGATGGAGGGAGAGAGGGAGAAGAGAAGAGAGAGGTTGAGAGAGCCATGGAGGTATATGAACATATATATATTAATATATGTGTGTGTATATGGAGAGAGAGATTGCGGGGGAGAGAGAGGAGTGTGAGTCTAAATCGAAGACACTTAGAGAACGCTCATTGATTGTTGTCACGGCTGGCTGGGCCCTCCTATTTGGTTAGTCATCTATTTCTCCTGTATGCTGAGATCAAGCCTTTTCTCCTCCTCCTCCTCCTCTTTTATCTCTCCATCAGAGATGACTGGACCAACTAGACCTGCAACTTTCTGTGGAGAGGAGGGCAAACTTATAATTACTACTGCTTATAGCAGTATAGCAGATGTCCCTCTACCCAGCAACATTTTCCAGCTCTTGGGACCCCGAGGTGTTCTACTGGGTCTCTCATGGAGCTCTTACCAGTTGGACGTGCCTTCCAAGAGGCATCTTGATCAGATGCCCGAACCGTCTCCGCTGGCCCGTTTCAACACGAAGGAGCAGCAGGTCCACTTTGGAGCTCCCTCCGGATGTCGGAGCTCCTAACCCTGCCACCCTTTCGAGGAAAACTCATTTCGGCCGCTTTGTATCTGTGATCTCACGCACCAAATCTCATGACCGTATAGGCATTTCCTGCCTTCGTTCAGCAAAAGTTCACGGAGGCAAATTGGGATGAAAGCGCAACGGTCACCTGCATCCCATCATGGAATCATACAATTCACAAGTACAACCCCCGTGATCAGGGAGAGGGGAGTACCCGACAAGGGAGGGGAGTACCAGACGAGGGAGGGGAGTACCCGACGAGGGAGGGGAGTACCAGACGAGTGAGGGGAGTACCAGACGAGGGAGGGGAGTACCCGACGAGGGAGGGGAGTACCAGAGGAGGGAGGGGAGGGAGGGGAGTACCAGACGAGGGAGGGGAGTACCAGACGAGTGAGGGGAGTACCAGACGAGGGAGGGGAGTACCCGACGAGTGAGGGGAGTACCAGACGAGGGAGGGGAGTACCCGACGAGGGAGGGGAGTACCCGACGAGGGAGGGGAGTACCAGACGAGGGAGGGGAGTACCCGACGAGGGAGGGGAGTACCAGACGAGGGAGGGGAGTACCAGACGAGTGAGGGGAGTACCAGACGAGGGAGGGGAGTACCCGACGAGGGAGGGGAGTACCAGAGGAGGGAGGGGAGGGAGGGGAGTACCAGACGAGGGAGGAGAGTACCAGAGGAGGGAGGGGAGTACCCGACGAGGGAGGGGAGTACCAGAGGAGGGAGGGGAGTACCCGACGAGGGAGGGGAGTACCCGACGAGGGAGGGAGTGTTGGAAAGGCAGAAATAAGAGAAAAGACAAGAAACGTCGACTGTGAATGCAGCGATGGAAAAAAGAAAACCTGCAAATGCAGTTATAGCAGACGTGGGACAATAGGGAGAAAGAAAATTGAAAGAGATGTGGGGGGGCGATCGATGGAGAGAGAAACCAGGAGATTAGAGAAGAGACTGGATCAGAGGAGGAGGCATTCAGCAAGGTCGACAGAGACAAAGAGGCCGCAGAGAAAGTGAGTCGGAGAAGAAGAAATAGACTCAGTGTGTCCGCTGATAACGCCGCCGCCAAGTGCTGCCCTTTCAGTTATGAGAGGCCAGAAAAAGGATAAAAAACCAAGTCTTGGGTTTTCATTTCAAAAAGAAAATTGGAGCTGTAGAGTATCAATTATATATTTCATTTTGACTCGACAAGGCTGACTTACCACACGTTCACACACACACACACTCTTCATCCCAGCTGAATAGATACACGTCAATAAACACACGGTACTGTGTCATGTGGTTGCGGTGGTGCTTAGCCATTTGAGCCGTAGATGAAACGGGTGTTGAAGGTGTGTGTGTGTGTGTGTGTGTGTGTGTGTGTGCGTGTGCGTGCATGTGTGTGTGTGTGTGTGTGAACTCTGTGTACAGAAACTCGTGAAATTCTTCCTTCCAACACGCGTTACTGTGCAATTAAACCGGCAGTAACATGAGGAAATAGGATTAGAGAGCAGAGACGTGCATCCAGCTGGAGGAAGCAGCTCAGCTGCACAGATATATATTATATAACATCCATTCCTCCATTAGAAATAAGACACGACACCTTAAGGCCACGCCCCTGAGGTCAGCTCTTTCTGTGTATTTTGGGGACTCCCTGCTGTAGTTGTTACACCTTTGTGTGTGTGTGTGTCTATGAACGTGAAGCTGTATGTACATGAGCGCTGCCACTTAAAACTGCTCTTGCCACAGTGCATTAACGCGGCTTGTGGCGTGTTAACACCCGGCGCTGAGGCATTAAGTGTCGATGAGAGATGATACGGCTAATACGTGTTTATGTCCGACAGCTCGCTCTGCCAGCAGTGTGTGTGTGTGTGTGTGTGTGTGTGTGTGTGTGTGTGTGTGTGTGTGAGAGAGAGAGAGAGTGAGAAAGAAGGGCATGCAAGTCCTTCATCCAAACTATGTCAGCTATTTCATTCTGTTCACTCTGAGAGGCAGAGCATCTGTCAAACAGACTTCAGCTGTCCTCTGCCTCTTAAGCTTTTTTCCCACAATCGCTCACACACAGGCACACGCTCACACACACACACACACACACGCACACACACACCAAAAATGTGTGTCTTTGTACACTGCTGGGTCTGCTCGGTGTTAGTATCGCAGTATCGCGTTACAGTTGTTTTTGACTTCACATTCAGTAATCTTACGGTATAACCCCAGCATCACCGCTCCTTTAAAATCAATTTCATGTATTTTTTCTTCAACTTCCTGAAACCAAAGAATAGTTTTAGTTAAAATCCCAACCTGACTTCTTCTGCAGCCCAGTATCATGGCAGGTTGTGAACTAGTCACAAAAATGCAGTCGACTGGCTTTGTGTACATTTATCCCCGTATTGCTCAGGACGAAAACAATACCAACACAAAGGTAATTAGACTTCTTTTTCATGGTGGGCACACAAATCAAACGCATCCACGTGACTGTGCATCGGTCAGAGTTAGTGACGTACTGTAAGAAATCGATGACAACAAACACCAGACGTACAACCACGAGACCGCTGTTTGACACCGCATGCTCCAAACCCTCAACTTCATGTCCGTGAACCGAAGTTTGTGGTTTTGTTGCCTGAAAACCTAACATTTGTTTTGTTGCCTCCGTGGTTATTTTAGCCCAACCACCATGTTTTTCCTGAACCTAACTGAGCTGTTTTGTTGCCTAAATTACACTTGTGTTTTCTAACATTGTCGTTAAAAAAAAGTAGTTCGACTCAAAAAAAGAGACGATATGTGTCCCTGTACACAAAACCAATATATTGCATTTTGTTACGATGATACGACTTGCTGTGAGACTGAGGCTGTGTTTTAGGAAACCTTAAGCCAACCTGAGTGTAACCCCGACCTGCTATCGCTGAGACATCTAACCCTAACCTGAGGATATCTTTAAATAAGATTAATCTCACCTGAACCACGGACGGCAGCACTGTACAGACAACACTCTTCAAAGAGGAGACAGACCTCCAAACGTCGGGCCTACCGCTTCTAAAATGTCTGTTTTTTTCTATTTTAACACAGGATGGCAGCTGTTGAGATGCAATGGCGCAGACCTTCTGTGACATTACCCACCACAGACGTTTGGGGTCGTCCCGCTTCAACTCACAGGAATTTAAAAGCATTCATTGGTGAAAGGCCTCATTGATGAATAAGTATCAGACGGCAAAGTTCCTCGTTTTCAGTAAAAAGTGTCTGTCTGCTATCTGACTGAATTCTGATGCTTCCCCACCAGTTCTATTGAATTCAATGGACCCCTGAGATGTCACACCTTGTTTTAGTTGCAGACATGAATTTGCAGACTGGTGGTGATGTGTGTCATTCGCTTCATTGCTGTGACAGCGACAACAACTTTATTCCACAACACGTGTCGTGTTCCAGGACATTGTTTTCTCTGTGTGCGTCTGTGCTGTTGGGTTGCAGGTGAACAAGGGGGCGGAGTCTTGACCCCGGCCCTAATTGTTGATGTGCGGCACCTGCTCTGAGTACCTGAGTTTAAAAGCCCCTCCTCCACCCAGCAGCACTTTGTCCCGACCAGCAAACTCGGCAGTCTACTCTTTGTTCTCTTTCATTTACTGAATAAAACCCAGAATTTGGTTCATAACTAACAGCTAATTCTCCAACCAGCGGTTATGACACTAATGCCAGCTAGGCAGAATAACGCTCTGTCTGTCATGCTGTCCTCTATAGTCCTTCACAGCGGGCTTCTCTTCCATCAGCAGCCTCTGATCGGAGTGATGTTGGTGCCACAGTAGCTCACGAGCAGCAAACACAAAAGCACACATCACGTGCACATGAAGCGTGCGGTTCCTATTCATTACTCTACGCACTTTCTTCTGCCCATCGACGCTGCTGGAGACACCATTCAAGAGTCGATACTTTGTTGCCAGTATAGATGTTTGTAATTTGCCTCTGTGCAAGTCCAAACCGCCTCATGTCCCCATCGTGACGGCTACATGTGTGCAGTGTTCACTCCTGCGTGTGTTTGGACATGTACGTTCAGCATCACCTTCCTTTACTCTTAATTCACTCGCCATATTAGCCCAGCGTGTGTGTCTACGTTAATGCTGTTATGTCGAGTAACAGTGATTTGTTATGATGGGTCTGTAAACTGTGTGATGGGGGGGGGGGGCAGAAGACGAGGGGGACGTGGACGCATGGATGGTGTTGAGAGGGAGCTTGTGTGTGTGTGTGTGTGTGTGTGTGTGTGTGTGTGTGTGTGTGTGTGTGTGTGTGTGTGTGTGTGTGTGTGTGTGGGGCTTGTGTGCAGAGCGACAGGCGGATGACTCACCATCCGGAGACACATCTATCGGGGAATGATGACTTCATTACCTCTTGAAACATCCCTCCGTCTCTCCCTCCACTCAGGATGGAGTGTAAACCATATGAGGAGCAAACAGAGAAGCAACTATTGAATCGTACTAATCATAACACTCCCTTTTTTGGGGGGTGGGGGGGCTTGACCTATGCTGGGGGCTCTGCAGGGCGTGCTTTGTTTGCCGTTCGCCATTGATTTGCTCTCATTGTTTCACCGACCTGCCCACCCCCTTTTAGCAGAGACGCAGAAAAACAAGAGCAATGGATTTGTAATAATAATTCAAAAACGCTGCTATAGATTTCTGCCCCAAAGCCAAAGCTCACTGGCAGAATTGAGATTTATTGATCTTATACCCACGGCGCTTCTCATCGGCATCAACAATGGAAAAGAGCATCAGAATTTATTTTAGGGGGCTGAAACATGCAGCGCTGTGTCATTATTCCATCTCTTCATTTCTCCCTTCAACCTTTTATTTCTTGATTTGCCTCCTTCACTGTTCTTGCCTTTTGGTTCTGCATTCATGTTTTATGCAAACATCAGAATGTCCTGGTTCTCTCTGAGTGACACCTTGAGCTGGTCTGCTATTAACCTGTCGTCAAATGATTTTGTAACTATGCACCATTTCCTCTAGAATCTAATCTGAAATTAGACTAATTGTCTCATGAATGTGATTTGAAGTTCGCTCATGAATGTGATTTGAAGGGCTTTCATTTTGAAATGCTACATCAGAATGTCCTGGTTCTGTCTGAGTGACACCTTGAGTCAATGTGCAGGAATCTTCTTTGAAAACAGTAGAAAACTCCAAAATAAAAAGGCCTGGTCACACCAGCAGTCAAAGAAGCAAGGCTATGAAAAGAAAATCCATTTACTTCAATGGAATTACTGCAATTGGTGGATTAGCTTGTGGGCAAAGTACATCTGCCGTGTGTCGTGTTCAGCTTTGGTGAACTGTGAACAGTAAATGTATTCACTGACGTATTTTACATCATCGAACAAAACCTTGAAATCTCTTGAGCTTGTGTTAACACCTTGAATGATATCATGTAAAATACTGAGAACGCCACCACTTTATTATTTGCACCAAATATCTATGTCTTTGCTGACTGAATGGTAAATGAGCTTGAAATAAAGCAAAACGACTCCAAAGCTTTTACCAACTCAGCAAAAAACAAAGAAATAGAACACTGGCAAAGTCACATGAATTCTATTTCAGGGGCCGGAAAAGTCAAGAACAGAAAGGAGGAATAAATGGAGGTATTGTGTCCAAGAGGCAGAAACAATAATCAACGGTGATTACAGCTCCGAGCTGAAGGTGAGTCAGACACAGCTTTGAAACTAGCGAGCACGTAACGAGCAAATGATTTCAGAGAAGAGGCGCTGCTGTCTCCTCTTTGTTTAGCCGACACTGGAATAGTTGGAGCCCATTAGCCTGCTGGTGTGATGGGCGGTTGAGAGTTCCCACTTTGTTCTCTCTTTTAATTCCCTTTCATTGTGTGGCTTTCGACTTCACTGCTGTGGAGTGTGAGACTTCTTTCTCCTTGAAAGACTTAACAGAAGTAAAGATGTTAACTCGTAGCGTGGACGTGCCTTTGTGTCTTCGGCACATCGCTCCGTTTACGGCACTCGTTTGTCCTTTCATGTGCTGTAACACTGCTTTGGCAACCGTTGTCCTCCGGGCCGTTGTTTTGATGATGTGTTCGTCCTCCTCACGTCCACCCACAGTGGTGGACGTGAACTTTTGTCTCAGTGGGCCGTCGTTGAGAAAGCCATCTGCGGTGAGGGCTGAGTTTTCCTGAGGTGTTTTTCCAGGCCGTCGGTGTGAACGCACCACAGATCCTCGTGTGTCAGACGCTCTCTGCGCTGTGTTTTAAACGCAAAGTTTCAAAGACTTTGTTTTCTGCATTCTGGTGACGTTTGAAGGATGAAAATGGCAAAATAAAAAGTAAACCGCAACGTAATTTGTATGTTAAAAATACTTTTAATTTCACTTTTATGAATACAGAATAGTTTGTCTCTCTGGCGTGAACTTGCGTGAATCTCTGACGTACATTAATGTCAACGGTTTTCAGTCATAACTGTTTTGCCCCTGCTTGAGTATTTTGTTTTCTTTGACTCCATTTCTCTCTCCGTCTCTCACTCAATGAAAATCCATTTCAAACACAACGCGACAACAGCACCACCGAGATCTGAAACCCATTTATTTCCAATGCCACAAAGGCTTTTCAGTGCGCCGAGCAAAGCCCGACTTTGGGCTCTGTACGCTGTGAGCATGGACGTATACATCCATGGTGGCGAGCAGCTCTCTTCCACCAGGAGACATTTGGTGTAACTGTATTGTTGTACGGGTGGAAACAACAGAGCTTATACACGTTGTACAGTTCCAGAAACGGGTTTAGATGAACAAAAATAAAAAAAGAGGTGAGAAAATGTGTCATAAATTGGGAGTAATGGGAGAATTGTGACCCTGGGAAGAAACCAGGAGAGGCGAATGAGAAATGGGAAACGTTGTGAGGGTTGACAAGTATGAGCCTTCATAACCTCCATGGACCTGGAGGTTTTCTGCATGACGTAGGCGTATAGAGATCATGTTGTCGATTTCAGAAAGTTACAAGAGTTGTCAGACGCAGCCCGGCCAATTCCGCTGTCAGCAATCGGGACGAACACTTTACTGACGCCTTCAATGTCCTCAGACAGTCCTCCAAGTTTGAAAAAAAAAGACAACCGAGCATCAGAAACACACACAAAAGCACAATATCGTATTCTCTTCCAAGATTAAACTTGAAATATCTCATTTCCATGTAATGCGTGACTAATAACCTTCTTTAAGATTCCGATCCCATCCCTTCTGTGCCACCTTTACAATCACACGGGAGGTCAGCGGCGGAACGAGGAATGTGCGAGGAATCCGAGTAAAGGCGTCCTCGCTCCCTCCGTCTCTTTGGATTTCTCTCGCCGCTCGTCACTGTCTGGCTCGGTGGGAACAGGAATCACGGGGCGGCTGCATTGGCTTTCTGGAGCACTCCTCAGCTCCGAATGGGAAGGTCACCCACAGCGTGGACAAGAGAGATTCAATTTAACAATCTGTACAGCTCACCGAGGAACACTCATCCGGTGTGTGTGTGTGTGTGTGTGTGTGTGTGTGTGTGTGTGTGTGTGTGTGTGTGTGTGTGTGATACTGACATGCACCCTTTGTCATAGCTCACAGTCATGCATCACAATCTCTTCAAATCAAAAAATTCTTTGGCACATTTCTGCACTCATACTAGCAGGAACTGCCAATACTGTCGGGGAAACCAGCGTCCTTGTTATACATGAACATATACACACACACACACACACACACACACACACACACACACACCCTTCCACAGGGCCCAGAGCGGCGCCGTCCGGGGCTGTACGTAGGAACAGGTAGTGTCGCCCATGGGTTGTACGCTCAACCCACCGGGGGCCAGGAACCTGCCCACAAAGACAGGAAGTGGAACCCTTCCACCTGATAACCAGCACCGCATGGCCCCCCGGGGCTGCTATTCCCAAAACGTGTTTATAGGCACACACACGCAGTATATACGCAGGACGCTGCTACGCATACAATGGAGGCAAACGAGGTGAAGTGTAGCAGTGGCTGTACAGCAAATAAGGCCATGCTTCAGGAAAAAAAATAAAAAAAGTTGCAAAGTTTGCGAAGGAGGTCATTCCTCATTGTTGTGTTGTCAAATGAGATCAACCCTTTCATCTGGTCGAGCCAAGCAGCCACGGAGCAGTTGTCACTTCGCTGACAGCCGGCCCGTTCTCCTTTCTTCTCCCTCGGTCTTTGATGCGGTTCCAGTCCGGCAAACAAACCCGACCGCGTCCCTTCATCGGGGGCGGCATGCGCACCATGAAGAACGACCGGTGCGTCCGGCACAGCAGCAGCAGCAGGCCCGGAGCACGCTCAGCATCCTGGGTAGCTGTAGCTGTGCATATCCAAATACCATCTATGACCATACAAAAGATAAAGACAAAACAAGTCACGTTTGAGAGGTATTCAGGAACAGTATGACGCTACAGGTGTGAGATCGAAGCGAGTTAATCCAAAAGAAAAAAGCACATCAGAGGCATCGCTGCAGTATCAAGCTTGTGGTTTCATTTTAAAGCCCTGATCCTGGATCAGGTAGAGGCGTCAGAAGACAGCAGATAATAAATACCCTGCCTGTGTCAGATAAAGTGCACCACATTTACAGCTACTGGTGCTCTGAGTGGGAAGTAGCTGCTCTTTATGGTTCCCTCAAAAATTCAACAAGGGAATGAAAAATGTGTCCATGGTTTACGATCCCACAATGCAATGCGTCACATTTTATACACACAAACATTACGATGTGCGACACCACAGCTGTCAGCGAGGAATCATGGATCGATGGCGTGCGAGTGATTTTGGACACAGTAGGTCTACGATGATTGGGAGATGATATAGAACTCCGTGTTTACTGGCTCAAAGTCAGAGCTCAAGTCTCGAGTCCGCAGTCTTCAGGGCAGAATTTCCATTCAACACAAACGTGCGATCAAGCCCTTGATATATTGGATTCATTGAATAGGTCTAATAATTAAATGTATGCTGTCAAGTCTCATGTGAAGGCACGTGTGTGATGTGCGTGATTTGACTGAATTGACCCTTTTTCAGATCAGTGCCAACACATCTGTCCCTCTTCACATCCTTCCTTCCCTCTCCTGCGATCCGTCTGCATCCTTCTCCTTCGTCACATGTTCCTCTCGTCTCTCCTCTCAGCAGCATGTTGTACAGTCTGGGTCTCTCTGGGGGCTGCACGCTCTGTGTGTGTGTGTGTGTGTGTGTGCGTGTGTGCCTGGGTTGGCAGACAGGCCTGACCCACTTACCGAACACTTCCTCTTCCTCCTCCTCCTCCTCCGTCTTCACTCCATCTCTCACTAGCCGTCGTTGACTTGCTGTACATTTATACGCGTCTCTATCACTCCGCTGTGTTTGGTATGTCTGTCCGTCTCATCCCTCTAGAATCATGTGGAGGGGTGTTTAGCCATTTGCATTCCAGAGGTGTTGCCACACACACACACACACACACTCCCAGTCCCTGCTAGAGACACTCAGACATTCTGTGTGTGCAACATCTAAAGATAGAAGAAGAAGAAGAAGAAATGCACAAACTGTTTTTTTATTGTGTGTGTGTGAGAGTCAGTGTGTGATGTGATGGAAGACCGGCTGAACGAGGCCTTGATAGAGGAACGAGACAGTAATAAGTAAACTCAATTAGCCCGGCTGTGTGCGTCTGTGCGGCGCGAAGCCTCTGGCCCGTCCCTTACAGCACAGGGAGACTCATAAATCCTGATTATTTGAGCTAACGAGAACTCGCTCCCATCTCAATAAATCACAGGTAAGTGCATCCGCGAGGAGCATCAAACTGGCCCGAGCTGTACGCACGCTCACATGGAGGCACGTGCGTGTGTGGTAGCCGGGTCGTTCGCTTCAATAAAGAGCTTAATAAAGGCCAGCGTCTGAAAAAAACAGCGGTAGCGTGGCCGAGTCTAGACACTGAAAGGCAGGACACACACACTGCAGACCCCAATTAGCTGACCCTAAACTTTACACACACACACACACACACTCTCTCTTTTGGTGTCTTTCTCTCTCACACGTCTCATCGGTCACCGTATCTCCCAAAATGCCTCACGGGCTAGGAATATCACGTCTCCTAGCTCAGCAAGTTGTGGGTGTTTGAATAGCTTCCAATCTTGGCAAAATAAATCTATTCTTTGGTCGTATTGTGGATTATAAGAAGCTTCATATGAATAGTTTGACATATTGTGAAATACGCTTCTACATTTTCTCACCAGGAGTTGAGAAAATCAGGACAATTTTCATGTCTTTACGCGAAATCAATACATTTTCACTCCAACACCTCGTCATGTACCGGCACTGACCACACGTCGGTACTTGGAGTTTGGAGTGAGACCCGGTTGGCTCAATATGAAGCTAGTCAGCAGCCGGTTAGCTTAGCTTTAAGACTTGAAACAGTTAGCTTAACTCTGTCAAAAAATAACCACCTACAAGCACCTGTAATCCTTAGAGTTAGCCTACAGCCGACAGCCATCAACATGTTGTAACTTGTTTGTTGAAACTTGGTTTTAAGGGTTTTGTTTACAGGAATATTTATTGGCTAACGGGTTAGCAATGCAACAACATTTAGCATGTTAGATGGTGAGCATTAAGGCTGGAGAGAGGCCTTTGTTACCATTGGACAAAGCCAGACTCTCTGTGCTAAGCTAAGCTAAGCTACGCAGCTCCTGGCTGTAGCTTCTTTTTTTACCACATACAGTACGTGAGAGTGGTGTCGATCTCTAAATCTCAGCAAGAAAGTGCATTTCCCAAAATCTGGGAACAATATATTTAAACGGTCTTCATGCAGGTGGCGTCAGGATCAGAACAACTACGATATCACAGGATCGCTTCAATGAGATTTATGTACGGGATCCCAATGCTGCTCGTGCTGCATGTCGTGTTTCCTAACCGGCCGTTTGGTGTATGAGAATATAATATCCGTGAGAGTGAAGGCAGTAATATGTCACTCTGAAACGTAGTCGAACCGGCTCCTTTCTTATGAATCATAGAGGAATGGAGCTACGGGAACACCAGCGTGGGAAGCTGGAGTCCTCTTAGCGGTGGCACTAGCTTGAACCCTGAGCTGCTCCCTCCGGTCAACACTCGGCTTCCTTCGCCCGCCGAGTCTGGTAGCTGCCGCTGTTCCTCCTCCGAAAAACCTCTCCACAACGTGAAATCTAATCTCTCGTCTTTAAATCCTCCGACCGGTGGCTGAATCTGTGGTTTTGGAGAGAGAGAGAGGAGAGAGAGAGAGAGGAGAGCGAGAGAGGAGAGCCCGGGGGCCTGATTCCTGGAGGTTAATGTCAAACCATAAACCATAACCGCAACCTCTCCCGGTCCTCCATCTTTGTTTCTTCTCAGCGCTTGACCACAAACGCTTCCCTCCTTCTGTCTGAGCTGTCAATCATCTCTCTTCCCATCATCTCTGCACGCACACACACACACACACACACACACACAAAATTGAAGCTGTACAACCTGGGTGTGTTTGGAAATCTACACGCAGGATTTTGTAGCCAGACTGGGGTCAAGTGGACATTGTTCTGGGGTCAGACAAACAGTGAAAGCACACACACACACACACACACACACACACACACACACACACACACACACACACACACACACACACACACACACACACACACACACACACACCTTGAGCTGTCTTTACCCTTCTCTCACACACACACAAATGTATAAGCCAAACGCCAGAGGCGGCGTAACAACATCAAAGATTGAGCGAGTTGCAGCGGGAGGAAATTGCTGCTGCCCACCTCGGTGTGGCGGGATGACATCAGAGGCGTGGGTGGGTGTCGGGGGGGCCTGCAGTGCCAGGCGTTTTTTTTTGTGGGACAAGAGACGGGAGGAATCGGCTCCTATCATTAACAGCCCTGACGTCATGGCACTACATTGGGAAATGGCGCGGGAGAAGGTTTGGATGTGACCGGGGAAAGTTTGGGAATAAATTTGCATCGATTCGCCTCAACTTTGGGATTGAGATGTGAACTGAGGTTCGGGGTGTGACTCAGCAACAGAGGGGAATGTGATTTTTAAATCCACTGGTCTTTTTGAGTTCAAATATTTTCACGCTTGACGCAATTTTAGTGTCAGTCCTGCGAAACGTGCATTACACTTTTTGTATGAATTTAAGGAGTTTCATAATGCAGATTGTCACACATTAAAATCAATAAATCTCACAACCTCCTGAAAATAAATCAGACTCGCATGAGTAACAAAGTGGAAAGTCTTGACATCTGTAATGAAAGCACCAATTGCGTACCCATCCATTCACCAGAAAATAGCCGTCTACTGCCAGGACAAACATAACATCCACACACTGCAAATGTAATTTACCCGACTCACTGTTGTTATTGCATTCCTCCACCAATCAATGCTCTCCTGATTCAGAGGATTCTGAGCCGAGGCACTTTTGAAAATGAGCCGTACAATTGATATCTTGTCAGCGTTGCATTATGTTCCTAATGATGATGACACATGACGTGTCTGGTGGAGGGGGGGGGGGGGGGGGGGGGCGGGGACTGTGTGCCGCTGCAGTCCACTGTTGACAAAGTGGATAAATGATGGGTTTGAATGAGGTATGTGGAGCTAAGACGCCATCTAGTGGTACATTTATATAAGACGCCAACTGAAAACTCTTCCGTCATTTATACGTACACGTATATGCATGTATATGGATTTTCATACCAAAATACCACCTGGAAACCATTTCTCAGCCACTGATGTAAAAATGTCAGCTAAGAATAAACCTTTATTAAAACTGCAAGCAAAAACAAAAAGTGGATTGGATCAGTTATACCACAAACTGTCATGAATACAGATGTTCTGTCGTTTTAAATCACCGCGTGAAAAGAAAAACGCTTTCAACGTCGATTTTACGAAAGAAAAGTAAAAAACAAAAAGACCCAAATTGATGTGTCAAAGTTGAAATAAGCCTTTTTTAAAACAGACTGCCTACTGCAACGAATAAAGATTAAAAACATTAAGAAATGCAAAGTGACAATCGAGTGATGTGGCCAAAACGAGCCCAACGTGTAATCGTCATCGAAAAGATTTATAAAACACAAAATATTTCCCAGGAATGACAAATCCAGCATAGAATTTCCAGCTTCAATGTTCCCGTTTCCTGCAAGCATTTTAGGAACACTGGAACTTCACGATTCCACGGTACTGTGGAACGTAATATGGAATAAAGTGTCTCAGTGCCAGACAACTTCCCTTGATGTGCTCGTCTCTTTCTGTATACGCTTCAGAAAACACAAAGTATTACAAAAAACACACTTGTAGAAAGGTTAGAAAGTGATCTTGTGAAGACATCATGTACAGTACTCTGTGTGTGTGTGTGTGTGTGTGTGTGCCACTCACTTTGTGCTCAGGAATGTAAAGGACTACATTTAAAAAGATTTTAGGACACTATGAGCGGCATTAAAAGTGCACCATCTTCCCCAAAAAAACAAAAAAACGAGAGAAGTAGAACCATCTGCCGACTCGGCATCCTTAACTCAGTCACTCCGAGTCCATCTGTCAACCGGGGCGCCTGGAGCAGGCCTCCTGGTAGGACGTGGCGTTGACAACGCCGAACATGTCCCTCCTGACAAAAGACAGGAAGTTCTTCAGCGGGCAGAGCGGCTGTCTGGCGTGGCGCTCTTGGGAGCGACAGAAGCTGGTGTGGAATGTCACGTCCTCGCCGTTGTACAGCAGCCTGACGAACAGCTCCCCGTCTTTGGCCTTCGACTTCTCGCCTCGGCCAGCTCTCTTCTTCGCTGGCCCCTGCGTGGCCGGGGGACTCTTCCACAGTTCAAAGACCACTCTCGCCGCGAAACGCGGGAAGCGCGCCTCCTCCAGTCCCAGGGCGCTCAGCAACGGGGCCATGGTGACGTCGTGGGCCGAGGAGAGGGTGAAGACCTCCTCGCCCCCTGCGCGGGGCTGCCGGCCAGCCTCGTTGTCCCTTGCGACGCGCTCCATCTTGGCGGCGGTCCGGTTGAGGTACGGGTACATGGCCAGGACGGCGTATTTGTGGTACAGCCCCGCTCTTCTCCGATCCGCCTCGTCGTCCAGCTGCTGTCGGCGGATCACGGCAAACTGTGCCATCGTCAGACACCCGCCGGCACCGGCGCCCGCGGGGACGCACGGGAAAGAAATGCCGTGGCACAGGTGGCACAGCAGGGAGTCGATGGGGTTCGCCGCCCGGAGCTGGCGGGTGAGCAGACCCAAAGTCCGCGCCATGTCGGCGTAGGTCCGCTCGAGCTCCGTGTCGCTCACCCGGAGCCGGTACTGCCGCCGCTGCTCCTCCTCCAGGTGCCGGTTCCTGGCGGGGCAGTCGCAGGCCGAGCCGCAGAACAGCGTGCTCCACTGGTGCCGCGCCGTCACTCTCGTCCAGTCGAAGTCCGGGAGGAAGCCGTAGAGGAAGGCCAGGCCGCTCTGGAGGGTGCGGCTCTTGCCCGTGGTCTCGACCCACACCTGGCGGGGCGACCAGTCGGAGGGGAGGAGGTTATGGCGCTTGTAGGCCTGGTGGAGGAGCTGCCCGCTGCGCAGGTGCTGCACCACACCTGGAAAAGAATGGCAGCAATGGATCGGTTGACTCTAAAGCAACATTTGTGCACGAACGTTAGACGGTGAAAAGTAAAAACCTGCCTACCCGTCTGCGTGAGCTCTCCCGTCTCACAGGCACTGTGGTTGGGCAGACGGGGGACGGAGCCCAGCGTCGACTCCCAGTGGCCGCGGCCCCCCTGGCCCATGTGGCGGATGAAGGCGTTCAGCAGCGGGTGGGAGGGCTTCCTGAGGGTGGCGAGGGAGGACAAACGGTAAAGAGACGGACCTGATCCTGATGCAGTATATTCAGGTTGAAAATGTCTACTCGTGGCTAAAAGGCTGCTCAACTCTGCTGTTCTGCTGTGGTCGTTGGTTGTCATAAGATACGCTTCATAGCCGTGGTATAAGCAGAATAACCCACCTGAACACATACGGTGATGCAAA
>NC_136640.1:3857500-3945000 GCF_949748355.1 Melanostigma gelatinosum
GAGAGCCTCCAGCTCACGGCTGTGTGAGGCTGTACTGGAGCACGGCGGTGTGTCGAGCTCAATGCTAACCTCAGCATGCCTCACAGGAAGGTTGTTTCCATCCACTGGCTTTTATGTGCATTTTTTTATTTGCACCTAAAACATACATTGAAAAAAAACCTGAGTGGAAGCGCCGAAAGTGAGTGCAGGAACCTCAAGATATTGCAGAAAACGTTACGCTTAGCTGAGGTGGGAAAAGTTAATGGACAAAAACGCAAACTAGCCGACTTGTCTAAAAGTAAGAAAACACCCAGAAAACAGTCCCGGTGGTCTTAGAAGAGTTCTGTTGCATCCAGGCGGCAACCTCCGGTTCACCTGAGTGAAGTCGATGTGGAAGTGTCTTAAAGCTGCATTCTCTCTAGTGTCCACCAGGGGGCGACTCCTCTGGTTGTATAGAAGTCTATGAGAAAATGACTCTACTTCTCTCTTGATTTATTCCCTCAGTAAACATTGTAAACATGAGTTTATGTCTCAATCTCTAGTTTCAAGTCTTCTTCAATACAGCATGATGTTCATTTAGTACATTATGGTCCATTTAGAGTCACACAGACCATAAAGCAGGGGATGCTTTAGGGCGGGGCTACACAGTGATTGACAGGTCGCAGAGCCGTATACAGCGTCTCTACGTCACTCCTCCACATTCCAAATATGGTCACTTCTGTTCATTAAGCGGCGGCTCTCCAGAGCAACAGCTGAGACAGCATGTCAATATGTAAATCAGTGCTTTGCTCGTACATCTAGTCAAGAGTCCGTTCCATTTCTGTTCACTTCTGTACGGCCACCGACCTCCATCATAAGAGGCTTGTGTGCTGGATGACCTACTTCCAGCTGGAGTTCAAAGATCAAAGGGTGTCTGACGACATCCACCAGTGAGATGTACGCAGCAGATCATCTGCGTCCTACTGTAGCGGCCTGAAATGTCACCGTGCCAGCTCTAAAGATTACAGCTCCGTCCAGATGTGCAAAGCAGATGTGGCTGCGGGGAAAAGCTTTGTGCTAAATTAAGTCATTGGCTAAATCTGAACTCAGGTACACAGCCTGCCCCCAAAGAAAGAGGATTGGAATTGACCATATGGCCTAAATAAATCATCTGAGAGGATGTGTGTGCACGCATCAAAACCCATCTGACTGAACTAAAAATATTCCGGATTCAAAAATAGCAGTTTGCTATCACAGCAGGTGTGTATCCACACGAGGAGCTTTGCATACATTTCAGGTAATGACTGTGTGGGTGTGAAAAGTGCTGATTTCAGACTTCTTCTGAAGCTCAGGAGTGTACAGAGAGCACACGCTGGCTTTTAATAACCTCCCATCAGGAGCTCTCATCCGGCCCTCTTGAAAAGAGCAGCGGCGCCAGACTGCCAACAGTAAAGGAGAGCAAGGGAGGAACAATGAGACAGAAGAGACCACGACAGCATCATGAATGATAGAAGATAGCAATTTAAAAATTTGAGCTTGTGTGTATTTTCCATCTCGTTCTGCAAGAGCAGAGCTCGGCGTGCACGTTGCTCGAATCGAGCTCGCTTTCTGACAGTTTGCTGCTGGAGGACATGAGAAGCTCTCGTGGTGGTAATTGGTGTCTCGCTCTCTCCCACTTGTTCGGCTTCACAAAGAGGAAGCCGTCTTAAATCCCGGTGGTACTCTGTGCCCTTAACTCTGACCCGGATTAACTGAAACCGTGGGAATAAACCCATGCTCCTCATTAGGCTTCTCTCACTTCATTTATTTACTTAATTTTAGCTTTAACTAAATAAATCACGAAATTAAAAGCATAATTGGGCAAAACGCCATGAACACCTTGATATATAAGGCAATTAAATGTAAAAATACCACAAGTTGTTGTTTCATTATGTTGTTTGTTTGCCGTTTGTAGCGAATGTTTTTATTACATTTTCAAGGATGTCGTTTATCATCTCGCACCCTACAGACCCCGTGGACGACGCATTCAAATTAGCTTCAAGGCTAACCGTGGGCCTGGGAAATAAACGAAGAAATGAAGTTAAACGATGGCATCGACATGGTATCGCCCAGCAATTGAACACTACAACCTTCACAATAGTGGATTTTTTTACAGGGTGATTTAATTTGGATTGCATCATACTGAATAGGAATTGATGAACGTGCAGTGTTGCAATCATAGACCGTCTTTAAGAAGTGGACGTAGTCATCGTGACGTCACCCATTAGTTTGTGGTTGTGCGCCATCTTGACTTTTTTGCAACCGATGAATGGAAATGACCATATTTGGAATGCGGGCGAGTTACGTAGAGACGCTGTATATGTCTCTGGTAACGCCAACGACCTGTCAATCACAGTAAGCCCCGCCCTAAAGCATCCCCTGCTTTATGGTCTGTGTGGCTCTAAATGGACCATAATGTACTCAATGAACATCATGCTGTATTGAAGAAGACTTGAAACTGGAGATTGAGACATAAACTCATGTTTACAATGTTTACTGAGGTAATAAATCAAGAGAGAAGTAGAGTCATTTTCTCATAGACTTCTATACAACCAGAGGAGTCGCCCCCTGGTGGACATTAGAGAGAATGCAGTTTAAGACACCTCCTTTTTTCCATTTGTTTAGAATAATGTCATTGTAGATGTAGAGGCGTTATAATGTTTGTAGGGAACGTGCGTGTACCTGTTGGTGGACAGGGTGCAGTCGATGGCGGGGCGTTTGGTCTTGGGGATGTAGTAGAGGGGGTAGCGGTCACCGTGGCGGATCATCACCTGGACAGACAGCAGCTTGTAGTCAGCAGGACTGTGACCTGTCAGAGGAGACTCATCAGCTGTCTTCATTGTTTTCAATGTAACAAGTAGTGTCAATAACAAAGCAAATGGTTTTTCTATGACTTACAAAAACGCGGTTTCACTTTTCTTATGAATCAATAAATAGTGAGACGTGTGTGAGAAAGACAAGAAATGATGCAACTGCAACCTCAAGAGATATTACAGATGTTACCTTACAGACAAAGGTCAAAATCACTGATTCGTGCATATAAAGATGAGTATTTAAAGTTGCTTAATCAATAATTTGATATCACCAATGGCTCAAATGACTTGAGGGTAATGTGAAAGGTATCGCTCATGATGACGAACTTAACAGACAGTCTGTACTTTCAGTTCTACAGAGCTTCTTGAATGTTTTTCAGCTTATTGTTTGAGTTTTATGATCCGTAACTTCACTGTTTTGGTTCTTATCACTCTCATCGGTGTCGTTTTGAGACTCGGCAGGCAGATATTTTCCGTGCTGAAGCTCTGATGAACCCATTGTACACCCCAGCCTGCAGACTGACGGACAAAGTTAGCGACTACCCAGTAACATGGCAGCGCATTTAGCAGCTTAAGCCAAACACATTTCTCAGGAGATGGTGGAGATCAAGACGGAGCTAAAAAGGCGAGTGAATATTGGACTTAGACTTCAGCAACACCCCTCAAAATGAATGCTCATGTTTGCTGACAGGTTAGCTGTAAACACCCGTTAGAGCGTAGCATGCCAGAGTTGTCGATCGCTTGTTTCCGCCACCCCAAAATATGACCACGGCCTAATTCTACGAGTAACTATAAATCCAGTAACTTAGGAGCTCCACCAAAGAGCAAATGTTGATTTAACAGATCAAACAAATCCACAGCAGCAGCACGATAAATAAATGAGTTTGCTGAGTGCAACAGAATGGGCTGTGGACTGCGAGTGTGTGTTTAACAGTAATTTAAGACGATAAGAGGAACCAGGACACTTTGAAAATGATCGCGCCGCAGAGACAATACCATCACCTGAACAAGAAACGTTATTCCCCGATTGATTTTCAATAACTTCTAATCTAAATCTAAATCTAAAAGATGGATTTTACGTCTTCGGAGCCAGATTCAATTAGCGCCGGCCGGTACGACTTGTCTTCGGTGGTGACGGATGTTTGTATGATCGCCCTGAGGCGGCGCTGACTTTTCAATTCGTGGGGGGGAAAAAAGAAACTGTGCTGATGACAGGAAGCACTGCAGCATTATGGATGACGCAATCGAGTGGAAATGACTTTCGCACAATTAACACAACCCTCGAGTCCCGACACACTAAATCTGACATTATGACTACATTAAGCATTTATGAGCTGTCCGTCATTCTGGGTGATTCTACCGAATCAGCGATGCTGTGACGCCAAATTGGAAAGAATGAACAAAGTTTATTGCCTATGACCCGTTACGATTTACGTCTTCCAGAAACACAAACTTGTATTGAAAAGACTGTTTGTGTCGGTGTTGAGGTCTCACCCTCCCAGGCCTGTTCGGTGCGGTTGGGAGTGTTGCAGTAGCTGTAAGCCTCGGATATGGGGTTGGGCTCCTCGGTGTGAGGCATCGGGAACACTCTCTTACGGCTCTTCCCCAGAGCCATCCCAACACCTCCATCTGCCACCTGGAAGGGCCGCTCCTCCAGTATGGGAGCGATGGGGATCAGGTTCACTGCAGGGAAAAGAGAATACAAAGAAAGTGGGGGAAAAAAGGGGGATGAAGAGTGGAGGTCAAATAAAAGAGGACCGAGAAAAACAAGACTCGCGCCAGCCTCAGCAGCTGCATCATTCCAATATCATGACATCATGCAAAGATCAATGCGTTTGTGTCCAAACCACAGTGCTGAGGACCAATCAGAGTCCTGTGAGGAGCTACAGGCGTGGCTTACGTGTGTGACACTCGACACGGAGAGGCAACGGTTTGTTCCAAACAACAATGGCGGCTCCTGTAGAGGTTAGCGTAGATGCCGCGTAGAACACTGGAGGCTTTTCCTGTTGGAAAAGATCCTTTTCACTCTTCTCCCGACTGGCTTCGGTAAGAGTCTGATTGACAGATTGACACCAGATAAACAGTCAGCTGATCACCATTAGGGTACATCGTCTGGGGACAATGAATGCCTGAACAAAACATCAATCCATCCCACAGATGTTGAGATACTTGAGTGACCACTTTGAACTGATGATGGCACCAGATGAAAAGGCAAGGAATCACCAAAGGCATCTGGATTCATCCTCTGGAGACCATGCCAAATGTCACGGCAATCCAACTTAATGACGGCGCTAAAGGAAAAGTCTGAGATTTCATTATTTGGGAACCATGAACAAAGTTTCATGGCAATCCCATAGATTCTTTGAGATTTTTCAGTTTGAAACAAAGCGGTGAGCCGACTGACGGACCAACATCTCCATCATTGAGCCATGTTGTTAACTGACAATGTAAAATATCTAAAACCTGCTAAATGTAGAGATTCAAGAGGGATTTACAGGCAACAACTTCTTAACGGGACCAAGAAAAGTCCAAAGGCCGACTGACAACGCAGTGAAAGAGTGCCTAAAATTAAGAAAACCAATTCAACTGTAGCTCATCTCCATGTCAACAGCTCTGTACCCCAAAGCCCCTCACTGCTTCCAGTACGTTGCCTGGACACCAATGACCTGTGACCCCCGGCAGAAATGCTCCAATAAGAGCAGAGATGTCGTGGGAACTGGAAGGCCGATTCACAAAGATCCAACTCCCAAGAAAAAACGAGTTGAACCCGTACGGCCCTTTGGCAGGCGCCTGCATCCCATCATCCAGCACAAAGACCTCATGGTTTATCGTCCCCATAACAACCCTCAGATTTAACTCATCTACACAAGTGTAGAAAATTATCAACAGATTAATCAATGCTGAAAGTAATATTTTTTGGCAGCCCGAAAACTGTGATTGCGTCACATAATCGGCCAACATGGAGCACCGGGAACTATCATACCAAACCTCAACAACATGCATTGTTCTGCAAAATGGAACATATTGCTTTTGGAATTTTTGAAAGCAAAGCAGCCGTCTGACTGTCGGCCCGGCACCATCTTTCTACAGGATGCAGACTTTCACAAATCTCACTCATCTCTCTTCAACAGCGAGACTTTATCGTATCGCCTCATCTGAACACAAGCTGCTGAAAAGGCTACGCAAAAAGGTACTCAACACTTTCATTCTTATTGTCTTGTAAGACAAGTTGATAAATACTGGACAAAAGGATCTTCATAAAACATCTAAGAATAGTTCAAGGGATTGAGGAGGATAAACTTCTCAATCGACACCGGGCACAAAAGCCTTTTCTCAAGTCAGAACCAGGACTAAAGTTAAATAAGTGGTGAAATTGACGTGAAGATCTTCTCTACCTCTCGTTGGAGAGTGGTAACGTCTTCATCAAAACATTGTAGATCTTCTATAAAAAGCTTTTTCTGCATGAACTCACCGCTGACGAGGAAGAGGAGAAGGTGTGCGGCGACGGCGGAGACCATTTTAGACGACTGCTCGGTCCGGCCACGCAACACTGGAGCTCATTCATACCACAACCTGTCCCCCTCTTACAGTCTGTGCCTCATACACTGACACCGCCCACTGCGAGCTACCCATCCACACACACACACACACACACACACACGCTAGCCAAACTTTTTGGAGGCCAGCTCAGCCAGTCACCTACACAATGGGGCTTTTGTAACCCACGGCAACGGCGCAGAGAGCTCACTGTAGCGCGCACACACACACACACACACACACACCTGCACAGCTTAATTTCTACCTGAAGGAAAAAGCAAAGAGGCTGCTCACCGCCGCAAAAATGCGAACACACACACACCCTCGAAAGTGGTTTGGCCTGAAATGAAAGACTCCACTTCCCGGACTATGCTGTGCCGGCAGCACTGTGCACCAAAACCTAGTGGAGCAGCTGGAACGAATATTGACACAGGATAGGAACTGTGTGTGTGTGTGTGTGTGTGTGTGTGTGTGTGTGGACATGGCAACCTGCAGTGGTCCATCATAAATCGACCTTCAAGGTCTCAAATGACAGATTGCTCACGTCGCTATTTCTGCCAAGATAAGAATCTCACTTTATATCTCTTTCTCACACGGAACTATTTACGACTGGAGGAGGCGGAGCTATGCAGCCCGATAAACAATCCGCAGGGACACAAACCGTATCCCAGCGCAGATTAACATTCGGCTCGGCACATATCATTGAGCACTAGCGCTTGGCAATGGAGCGACAGCTAGGGATGAACTGATAAGACCCCTGGCTGCCCCCGTGCTGATCCGCACCCTTGAACACGGAGTCTCTTCTGCCCACAGCGAGGGCGATCTGAAGTTACATTTTATTTAAAGTGGCGCGGTGGATCAGCGGTTAGCAGCATCACCTCCTAGCAGAGTCTAAAGCCATGCTGGCGGCTCTGTGAAGCTGTACTCATTGCTCACATCAGCACACCAACATGCTAACATAATGCTAGCATGCTCATTTTGAGCTGCTATGTTTATGATTGAAGTACAGCCGAGGCTCTTGGTAGAGTCCTGAGCTTCGCAGGTATTTGGCCAAATTACAATGTTGACCTAATGATGGCGCTAAATCATCTTCGTCGTCTGGGGACCATGAATGTGTGGAGCAAAAGAAAAATGTGGCTCCGTTCCCCAGTCAGAAAACAGTCAAGTTACATTTTACTGGTAAAATACAGCAAACACTGCAACAAACCAACGTTTCAGGCTGAAAAATAAGTCGTTCTTTTTGTGAAACCGTCTGACCTGCTTTAGACTGATCTAAGAGCAAAATGAACGCAGGCCTTTTGTGAACACATATCCAGATGTCAGCGCTGCCGTCTCTTGTCTGAGAGCCCGGCCTCCTCTGGCAGCAGTGGGGCAATTAAACAGTGGCTGCAGACACTGGAGACGGTAAGAATGGGAGGAATGTGGAGGAAGGAATCTGCAAAGTGCTTGGAGCTCTGCCTATTTGACACTTAACAACGCTTGTTGGTGGCTTAACGTTTTGGGGGGAAAAAAAGCTACAAAAGCCGGTGCTGAGACATTTTCACCGCTATCAAACTGCCCGGACATTTATCTCGACTATTTACGGTCTTTAAGTGTAAACTTGTGTCTCTCGTCTCCCTCAAACAAGCATTGACTCTATTCCAGCTCATTGTCCCCGGTGGTTAAACCGCGCTCATCGCTCACGGGCAACCTACCTTTCCATCTTTCCTTATATCCTCCCATGACGTCCCCCCTCCTCACTGTGAACCTACCAGCACTCCTGGAGCACTTAACTCCCATCAAGCGCTGCTTTGCCTCTCCCCTCGCTGCTGCTAACGTCTCAAAATAGTCCCCCCCCCTTTCCTGTGCCTTACAGCAGTTGCCCTCGCTGTCGTCACTTCCCCTTCTGGGAGTCCCCAGTGTGTCAATCAGCGCGCCCATCGCGGCCCTTTGGGTGCCACGTTAGCGGTCATTCACAGTTTTAATTTGAGGTAGCCTGGAGCCAGAGAGGGGCATTTACTCCTCCAGCGATCGTCGGCCCGTCGCTCAGTCTCTCACGGTAACGGCCGACAAGCGGGCCGAGACAGACGACGTTGCAGAGATACAAAACTACGGACTGATATGCAGGCAGAAGATGATTTAAAAAAAAAGAATGAACGTGGAACAAAAGCAGAAGCTGACCATGTGTTAAACATGAGGAGAAACTCCAACACGCTTTCTCGTGGGTAAAGGCTCAAATCCTTCTCTACAGCGTATGCGATGAATAAATGATGACAGCAGCTTTTCTCCAGCCGTATTACGGGTGAAAAAATAAACGTATTTTTAAAAATAAATGAAGAAAAAAAAACAGGAGTTCGGACTTGTATGCAAAACAGTTCTTTCATCTTTGCGTCCTCCTACGCCTCAGAGTTTGCAAGAGGAGGAGATTACAGGACGGGAGATGAGTTGGGTTTGATACACTGAAAAAAAAAAAGACTTTTTGGCCCTGTAATTATTACCTCGATTATTTTTGTAAATTTTACAAGAAATTATCATTCCAGTGCTTTTACTTTAAAATATCACCTTTTATTTAATGTGTTACTTGGTGTTTGTTTGTAATTATGTATCCTCATTTTTACAAGTACATTGTAATCATTCACACTCAGTAATATCTACTAAACTACTGTATTGAATGCACTACCTGACACAACAAAGTAAATTGTACTTTGGGTAATACGAGTGAAACCTGGCAACATATAGCGTCATGGTGACTTGTTTATGTGGGGATAAAACATGCTATCGATATGAAGATTTAAGCCAAATTCAGATTTAATGTTGTGTGTTCATGTTTTAACATAATTTCTCTATATATTTCACAGAATATTAAAGGACGTTCACGCTCAGCAAGTTGACATCAACAGTTGACGCAAGGTAAAATCAACTCAGTTAGTACCGTTATAGTTTAACTTGACAGATACATTTGAAGTCGTAGTTTGTGTTGCTGCTCAATAGTACATTATTCTGGCAGGACTACTGCATTAATGGTTTTAGCAAGTTACCTCATCTTGATCATGTTTTTTATTGTCTTTTGTTTCAGCTCAATGAGGAGTTCAGAAGAATAACCACAGTTCATCTGGAGCAAACCTTTTTGTCAAAATTGGACAATTGCACCACCAACTTTCTGGAGATACTTGTGACAAAGGGCGGAGTTGCAGGAACCAAAGACCCATGCTGGATTCACCCAGCCTTTAAACCCAGTAAAGTTTAGATATCATATATTAATATTATATAAAATTATGTTGGGCTCATATACACTGAGAATATATACATAATGACGCATTTTAACACATTCAATATTTTTGTTAGTTTCCCCCACTATTGTCCTTTTTTGAGAACGCATCAGACTCGAAGACATAAAAATGAACATGAGTAAATTTGAATTTCAAAGATGTCATTGAAGAGGACTATGCTCAACATGTCATGAAGATCCTTGTCATCCATGGAAATGCAACACAGAACGGCTTCACTCCTGACGATGTGTTCGTCGTCATCGAGGGAAAAGAGGTTCTTGATGACTGTCAAAGTGTGGCAAAGGCTTCTGCTCATGGGCTTCATCTGTGTATCTAAGTGTTGTCAAGCAATGCCCATCGTTTCTAATTAAAAGTGTTTGTTAAATGACTCAGCGTTTGTGTCCTTAAATTTGTTCTTGGCAGCACTGATTTAGAAATGTTTTGTCTGGCAATGCCAACCAGATTATATATGTTTGTGTTGGTGTGTGTCTGTCAGCAGTGACCTCTTTCACAGTTCACAAGTAAAGCTGCTGCAGTTTAAAAGAAGATCTTTCATGTTTTGTAGAAGCCTTATGTGAAGACAATTTTATTAAATAACAGTAGCCCAGTTTAGAAAATGCAACAGTCACATTTGAATAGTTGTGTAGAGAAGTAGTAGATAAAAGATATATTGTGTAAATATTACTTAATATTTCTCAACAGACAAAATAAAGAAAAGCTAGTTAAATATACATGAAACACCTAATTGATTTCTACTGGGGTTTTGTAATTAGATCCAAAGGTAGCCTGAGTAAAGATGACTATAAAAGGCTTCGTACATTTTATGTCTACGGGAGAAATTTGCAAGTAAAAGTTACTTGCATATTTTGGATAAAAACCAATTCTTACTAGTAAGTAAACTTAACTTGAGAATATCTGAGTAAAAATGACTCACAATTTCTGCGTGCAAATTGTTACCTAGCTTTTTTCAAGTAAATGTCACTTTTTTTCAGTGTAGCGAGGCATTAATAATAGCTGAAACAGCAGCCGCCTCCTCTCAGGCGGTCAAGCACACATTATTAGATCTAGCGGAGCAGGAGGGAGGCTTGGGAGGCAAGTGTGTATTTGGGGTCGCAAACGCCAGACAAGTATGAGTGAGAGCTTCGTTGCTCTTGCCATCTTTTTTTTTTTTACACCTCTTGATCTTGCGTGACATTTAAAGTAACAGAAAAGGCGAGTTTCTGGCAAACGTGCAGAAAAAATACTGTCGCATTCCCCCATAATCCTGTGTGTAGGAGAGAGTGTGATTTATGAGAGTCTAATCTTACATGCTTGTCCAGGCACAAGCTTACCAGCACCACAAACACTTCCACAGCACTCAGGGCTTTTTTGAGGGTTTTTTTAGGAATCCAACAATAAGTAGCTTAATCCTACACATTTGATATTATGCACATTTCCATTTGTACGTCACACCCCACCTGCTTCGTCACCCGCTGTTTTTCTAATCTCGCCTGCGAGGCTTGCAAATCACTTCCACTGCAGGAGAGGCCGTCTCCACTCGCCGAGCGCTGGTTTCCCTGCATTGACTGCGGCTGGCGAGGACACACCATCTAGACAATACCTACAGCAGAGGCTGAACAATGACCTGATGGGGGACAGACACGCAGAGGCTTTCCACAGCAGATCTGATCTCCCGAGGGTTTCAGAGCATCCAGAGTCCCGCTGCTGGTGCTGGATATTCATAGGAAGCCTGTAGAGGATTGAGCCTTTGTTTTGGTATGAATGGGCTCTCTTGAGCGGGAAGGCGATGAAAGGCCATGCATGCATGAACACAAACAAGCATTGCAGACAGAAGACCTGGGCAACTTTTCAAACGGAATAGTTTGTTTCACATTAAAATGTGAGCACTGGGCCGGGGCTTCGGAGAGAGAGAATGAATATGTAAAGGAGTCTGAGCTGAGCACAAACGGAGCACTTACAGAACTGGATGCTCAGGCTGATGATGGCCAGCGCCGCCCCGCCCAGCACCACCAGGAGGAAGAAGCGGTTACGAGCCAGCATCTTATCGTGCGATTGGTCCTCGTCCCTGTCCGTCAGCCATCCAGATCACGGCCCATCCCTGCAGTCTGGACACAAAAAACACGAGTGAGCTTACACAGCATTCCAAAGACTAAATAAGCAGAAGCTACTGCACAGTAGAACCCCATGTTCTCCGGGTTCTATGGGTCCTCAATGTAAAAGATTGGTAAGGGTTAGCTTCGCAGTTCAAGTTGCACAAGAACGAAGGGAGATGGACGTTTCAATTGTACACAATCTATTCAGCGACTGTGAAGATATCAATGTCGAAAGGCAAAACAAATTTGAAAAAGGACCTGAGTTATGAGACAAAACAGAGTGCAATGACTGAGTTATGAGAGAAAACAGAGTGCAATGACTGAGTTATGAGAGAAAAGGAGTGCAATGACTGAGTTATGAGAGAAAACAGAGTGCAATGACTGAGTTATGAGAGAAAACAGAGTGCAATGACTGAGTTATGGGAGAAAACAGAGTGCAATGACTGAGTTATGAGATAAAACAGAGTGCAATGACTGAGTTATGAGAGAAAAGGAGTGCAATGACTGAGTTATGAGAGAAAAGGAGTGCAATGACTGAGTTATGAGAGAAAAATGAGTGAAATGACTGAGTTATGGGAGAAAAAGGAGTGCAATGACTGAGTTATGAGAGAAAAAGGAGTGCAATGACTGAGTTATGGGAGAAAAAGGAGTGCAATGACTGAGTTATGAGAGAAAAAGGAGTGCAATGACTGAGTTATGGGAGAAAAAGGAGTGAAATGACTGAGTCATGGGAGAAAAAGGAGTGAAATGACTGAGTCATGGGAGAAAAAGGAGTGCAATGACTGAGTCATGAGAGAAAAAGGAGTGCAATGACTGAGTTATGGGAGAAAAAGGAGTGCAATGACTGAGTTATGGGAGAAAAAGGAGTGCAATGACTGAGTTATGGGAGAAAAAGGAGTGCAATGACTGAGTTATGGGAGAAAAAGGAGTGCAATGACTGAGTTATGAGAGAAAAAGGAGTGCAATGACTGAGTTATGAGAGAAAAAGGAGTGCAATGACTGAGTTATGAGAGAAAAAGGAGTGCAATGACTGAGTTATGAGAGAAAAAGGAGTGCAATGACTGAGTTATGGGAGAAAAAGGAGTGCAATGACTGAGTTATGAGAGAAAAAGGAGTGCAATGACTGAGTTATGGGAGAAAAAGGAGTGCAATGACTGAGTTATGGGAGAAAAGGAGTGCAATGACTGAGTCATGAGAGAAAAGGAGTGCAATGACTGAGTCATGAGAGAAAAGGAGTGCAATGACTGAGTTATGGGAGAAAAAGGAGTGCAGTGACTGAGTTATGGGAGAAAAAGGAGTGCAATGACTGAGTTATGAGAGAAAAAGGAGTGCAATGACTGAGTTATGAGAGAAAAAGGAGTGCAATGACTGAGTTATGAGAGAAAAAGGAGTGCAATGACTGAGTTATGGGAGAAAAAGGAGTGCAATGACTGAGTTATGGGAGAAAAGGAGTGCAATGACTGAGTTATGGGAGAAAAGGAGTGCAATGACTGAGTCATGAGAGAAAAGGAGTGCAATGACTGAGTCATGAGAGAAAAGGAGTGCAATGACTGAGTTATGGGAGAAAAAGGAGTGCAGTGACTGAGTTATGGGAGAAAAAGGAGTGCAATGACTGAGTTATGAGAGAAAAAGGAGTGCAATGACTGAGTTATGAGAGAAAAAGGAGTGCAATGACTGAGTTATGAGAGAAAAAGGAGTGCAATGACTGAGTTATGGGAGAAAAAGGAGTGCAATGACTGAGTTATGGGAGAAAAGGAGTGCAATGACTGAGTTATGGGAGAAAAGGAGTGCAATGACTGAGTTATGAGAGAAAAAGGAGTGCAATGACTGAGTTATGGGAGAAAAGGAGTGCAATGACTGAGTCATGAGAGAAAAGGAGTGCAATGACTGAGTTATGAGAGAAAAAGGAGTGCAATGACTGAGTTATGAGAGAAAAAGGAGTGCAATGACTGAGTCATGAGAGAAAAGGAGTGCAATGACTGAGTTATGAGAGAAAAAGGAGTGCAATGACTGAGTTATGAGAGAAAAAGGAGTGCAATGACTGAGTTATGGGAGAAAAAGGAGTGCAATGACTGAGTTATGGGAGAAAAGGAGTGCAATGACTGAGTTATGGGAGAAAAGGAGTGCAATGACTGAGTTATGAGAGAAAAAGGAGTGCAATGACTGAGTTATGGGAGAAAAGGAGTGCAATGACTGAGTCATGAGAGAAAAGGAGTGCAATGACTGAGTTATGAGAGAAAAAGGAGTGCAATGACTGAGTTATGAGAGAAAAAGGAGTGCAATGACTGAGTCATGAGAGAAAAGGAGTGCAATGACTGAGTTATGGGAGAAAAGGAGTGCAATGACTGAGTCATGAGAGAAAAGGAGTGCAATGACTGAGTTAAGAATTCATATATTGAAACCAAAATGATCAGCCATGATGAATGAAGACAATCATAGACTCCAGTGTCATATGTGCAGCACTGTAACAGCCTGTGCAGTTTTCCACAGTTGTTCGTTCCCATGTAAAGGCCGTGCATGTGCACATTTGGAAACCGTGCAGAGACATGGGGGATGGAAACAAACTAAAAGTGCAGTAAATGTAGCCTTACACAATAAACCCTATGATTACGAGGTCTAAAAATACCCCAAGCCCGCATCGAACCAAGGTACAGTAAAACGATGCTCCACGCCTCAAAACTCCAGTCAAAAAAGCTGCAATTTTAATGCTGAGTTCCTTATCACGAACAGTATAAACCAGTAAAACATCACATATAGCTATAAGAGAGACACTTGATGATTCGGCATACACATAACCAAACAATAAACACTTATTGAAATGAAATAACTTAAATACACACTTGCCACATCACAATTTATTTATCTCTCAGACTTGTTGCGCGAGTTGGATGTGCGACACTCGAGACGTGGAGCTGCGCTGATGATGCACGCGTGGAGCTTTTCGTATCTGCTCTTCACCGAGAGAGGAGCCAACCGAGTCAAGACATTTAAAACGAAGGACTTCAAACAACCGGACCGCGCGCTGCAGAAAGACGGCCGCACAAAACACCAGACGCGCGTGTGTCCGAACGTCATTGCACACAACAATAGGCTTTGTTCAAATGGTCCCCTACCTGCCGGAACCGAGAGGCAGACGACCGGGTTCAAGCACTTGAATCCAGCGCTTCGGTTTCTCTCCGGTGCGACCGACTGCCGAACAGAGCGACGGAGACCGGCGTCAAGTCGCGTGTAGTTTATACGCAGCTGCAGCACTTCCTGTGGCAACCTTTCAAAATAATTTAGCTGCTGCAACATGGGGTGGGGGGGGGGAACAACGTTTTATACGGATTACATTCAATTATTCAAGAATTCAAGGATCATTTAGTCTCTGATAGGCTGAGGAGAGAGGGGAGGAGGTGAGAGAGAAAAGGAAAGGAGAGGAGAGAGGAGAGAAGAAAGGAGAGAGGGAAGGAGAGAGGAGAGAGAGAGGGGGGGGGGTAAGTATCGCGAGGTTACGCCCTGAGTCCCGTCTGTCTCGCGTTGCCACCTCTCTGGTCCTGAATCCTCATTAGAGATGAGAGAGCAGGTACTGAAGAACAATTATTAAACATTAATAATCAACAAAAGAAGAAATTAGGACAAAGAAACTGAGGGATCTCACATTTGATTTTATATATATGTCTGTTTTGTTATTAGTGGTGTGATTCGGTTTGTAACTGTCTGTATCTATTTTTATGCTTCTTGGATAATAAATCCATTTGATTTTTACTTTAACCTGCTGTTGTGTTTTGGAGGCGATTGAGACAGCATGGCTGCAAGGGGGGGGGGGGGGGGGGGGGGGGCGATTTCTCCCTGTGTCCAGAAGTTGTGGCGTTAACAAATTATCAATAACAAGAAACAATGTTGCCAAAGAGAAAACAAAAGTAAACAATAACACTAAAATATGAACAGAACATTAACATATAATATTATACTTTGTATACATATTGCTTTTCAACTGGCACAATATATAACACAAAGTAGGAAAGAGTCAAAATAAAACTAAATATAAAGAATACAAATAATCAGAAAGGTCTAAAACAAACAAACAATGTCAACAAATAAACCGGTTCACTGTACATGTCATAAATATACAATATAAGTGATTAACAGTCAGAAGGACAGAGGAGGAGAGAGGAAAGGAGAGAGGAGATGAGAGAGGAGAGAGGGAAGGAGAGAGGAAAGAATGAAGGAGGTCTGTGGAGTTGTGCTGCCTCCTGCTGGAGGACAGATGTACTGCAGGAAGAGGAAATACTCAGTTATATAATATAACCGGCAACCTAGGACAATGGGGGAAGTAGTTGCGTGATTTTAACTCCACAACACAAGACTTTGGAGATGGATGGAAGGGGGCTGAACGTCACATACTCCTTACACCATAGCTGTTGAATGTCAGTACTGGATGTGGCATATATTTGAATTCAACCATCCAGACAGACATCCAACTTCACCAACCACAGACATTCCCAAACATCCATTGCACCTGGACAGAGATGTCCTAACCCATCTACAGAGAACAGAGACTTTTACACACAGCCAGCCAGGAGGTAAAAACAGAGATGGCATCCACCTGTTGATGTGTCACACCTGAAGGAGAACAAAAGACATCAGAGATATGTTGTACGAAGAGTCAGATGTATTTGCCAGGGACGACTTTGACATTGACTCTGACAAACTTCTGTTCTTTCTTTCATATTAGTCTTCCCTCCGGTTTCCACATTTTTTCCCTCTCACACACGGAGGGGGGGGAAGAGAGATGGAGAGGGAGAGGGGGAGAGGGAGAGCGACAGAGAGAGGGGGAAGAAAGAGAGGGGGGGACAGAGAGAGAGTTAGAGACAGAGAGAGAGACAGAGAGGGAGATGGAGAGAGAGTTAGAGACAGAGAGAGAGACAGAGAGGGAGATGGAGAGAGAGTTAGAGATGGAGAGAGAGAGAGACAGAGAGGGAGATGGAGAGAGAGTTAGAGATGGAGAGAGAGAGAGACAGAGAGGGAGATGGAGAGAGAGTTAGAGATGGAGAGAGAGGTAGGGGAAGTGGAGAGGGGGGGAGAGAGACAGTGGGAGGAGAGAGAGACACACACACAGAGGGAGAAACGGAGCGAGAGGGAGAGATAGACGGAGAGGAGGAGAGAGAGACACACACAGAGAGAGAGAGATGGAGAGAAACAGAGGGAGAGAGAGAGGGAGAGGGAGAGGGGGAGAGGGAGAGCGACAGAGAGAGGGGGAAGAAAGAGAGGGGGTGACAGAGAGAGAGTTAGAGACAGAGAGAGAGAGACAGAGAGGGAGATGGAGAGAGAGTTAGAGACAGAGAGAGAGAGAGAGACAGAGAGGGAGACACAGAGAGAGAGAGAGAGAGAGAGAGAGAGAGAGAGAGAGGAGGAGACACACACAGAGAGAGAGAGATGAGGAGACACAGAGAGAGAGAGAGAGCGAGAGAGGATGAGACACAGAGAGAGAGAGAGAGAGAGAGGGAGAGAGCGAGAGAGAGAGAGAGTGAGGAGACAGAGAGAGAGAGAGAGAGAGAGAGAGAGAGAGAGAGGAGACACAGAGAGAGAGAGAGAGGAGACACAGAGAGAGAGAGAGAGAGAGAGAGAGAGGGAGAGAGGGAGAGGAGGAGAGAGAGCGGTCTAACTAATCTAACCAATATCCTCCTTCATCAGTGGGCTCTCTGAGGAAGGGAGCTGTACATTAATGCAATAGAGGCTTCTTAGTTTGCTCATGGATGTGTTGCCATGGTGATTTTGCCAAACTTACTTCGTGGAACCGAAAAGCCTCACTTATGTAATCTTATCCTGAAAATGATCCGGCTAACTCAGTTAGCCGGGTACGAGGAACGGGGCCCAGGTGTATCAGCTGCAGGCCTAATGTTTGAGAACACCTCACAACTACAACTATGTCACATTGTGAACACAGAGGGCGCCATAGGACAGCCGTACAGCAGCAAACTAAATCGACTGGCCTGAACCCTGTCTGTTGTTTAGCATGAAATATAATATCTTAGGCATACATGCATGGTCGGGAGGGAAAGACATTCACACATTTGAACCGTTGGCTGATTGTAATCACACCTTACTAGCACTGCAGCCAATAACACAACAGATCGGTCCCTTCCACCTCAATTCATAGACGTTAAATAATGAACAACAGATATCATTACGTTCAAAGATGATGGGATGTTTTTAAAGAAAGGAAGCAGCTTGCTGTTTGGAGGAGGAAGGATTCCATACAAGCAATAATCTGCTGACTCTACACAAAGTAAGGAAGAGGAAGGTATGAAAGAGGAAGTATAGAATCCTTCAGGCATACTAAATGAACTCCTGGGTTGTGTTTGTCCTAACGTGGAGTCCAGTTTTCAGATGTTTTCCTTCTTCCTTTACAGACTGAATGTCACTGAGTCACTTTCACTTTTTAACAAAGTGTTTTAATCTCACATAGTTTTGTATTCACTGGAAAAGCAGATCCCACTCACTTCAGCTGTTGATTTTAAAGTCTTCCTTCTACGAATGAATTGTTGTGTTTCTGCACAACATTTCTGCAGAACATCCTCAGCAGGTTTGCTGCTGTGATATATTCAATATGTCCTGCTGATATCAGTGGGAAGCAATAGGACTCAAGTGCTCCACTTCTGGGGTTCTTTACTGAAGTATTCTAATATTTAAAATTTCTACTTCTACTCTTCAACATTTCAGAGGGACATATTTATACAGTATAATAACAAAATATAGTCTACTGGGCCCAAGAGAAAAATAGATGCAAAATGACCACAACGAGATGCAAAACATCTACAAAGGGATGCAAAACAACCAAATAGAGAAACAAAACCACCAAAAAGAGACAGAAAACGTCTTCAATGAGATGCAAAATGAACAAATAGAGTTTCAATCATCATTTTGATACTTTGTCAATCATTAAAAATCATCACCGGGTGTGAGTGTTTGATACTCAATGTTTATTCTGGTTGAAATGTTGCTTCAAAGCTCCTATATGTTATGTTTTTATGTGATTATAACATCTTGCTTATTATTCTGATGGGTTAAGTTTGTGTTTGTAGAAAAATATAATGCTGGCAAAAATGTGTGCATATATGGAGCCATACATGTCTGTATTTATCTCGATTCCACGAATTGTTTTCATGGAAGTTTATTTTATTAATACCTCTTGCAGTCTTTTGGTTTTTGCAAATGTGCATCTTTAAAGTCACGGTTGTGAAGATGAGACGACGAGCACAGAGTCAGGAACCCGATCCTCTCCAGACTCCTGCTGACGGGCCCGTAGCGCTGCCGTCTGGTTGCTGCTCATCAGTGTCACCCGCCTGCAGCACAGTCTGCTCATGTGGTTAGCAGAGAGCCACTGGGTTTACACATTCAGCCTCGCAGCCAGAACAAGACGAGGAGACGTGACTGGAAGACCGAGAGGAACCAACAGAACAACGCAGCGGGTCACACTCACACAAGTCCAGTCGAACATTTGTCAACCATCGTCTGCTGATGCGTACACGTCAGTCAATTCCCCACTGGATGTGTTGGTTTTCACTTGTATTCCAGTTTAACACATGTTATTCATATTCGTTGAATGATTTCTGACATCACTAGCAGGGGCAATTAGGTATGAGAGAGTTTTGACTGTGAAAAATAAATGGAAGAAAAATACAAACACTCTTTTACAGTTAAACTCGTTATTTATTTATTTATTTTTCAGGGACAATGCACACTAATCAACAGTTACACTGTAAGTGAGCCAGAGTTAGCCAGAGAGGCTAATTTCCATCTGCTGTCCCCGGCCAGATGTTTCAAGGCAGCCTAAAATAACAGAATCTCAAATTGAAACGGAGTTAAAATTCATAGAGAAACAGACAGCAACGTACAGACAAAACCGAACCACAGCAAAAGAAAAGTGTACGACATTAAAGCAGAGCAGACATAACAGGTTTCAGCATGCGTCACGCAGAACAGACCCACCTACAGGACAAGCACATGTAACACTGAAGCACTTCACATACACAAACAATGTAAAATAGCAACGCTGATCAAGACAAATGCACATATCGGCAAAACAAGCAGGCAGGACAGACAGCACATCAATACTGGCACACCTGATTGGCCACAAGCCATTTCCTGAAGTGATGCTTGAATGTTTGGTACGTGTTTTGTGTGCCTATGTGTGGTGGCACAGCATTCCACCAGTGAGCTGCCTTCACAGAGAATGTAGATTTACTGAACGAGCTTGACCTTGTGGAATGATACAATCACCTCTTGAAGCAGATCCAGTGAGTCTGCTGCTTTGAGCGCTTTGTTTAATAATAAAGAACTTGGCAGAGCAGGCCCTGTTATGCAACGGTAGTAATAAGCAGCTACACAGAGAGAATCACAGCTTAACTACCTTACTGTGCATTAGAGCATTAGAGCAGTGGTTGTACAGCGGATGGTTTTGGAAGCATGAAGAGGAAATTGGCTGGACTGGCTCATCAGTAGTTTGCACGCTATCCAGGGAACACCAGGCGAGACTGATTGTCACTCAGAACCACGAGGTTCCAGCGCTGCATGAGGGATGGGAATGTGTGGTGGTTAGCTGGTCCGTCTGTTTTACTTGTTTTTTAAAAGAGAGATTAGAATCAATAAAAATTCCTAAATATTTAAAACAGCTGGATTTAAAACATCCAGCCGTTACAGAGCAACGTTACCATTCATTGGAAGTGTATCCACCTCATGAATGTCCCATATTCACCCTCTTTTAGCTCTGATTTTGGTCTCCACCGCCTCCTAAAGGGCATATCTGGCTCTTTAGCTGCTACATGCTCCAGTGTTCACCAGCTAGCCGCTAACTGTGTCTGTCTGCCGCACAGCAGATGTGTGTGAAGTTGTGGACCGGACAGATTAACAATTTAGCTGAAACTCACTAGTTGCAAATTCAGGAGATCATTTCATTAAACTCTCTACAGGAAAGTGAATTCGAGTATTCAAAATGTCAAAGAGTTTCTTGAATTCTACGACCATTTTACTTCCTCTGTTGTCACCGACAACATTTGTTTTTAGTAAACTGATTTGACTTCAACAATATTCATCTTGATCAGAGTCAGAATCAGAAACGGTTTATCAATACTAAAAAACTGTTAAATATGAAAATGTACAATAAAATATGATAAACAAATGGAAGAGAGCTCTTGAAGGAGCAGAAACAACTCACAGCAGTGAGAGCTGCATGTTTTTCAATGTAAGTGACAAGTCACCCGATTTCTCATGTAACCACAAGGACTTCATCTCAGTCTTGTGGCTGTGATTCTATCGGCCCCGACGTGGTATTTGGTGCGTCTCTTGCATCCGCAGAACTTAACTTCGGTCAGTCTGTGATTACTGATGATTGAATCAGGCGTCCCAAAGGAAGCTCTCGGGCCTTCAGTGGATCATTGTGCATCCCCTCCTCCCTCTTTCTGCTCGAGTAATTTCTGAAGGTACGGCGGTCATGTGAGCCGAGCTGCTGAACGTGCAACCACTTAACTTCACCCTTTTTCCATCCAGTGCTAATTCTGTGTTGATATCATTTTGAGGGAATCCAAATCATGCTTGGCAGCCACGTGTGTGTGTGAACATCATGAGATTTCCATCAATACTAACAGCCTGCAGACTGCCTTGGTTCACACAATCACGAGTTTCATTGCCGTATGTGAATGTGAATGTGTGTGTGTGTGTGTGTGTGTGTCCAACTCAATATTTGCTGTGAAAACTGGATTTCATGAAATAAAAAATTGGAGAGTGCACGTAACGACGACGCCGCCGAAGGTAAAGTTCAATCTGACGAGAGGACGGAGTAAATGAGGAATTGGCTCCGGGTTGTAAAGTAAGGATGTCGGGGCACACGTGAGCGGAGCGTGTGTTTGTCTGTAATCACTGACAGCTGCACACATAAACCCTTTAGCCCTGGAACTGGTTAAAGTTTAACTGCCATTTTCCAAACACATTTCACTTGTTTTTCATTGCACTAGGTTGTTTCTCCTCACAGCCAAACACAAGAGTTCACGATTGACATATCATCCGTTTCGCATACGTACTTGGAAATAAACCTGCATAACACTAGCACACAATTATTGGTAAAAGTTTAGGAAGAGAAATATTGTTTTATTGACAAAGTCAAAGGGTCCAGTAGCCCAGATGGCCGATCAATGGTTGGCCATTGATTCTGTGTTGACCTACCACATGTTCCAGAAAATAATTTTAAAAGTCAGTTTTCTTTTTTCTTCCTCAGCATTTGTAACCATACAGTTCTCATATGAAATAGAACGATACAGATCACACATATTGTTTGTTAAAAATGTTGTACATTTTGCCATATATGTGATTTTGTATGTCTTGGTGCCTGCCCAAATTCATTCACTGAGTCCACTTAGCGATGGTGACATAATAATTACAAATTGACCAAAACAATAACAACCAGTGTGTCTTGGAAACAGGTATGCAAGCTACACAAAGTCGTCTCTTAATAAGGTGACTGTGACACATAGGACTTGCCAGGGATTACTTCACAGTGAGGGATTCCCCAAATCAATTCCCTTTATAAGGGAGCACCCTAATATGGTCGACACGCAGGGGACAGGAACCTCCATGTTTGACTCAAAGGGACGCACACCTTGAGAGTTGCAGGTTTACAGGTTTACAGCTGGCTCACTTTGTTCTTCTTATTTTGAAGCCAACGGAATTTGTATTATTTATTCCAGGAGGTTAGATATAGAGATACAAGCTCATTGACATATCAATAATAACCTGAAAATATTATGCAACAAAAACAAATTGAAGCTACTACAAGCTACTTTAATTCTGTCTTAATTTCTCCGGTCGATGTGCACAAAAGTAGCAGCGTTTCGGAGCACCAGAGACTCTTTAGACAACCTCTCATTTAACTGCAGCGGGGTCTGACGGTTTTCCCCGCGTAGTCCTGGTTCTGGTTCGACTGCAGGTCGAAGCTGCAGGTTTGTCCGCGGTGGGCTGGTCGCTGCCGGAGTCTGAGCTGAAGGAGTTTCTGGTGAATCTGCATCATTTGGTCTGATTTGGCGCTGAATCCGACCCGGTGGCACCGATGACAAGCATTAAGAATTACTTCATAGAAATAGCCAATCTTCTCTCTCATGGTCTCGTTTACTTATTGAGGTCATATCGAGGCATCAGTGTTAAATTGAGACTGTTTCATAACCAGCTAAAAGTTCCTCACAGTAACTTTAAGGCAAGAATCCGTAACTTTTGTGGAACAGTGACAACTGTGGCTACAAGTGACAATAATGCTCAATGTTAAAACAGACCTCATTGAACTGAATTATTCATCTCTGCTATACTGTAATGGTTAAAACGTGCTAACATTAGCCACATTGCAAGCATTGATGTTAAGCAGCAACAACAAACAATCTGTTCCTAAAAAGTACAGCCTGTCCACATCGCCCAAAACATGCTTTTGCTGCAAAGTTCTCGCCGTCGGTCTGTTTGTGCTCAGAGGCCACCCCAAAAGCCGACAGGAGGAATGTTTGCTCTCAAAGGTCAGACTAACATGTTATTTGACTATTTCCAGACGGACCTGCACAGAAGACACCGACATGTTGGCCAAAACAGACAACGAGCAAACCAAACAAAAATACATTTCCCTTTCGCCAACAGACGCCCACGGTTCCGTGTCCCCGGGGTTCATGTTGCCATTTCTCTCACAAATGACAACTTTCCCCAGTATTGCAAATTTGCAAATGGGTTTACACGGTCCAGTTTCAAGAGCTTGTGATAGTCATGCAGATTTTACAAGTAACTGGTGTAAAGGCCGATTTTTTTGGGAACTTGACCCACCAGGTAAGAGATTTTGGTAGAAGTGACACAACAGATCTCATTTGCTGTAAGTATGATGGAATGTCGCTGTCATCAAATGCCCAATGCTTCACTCCCAACACACAACCAACCTTTCTCCCTATTTCAAGTGCTCAAGACCACTTTTTCCAGAGGGTTTCTGAATAAAGAACTTGGCAGAGCAGGCCCTGTTATGCAACGGTAGTAATAAGCAGCTACACAGAGAGAATCACAGCTTAACTACCTTACTGTGCATTAGAGCATTAGAGCAGTGGTTGTACAGCGGATGGTTTTGGAAGCATGAAGAGGAAATTGGCTGGACTGGCTCATCAGTAGTTTGCACGCTATCCAGGGAACACCAGACGAGACTGATTGTCACTCAGAACCACGAGGTTCCAGCGCTGCATGAGGGATGGGAATGTGTGGTGGTTAGCTGGTCCGTCTGCCCACCATTTTGGTCCACACAAAAATATCTCAAGAGCTATATGGATAGCCATGAATGATCCCAACTGGCTTTTACGATCCCGATTTTTCTTTTGGCGCCACCAACAGATATACTTTTTTTTTTGGCTGTTGTCTCGATAACTATTGGATGGATTGCCATAGAATTTGGTACAGATATTCATGGTGCCCAGAGGATGGGTCTCAATGACTTTAATGACTTTCCATAATCAAGTCAGAATTTGTATTTGTCCAGTTCTTTGGTTTATTACAAAATAGACTTACCTACAAAGCAATTGGTCATCAACCTCAGCTGCACTCTGTGTTTAGTGTCAAAGGTTTAGTGCCGAGGTTGTAGGAGAACTACGGCGGCTGACGCAAAAAACACGGAAATGCGAAATGGCCCGATGTAGAGCCGGCGTTTTGTTTGTCCGTTCCGGGCTACTGTAGAAACATGGCGGCCGGCCCCGTGAAGAGGACCCGCTCCATATGGGTATAAACGGCTCATTCTGGGGTCACAAAAACTCAACAATTCTTCTTCTCAGGTGATCATACACAAAAGAAAACATACTTGTTAACATCAAATTCCATTTCTGCCAATAAACTCATTAAATGCTACACACTGTTACCTTTAATTAGCAAATATTATGCTTGGTAAGTATAACCTGATAAACTAGGGGGTGTTAGCATTTTTTACTTCGAGCATAGTAGCATCTTGATGTTAGCATTTAGCTCAAAGCACCACTACATTGTTTGCATGGCTGTAGACTCTCAGCTTTGTTACACCTCAAATCACAAGTAAATGTGTTTGTAATGAAGATAAAAATATGCAAAACACAAATACACTTTAGCATTTTGAAGCCAGTGGATATTGGATTCCAAGACAGGCAGCTGTGTGCAGTTTTCCTTTTAAAGTTAAATGCAATTATTGGGTTTAGATTTTATCTCCAAAAAAGGCCTATGCTACAAAAGGAAAAAGGCTTTCTGACTACAGAAGTCTGTTTCAGGGAGCAGTAGCTATAAAGTCGTTGTTCTGAGTTGAACTACTTGCTTAGTTTTGCTTTTTATGACTGTTTAATACAGATGAATGAACATGTCACGTGATGAACACGTGATAGTACTAGTCCAGCATTTATACGAGCAAAGAATCAGATTTGCCTGTGATACAGTCGGACAGACAGTAGCTAATGTTATTACATGAGAAAGTGTGGCACATGATCTGGCTGGGTCAAACTGCATCTGTAATTATGAAATTAAGTGGCGTATGGATTTTATTCTGCTACCCAAATTGGAAAACCTCATTTTCTGTGTACGTCTGAGTATCAAGTCTCAATTCAACTCACACACACACACACACACACAGATAATTTCCCATGCACAAAGAACCTCTGTATGAAACATTTGGGCCAAATATACCATATGGATTGAGGTCAAATCAGTATGTGGGTAGCAGAAAAAAATTCCCAGTGTCTAAATTCATCATATCTTGCATGTCAAACATAAGCTTAGGTGCTATTTAAAAGTAGCAACAATCGGCCCTTTCTTTTCAAAACGTTGTGATTTTAGTGGTGTTACATAACATGGGAGAGGCTAGTGCAAATATACATTTGTACCACGAGAGCAAACTCTGGGAAAGGTTACAGTAGTTCTGCATATGGGCCATGTGGCATGCACAAACTGTACTACTGGTTAATAGCACAATTCAGCTTTGTGATGAATATAAAATCTGCCTAATAGGAATGCTGATTGGTAAGTTATACTCAGCTTCCTGGAGCCTTGGGGCTTATCTTGAAGCAGTTTACATGTATTCGTTACTGGATACTGTAAATAATGATAAATTATAAAAGTGAATTTAGCATTAAGCTTTAGGCTGGAAATATGCTTCATGCAAACGATGGGTTTCCCTTCAATGGGCTACCACAGTCACATTAACTACAATATACTATATATTATATATACTATATATATATACATATATACATATATATATATATATGTATATATATATATATGTATATATATATATATGTATATATATATATATATATATATATATATATATATATATATAAAAAGACACAAAGTGCACACAGCACAGTGGCCGTAGCCACAAACTGTTATTAAAGCTACTCAATAGCAATATATATGTATATATATGTATATATATATATATACATATATTTATTTATATTGTGACCTTTATTGTTAAACTAAGCAATGTTATAAATCAGCCGTGTTTCTCCCCTCTTCGGTGCGTGATTATCCAGCCCCTTTCAAAATAAAAGCGACCGTTACGTGACAGAGTAGTGACGGGGGCGGGCGCACGGGATCTCAGCCAATCATCGCCTCTGTTTTGCGCTTCCCATTCGACGATAAACATTGCGACTTGAGGAGGGGCTTCCTGATAGAGAGAGGCAGGGCACGTCAACGTGACTGAGTAGCTCACACACGGTTGTTATCGCTGCAGGATTGGATTTATACTCACTCAACGTCAGATAAACGCACGGTGAAGAAGCACCACTCCGTTTTAAAACGAGAGGCAAACATGGCGCTCTGACATCGACTTTTAAACACCGGAAACCAGTTAGCCTTGGCCGCTAACGCTAGCTAGCTAACTTAGCTGTTACAGACCCTGTTTTTTTTCTTTTGACTGACCTCCACCACAACACAGGCGTACCGTGTATTGTTTCCATGCTAGGTTTGGGGGTCACCATTCTCCTGTGTCCTCCACGTGCGCTCCCGTTTGTCCCTCGCGTGGCTGCCCGCGTGGACGGTTCCCGAATATGATCCACAATGAGTCAAAGAGACACCTTGGTTCATCTGTTTGCTGGAGGGTGAGTGTGTTATTCTGCCTTTGAACGAGAGCTAGCTTGCTCCACGCTGCCGTTGCTAACAAGTAATAGCTCCACATGATGTTTGCGTAGGTGCGTGTGTTCATGCTAGCGGGGTGTTTGTTTAGTGACAGTGTGTAGTTTGTTTACATGGAGATTCGTGTTTGCACCAGTGTGTCAGATGTCAGCTAACTTAAAACGTGTCCCGTAGGACTCAATGTCACGAGTTTACAGTGGCGTTTTTGACGTATGACTGGAAATTACATGTTTTTTTGTGGAAGCGTGTTTTTCCGTTTGTGAGTCTGCATACTTGGGTGTAAAACTTAACATTAGTGTTTTATTTAAACAGTCGGCTTTACTTTCGGTGTCAACCGTGAATCGGCCGTAAACGTTCGTGCATCAAAACAAACGTGAGCACGCTGCCCACTAATGGTCGATCCGAATAATAGGATGCATTAATCGCAGTCCGATTTCATTGCACAGATATTATATTATTATATTCTGTGCACACAGCCTCAGAATATATGTGCAACAACATCTGTGTTTGGACAGCCCCCCCCCCTCCCCCCATTGCAATAAATACAATTTTGGAGAATCATTCCATCTTGCCTCCAGCAGACTATCCAGGTAATGAGTTGAGACACTTCACTTAGATTAATTAACAACAGCAGTGGCTCTATTATGTGAGAGAAACTAGATCTAGTGTATTTTTCTAGTGTTTATAGCTGAAAATGTGTGTGTGCACACATTTTCTGCACATCAAGCTTAAAGTTGGCACCTAACTAAGTTCAAATGTGACTCCTGTTCTCTCTTTGGTTTGTACTGTAGCTGTCTCAAAAACAACTATGTTGACAGGACTTTGTATTTGTGCTTTGGTGCCGATTTGAAAATTAACCCTGTCTAAAGAGAACTGCTGTCACTCTTGCTTTTGATATCTGACAGTCCTGTCTGACTCCAGTTCATTCATCTACACCTTGTCGAGGGTTTTCTTGTCTGTTCTCTCAACATGTGTGACCTGAGAAATACCTGAAATACCCGAGCTGGTCGTCAACCGATGCCCCGGCTGTAACATTCTTTGTACAAGGCATCAAGTTATGCTTCACATCTTGGCTCATGGGTTTATGATTTTGGTAGGCCCAAATCTAAAAACAAAAAGTGTTTGCAGTTGTTGTAGGATTCCTATTTGGTTCAACAAACACAGCGTGTTCCTGACTGGCTCTCTGTTCCCACACTGCTATTTCTCATCTACATGCCAGCGATCCATAGAATTCAACCAAACACGTCATTGGCTGATTTATTTAAAGCGAGGACATCGTAACTTTTCCGTCTCTTGTCTTTCCACCAGATGTGGGGGCACGGTAGGAGCCATATTGACGTGTCCACTGGAAGTAGTGAAGACCCGTCTGCAGTCATCCTCGATCACCCTCTATGTGTCTGAGGTCCAGCTCAGTACCGCCAACGGGGCCAGTGTGGCCCGCATGTCGCCGCCGGGGCCCCTGCACTGCCTCAAGTGGGTATTCAACAGCATTTATCACTGTCAAGACTGTCATGTTGATGCCACTGCTCCTTAACAGTACTATTGGTGCTCTAATCGGTTCTTCTCACAAGACATAAACAAATTATTAAGTTCAGGACAGGATTAGAATGTATTTATATTTTAAATATAATAAACTAATGTTTCTAGAGGAGCAACATGAAATGCTCAGTTTTATATCGCACATTTAATCAAATAATAATCGCTCGTTTAAAATGCGTGCTCCGCTCACGGAAAACTCCGCTGCATATCGAGTCAAGCGCTTCCTAAACCAACAGCCAGCCACCGAGGGGGGGCCATTGGGATTGTCCTTGGCTTTACTTCTGGTGAGCGGTCATGCCGTTGCACGCACACCTACAGCGGCAGCTTAGTGAAAACTCTCCTGAATGCTGCGGCTGCAGTCCAGAGAAGAAGAGTAGCGTGGCCTACTGAATACTACTAAAGTCTTATGAAGCACAATGTGACAGGACTACTCTGTTTATCTGTTTCATGTGAAAGTGCAATAAACATATTTTCTCCCTAAAAATCAAGTAAACACTGATGGCTTATGGGGATTATTTGAGTTTTAATTAAAATGAGTGGAGCTGTTTGTGTATGGAGCTAACGGTTCCTCCTCGGTTTGCCTGCATGGCCGTGGTTCCGTATTCAGCAGGCACCATGTTGTTGTTTTTGGGTCTGACTGGCGTCCCTCTGGCAAGGCCGACCTCTCCCTGAAACCCAACTCCTCACCCTTTGGGGGGAAACTACACACAGAGCACACACCGGTCGCTCGATAGCCAAACATTTTCATCACAAGTCCAACTGTTTATTGATCTTGGGAGATTATTATGCATTTTTTAGTTCCTCAAGACTCTTGTGCGTCAGCTTTGACAGCTCTCCTCTTTATACGTCCACTTAGTTCAGTACCTTGTTGATTTGGATAGAATGCCAGCTGTGATGTTGTAGGAAATGAGATCCGCTCCGTAAGGAAGAGAATGGCTGTCGATCATCTACAGAGAACACGTCCTGGCTGCTCTAAGCCTCTGGAAAGAACTTTTCACCCCGCCACTTCTAAAATTCACTGAGCTAAGTCACATGTATAACATGCCAATGACTGCAGCGGTACAGACTTTGTTCTGCAGACTGGCAGTATCCTCCTAACTGAATGCATTACTATAGATATAGATTTAATTTATTTACACATATCAAAGCCTTCGTCTGAACACAGTTCTTCCGGCCTGTGAAATCATATTCTGTAAATCAGAAGAGCCGACTCGGAAAAATTTAAATGTCTCCTTCATTCATACAAATTATGACGACTGGTCCTTTTATTGCTTTACAGGAAGGAGTTTGCTAATGTTAAAACATAATTATAATCATCATAATTGTTATGATGATTGGCTACATGCCCATTTTCTAGTTCTGGAAAATGAGCATGTAGCCAATCCTCACAGCAGGCAGGTGTGTTGGAGCACTACCTGCTCGAGCACACCTGCCTGCTGTTGTGCGATTGATTTTTCACCGCTTGGAGAAATAAACTGATGATGATGTATTGACATGTTTGACACATGATTAGTGTGTTGAACATCGTTTTATTAGTGCTTATTATCAACATAAGTAAACAACCATTTCCAACCCGGCGTTCTGAGCCGCACGGCGGGATGACTGGCACGCTGGAGGCGATTCGCTCGCATCGTGCCGTGTGTCGGCTCTGCCGGATGCTCCTCCCGTTGTTTTTACGTTCATTCGGCTTAAAATGTAAAACCCTGTAGTGTACACACACACATTCATTCAAATAGAGAATGTGGGGGCTGGACTGATCCAGACACACAAGTACGCTTCTCTCTCATCATGCTCGCACTGTTTTGAAGCGGACGCTGGGGGTCGTAAAACACAAAACCATTTTTACAAAATTCATAGAATAAAGTATCCGGTTGGATTAAAGTAGTCTGCTGTTTGGCCGGCAGCCTAAATGAGTTTCTGTATCCACTTTTAATCTGCTCACAAACCTCTTCGAATGTATTTCATCGAACATATGAATCTAAGACGCGTGTCCCCTGCAGCCATCGGTGCTCAACACACCACAATGCGGTAGTGCTGTCAGCGGTAAGCAGCCGACGGTTCTTCTATTCTTAGCTCCCCGCTGGTTTCAGGGCTCTGAATGTAGGCCGAAGGTCCCCCCGAAAGTGGAAGGACAGGAAAGGCCAACGTTTATTTATAATCTCAGGGATCCTGTTGAATGAATGTGTTCGGTCGATGTCACGGTGGCTTGGTGTCTGCGCTGGATGACATCAAGCCCCCCCCCCCCTCCTTTTTTTTGTAAACAAACAAAGTTTCTGTTTACAGTCAGATTTACGAGCCATGTCTCCTTGTATGAGTTCTAGAAGTCTAACAAAAGTGTTGAATCCATTTAATTCCTCATAATGCATCTGTAAATACCGCTTTTTCTAAAACAAAGTTTGAAACCTGCATTGTTCACTTTCTTCTTCTTCTTGGTGGAAAAAGAAAAGTGCAACCTCCAGTGATGACACTAAACCATGCATGTTGTCTCTGTGGTAGAGTTGTAACGTACTTTGTTTCTGTGTGCTCTTTGTATTCAGGTTGATATTGGAGAAAGAAGGACCTCGTTCTCTCTTCAGGGGCTTGGGGCCAACCTTGGTGGGTGTGGCACCTTCCAGGTAAGCTTCCTCCTGTCGCCTCTAATCTTCTTCATCTTCTTAACGCGGACCTCTTTTGAGTTTGACTTGGAACACTATTGAGCTGCGTTTGCTATCTTAAAGAAAGAAGGTTTCCTATTTAATTGCCAGTAAGAGTATTAACTAATTGACTATTTGATGGAATTGTAAATCTGCAAATGTCATCATTGATTGGTTCATCATGATTGAACTTAAATGAGCCTGTTCAGTGCTCCAGTCACAGCTGTGCATTGAGAGGTGTGCTAACGTTGTGCTAACGTTGTGCTAATATGCATGTTGACGTCAGTCAGCGGGTGGCAAGCAAAGAGGCTTCTGGTCTTGAGGTGTTGTTGCTCATGGTCACCGTCACTCACTCACTCATGAGTCAGACAGAGAGTACGTGATAAACCAACTCCTCAGTGGGCTGAACAGAGATGATGTGCTGGTGGTAATGGAGGGAAACCAAAATACCCAAAACACCAGATTTTTAAATCCCCTGGTCGACCATAATACTGCCCAAGCCGAACAGAGATGTATCTCTAAACAAAGTCGTCTTATCTTATCACTTCGGCATCAACTGTTCTTGTTCTCTGGTGGCTGATTCAGTCACTTTGGTTCAGTACTGTTTCTAGGTGAGTCGTGGACACATTGGCCGCTCGGGAACAATGGCATCATGTAACCACCACACGGCTCTTTGAGGTCACTTGGTGACAAAAAGGAACACATGGTTCTTCGTCACGGCTTTCTCTGCAGCGTTTTGAAGACAGGAAGTGCTGTAGTTGACTGCAGTTAGGTAACGGCGTACAAGTCCTGATCATTAACCCGCCTCCGTGGTAATGATGGGAGCAAAGCGGGGCTAATGGCCGTGGGCAGCGAGCTCGCGCTGCAGCGAGCAGGTGTCGGTGCTCGGCACATGTGGAGTGTTTTGTTGGTACGTGACTGAATGCTGATGAAGACCCCCTGAGCTGTGACGCACACTTGTACACACAAACGCACCGTCTTCTACTGTGACTGATGGGCTCTTAACGTCATTAACAAGTGTTGACTCGGCACATTTCACAAATGAACCAGACTGTTAAATAACAGCAGTTGTGTTCAGGCATGAACGTGATCGTTCTGACCCTTTTTTAATTAGTGAGAATAAACACAGACGTGCTGTTGGCACTCTTTGTTCAACTCGGCTGGTTTGCTGAGACTGTTTGTTCCGCTCTCGGCTTTCCACTTAATGCATTTTTGTTTTTAAAGCTCATTAAGCTTTAAGAGCTTTAACTGTCATTAAGACAGTTTTACGTGTTGTAATTAATAAACTACATCACAAAGAGTTGTCCCGGGACTCGTGTTCGTTACTTTAAAACACCGTGTGACTTGTACTGCTGTCACAGATGCTCACCGTTTATCTGTTCTTGTCCTTTTGCTTCCAACAGAGCGATCTACTTTGCTGCCTACTCCACTGCCAAAGAGAAACTGAACGGTGTGTTGGAGCCCGACTCCACACAGGTGCACATGGTGTCGGCAGGAATGGCAGGTAACGAAACACGCGAGGTAACAGGTCGACGGTCACCGCCGTGGAAACCCACGGCAACGGCGTGATCGCTTCATGCACAGACTGTAGGGAGGCTGCTTTTGCTAAGCTGTGGTAGAACTGGTTTGTACTGGTTGTCTTTGACAATATAGGAACACCACCCACTTCATGCGGACCCTTTGTATTCATTAAATGCTCCACCTTTTTGTTCAGATCTACCGCCAACCTGAACTGAGTTTTCTTCTGAAAGTTGTGGTGAATGAGCACTCAAGTTGAAAACTAAACATCTACAAATCAAACCTTTCTGAAAAACTGAAACTTGCAAACAAGCTCTGAAAACCCACTAAATGTGCTGATGCAGCAGTGTTGAAACGGCTTGATTAAATGAGCGTAACATGTTAAAAAGACAGATTTAAAGATGGTTTCTTGAATCACTGATGCTTTTTTATGTCAAAGGAAGGTTATCGTGTCACTGTGACCCGGCATCTGTGTGTGTTTATCAGTCTATTTATATATACAGCGGGTAAAATAAGTGTTGAACACGTCACCATTTCTCTCAGTAAATATAGTTCCAACGGTGCTATTGACATGAACGTTTCACCAGATGTCGTAACAACCTAAGTAGTCCACACATACAAAGACAACCAAACAAATACGTTCAGAGATTAAGTTATGTAAACTGGAATGACACAGGGAGAAAGTATTGAACACGCTCACTGACATATATTTAATACTTCGTACAAAAGCCTTTGCTGGTAATGACGGCTTCAAGACGCCTCCTGTGGAGAAACGAGGCGCATGCATTGCTCAGGTGTGGTTTTGACCCATTCTTCTACACAAACAGTCTTCAAGTCTTGAAGGTTCCTTTGGCCTCTTCTATGAGCTCTGATCTTTAGTTCTTTCCATAGATTTCCTATTGGATTCAAGTCAGGTGATCGTCTGGGCCATATAGAAATAGATATATATAGATATCGATAGATGGAGGCAGGCGGTGCCACTTTTAGCCCGCCATGACTCGGACGTTTCAACAACCCAGTTAAGTTCGGCTCAGTCAGTCACCCTCCAGCGACGCTCCGCAGACCTGCACACTTTCCAGTTCATCAAGATTTTAGTTTTTACTCATTACATTTCTATGCTGACTCAGCGCGTTATGGTTTCGGCTTCTCGGGAACACCTGGAGGGAATGTCTTTGAATTTTATGACAGACGTCCACCTGGACTCCAGGTGCAACTGATCAGATTTTTGTGTTCTTTGTCTTAATAGCATAAAGTGATGACATTTTGGACAGACGCGGGACCGGTTATTCTGCTTCAATGGGTCATTGCGTTGGATTGGATATTTAAAGTACCCTCCCAACCCTGGCCAGAGCGAACAACGGTTGTTCACAAGTGTAGATCCAATACCTAAAATGCACCTACAGTATCTTAGAAAGAGTGCTTATTATGCAGAAGATACACGATTTCTATGTGATGTTATGAGCTGGACTTGGAACTAGTTTTAACTAGTGACTCCTCCAAAGGGTCACATGGAGGATCTGAGCAGTAGTGAGATGATTAATGGGCGGAAAGAAGAAGTTCTGCAATCGATTTTTGGACTTTTCGCTCGTCTTTATAATAAATCAATTGAGCAGTTACTTCAGTGAAAGTGAGAAGTTCAGAGGGAATGTCTGGGAACCGCTGGTTTAATCTTTAACATGCGCTTAATATTTTAGTTTTCATTGTAAAATCTGTAAGGTAACTATAGCTGTCAGATAAATACGTAAAACACCAAAAGTACAATAGTTGAACTCTGATATGCCCATAAGTATAAAGAGGTATAAATGTCTAAAACAAGTCTATAAAACTTGGTGTCAGGTTTTTCCCCTGAGGTTGGAATACGCTGTGTCAGATGATGGCGGAGGAAAATGGTTTCACACACACACACACAAGCCTGTGTCTGTTTTAGGCTTTGACTCTAGCGTAGCTCGGTTAGTTGTCGGACAGTTTATGTTTTGTTTTTTTCCCCTCCACAGGTTTTACAGCCATCACAGCAACCAATCCAATATGGCTCATAAAGACCCGCCTCCAGCTGGATGCGAGGTAAATATAACAGCCGGATGAGGGCTTGACCAAGCTCTGTTCACAAGAGACATATTGTAGCTTTAAAGGGGCGTTCCTGGGTCCATATCCTGTGGAGTGCCCGTTCAAAACACACTACAGTGTTCATTTTCCTAACAGAGATGTTATTCTCTTGTTTCCTGCCCAGGGACTACAGATGTAAATGAGCTGACTAATTAACTAACTCCGGTGCAGATCAGAAGCTGTTAAACGCATAAACACATGCACAGAGATGGCTGTACACAGTCGGCCTCAGAGGACGACATCACCACAACACTGACTCTGAGTTGTTTCAGTCAACGGGAACATCTTCACATGGGCAAAGTTGGTTCTTTTGCTTGACTTCAAGACGTTTTTCTTTCCTCAGGAACCGAGGTGAGCGGCGGATGAGCGCGTTCGAGTGCGTGCGGCGGGTCTACCAGACGGACGGCCTGCGGGGCTTCTACCGGGGAATGTCGGCGTCCTACGCCGGCATCTCAGAGACTGTGATCCACTTTGTGATCTATGAGAACATCAAGCGGCGCCTCCTGGAGGCCAAGGCGCCGCAGAACATGGACGAGGAGGAGGAGACGTCCAAAGACGCTTCGGACTTCATCGGGATGATGCTTGCCGCTGCCACCTCCAAGACCTGTGCCACATCTATCGCTTATCCTCACGGTAAGAGTTTGTGCTGGGCGCAGTGGTTCCGGTACCAAAACCAGGATCAGGAACGCCTCTAATACAGCCTTAAGATATCGCTGCCTGATCGGTCCTGCACATGTGCAACTCTCAACTCTGATGTGACCCTGTATCGCATCCATACAGGGTCAGTCGTATACAACTGTAAAAATAGTAATATTTTATATCGTGAGTACTCTGTATCGGTTAATAGATGGTACCGGAACGTCTAACATGCTCTGCATTTGGCTGATATGGGCTAACTGATGTGCTGCTACCCTGTTTAACCCCTCCCTCTCCTCCCTACTCTGCAGAAGTAATCCGCACCCGGCTACGCGAGGAGGGCACCAAGTACAACTCCTTCTTCCAGACTCTGACCACGGTGCCCCGGGAGGAGGGCTACCGCGCGCTGTACCGCGGCCTCACCACCCACCTGGTGCGCCAGATCCCCAACACCGCCATCATGATGTGCACCTACGAGCTGGTGGTCTACCTCCTGAACGGTTAAACCCCCCCCCCCCGTACGTAGACAGAGAGATGGAAAAAAGAAGAGGAGAACGAGAGTCGCCAGCTCGCCATGTAGAGGACGGAGACGCCGTGACCGTTTTGTTCCAGTGACGCGCTGGTTTAAAATAAATTTGACGTTTTTTTTTCTGGAACCAAAAGGGTCTGGCACATATGGGGGGGGGGGGGGGGGATCGCGATGTTCCTCACATTGCTTCTGGGGACCGGGGTTTAACAGTGGCAAAGAAATGTGTCTCCCTATTTATAGTTTTATTCCATGCTTTGTTTTCTCCCTTCGGTTATACGCGATGCTTCTGGAAGCTCAGAGTGCTGAAGGAAGAGTATATTTTATCTATTCTGCCTCTGACAATACTAATGATGAAAGAGAAGTACGGCGATTCCAATCCTTACTACCAAGTGGATATAAGGATATAAGAACACCCCCCCCCCCCTCAGCAGTCACGCTGAAGATGACTTTTCATCTGTTATTAGTATCATGCAGTATTCCCAGAGGACCAGAGTACAAAGATGCAAGTGTCTGACTGCCTGAGGCTTGTTGAGGTAGAAAGAAACAGAAGGGTGGAGAACGACGTGCCTTGTGTGGGAACGTGACGCACGGCGGCCGCAGGAGGAGGAGGTGGAGCTCCGGTCCTGCAGACGGAGAGTCGTACACTGGTATTGTGTTAAACAGGTGAACCTTAGAGGACCTTTTCCACATCTGACCCATGTCGGGAATTAAAAACAAATGGGATTAACAAATTGTAACTGCTAGAGGTGTAAAATAAGGCGTTCGTCTGCTCATAAAATGCAAACATTTAGTTCTTCAGAGAGATTCACCGGTTAGAACGGCGGTGTTCTCACAGCGCCTTCAAATGTCTTTCTCATCTCATGTTTGGTTTTATTTGTTCCTCAGCTGGAGAATCCGGGCTAGTTTATACAGGCGAGGACAACCCTCTTGAGTTTACTGTGGAGGAAGCGGTTAGGAATATGCTCTTCATAAGTGCACATTAATTCAATGCAGACACTCGTAAACAGACAAACGGAGACTATTATTGGTTTCCTCTGCTTGTCGGGTGAACTGCATTATAGTTTTGAGAAAAGAAACTTCTAGTTTGTCAGTGTTTATGATCTGTTGGAAAGATACTCGCTCTCTGCTTTTGTTTTAGTTTTTTTTTTTGCATTTTTATTTCATGTCATGTTTCAAACGGTACAACCCCGTCTCCTCATTTATCTTCAACAACCACAGAAGTAACTTTTCCCTCCGTCAGCGCATGACGCAGCATCATCTTTCACCACAATGCCAACGGTTGAACTCACCGTTGATAACCTGTCCAAACACGGAAGGTGAGACACATGCAGCTCTTTTCCTTTTCTTTTTGACGTCATCCTCCGTTTCGCAGCACACGTGAAGGAAGCATCGGACCGCCTCATTGTGCAGAAACATCTGATCAGAGATGGAGGGAAGGAGGAGGCTCACACTCTGTACCACCGACACACTGATGATGCAGTGAGACCGCATCTGTGTGTTGGGCTACATGGGTTTTTTAAATGGTTAAAGGGTCAGTTCACTCAAATTCCCAAAATGCATTGAGGTGAAATAACCCTGTAACTAAAGGTGCAATGCATCCCTCTCACTCGTATCATTATTCCCTGCATCAGATGGTTATTCTTTTGCGCACACATGTTTGCGTGTGTGCCAGTAAGTGTGTATGTGTGTGCACGTTTTTGGCAGTGAAATGACAATCGTGTGTCATTCGTGTTGTGTGTGTGTGTGTGAGAGAGAGAGAGTATGAAGGCACTCAGAAGAATGGCTGACAGTGTTGTTTTTATCTTTTTAAATAAATTGTTTTTCCTTCCACGGCGGATCAGTGAGCTCACTGTGGGTGGGGCTCGGCCTATGCATTCTCTCATACCTGTTTTTGTAAAAACGAAAATAAAATAAAGTGGATTCAGTGTAAGTGTCGGGAACTCTTACTGGGAACACAAACCCTCAAGTGAAACTTCTCAACTGAAATGAATAACTGATTTCCTCACATTCTGAGCTCCACAGGGTGCACACGGGATCGTCGAGATAATTAAAAGTAGATAAATCAGTTTAATTTCAAACTAATGCTGGGGTAGGCAGTTTAATTTTGCCATCATTAGGCAATAATTCTCTAATAATCTTTCAGCATATTGTACATTTAGCTGTGCCTCATATAGGCAGCTTTCTGGAAAAGCTGCCTAAAAAGCAAATACAATCAGACTGAAGTGATTAAAGCACAAACCAACAAAAGAACATCTCAGGAGAGCAACATACATGTAGTCAAATTAAACAAAGATGTTCTTGTACTGCTGTCCCAGCATGAACACACATCCTGAACAAAGACGCACACAAAACACATCAAACATGATCAAATAAAATAAGTAAAAATTTGCCTTCATCGCTTTGTCTGTAAGTCTCAATGAGAAATAAAGAAACATGTTGGTCCGTCATGCTGACGCAGTGACTGCCTTGTCTTCATCAATGATGAAGACATGTTGATGAAGCTGATCCCTCTCGACACACGAGCCGACGCGCTACGAGTGAGGGACGACCCGAATGCTTCCACTACCGTGACCGCGTGCGCTGATCAATGCGTTCTACCTCCAGCAGCTGGATTAAAGTAGATCCTTCCAACCAGCAGGTGGGAGTGTTGGCCCGAGCACGACTTCCTCTCCGGCACGCCATCAGCTCAGTGGAGCAGACGCTGAAGGATGGCAGCCTGCTGCTGCCTCCGCCCTCAAGCCAAAAGATGGGACAGCTCAAATGAAGTAAGAATAGACCCACCACCAAGAGTGTACTGTGTTCTGCAGCTCACACACACGACATGAGGCAGACGGCTATACGTGTACATGTCACCAACTAGAGCAGAACATGAACAAATTGCAAAATATGCCAGATGAATACAACACACACACACACACACACACACCTAATTCACAGCTCATTTCCTGGCCTGAACAGCGTCACATCATCCCATGAGCTCCAGCAGACCGGCCTGAGTCAGACACACATTTCTTCTGTCAGACTGAAAGGGAAGGGAGGGTTGTGTTCCCAACATCCACGCTCCTGCAGTTCTGCCAGCAACGCCAGTGTCCTTGGAATAATACAAAGTGCTGCGGGCTGTTTGGCTGAGCCTCACGTTTCTTTTTTTTGACATTGTGAGACGACAGCGAATGAGCCGGTGGAGCCGGGCAGTGACTGGCACCTTGTTTACCTCTGAACTGGAGTGGAGGAGAGAGGAGGCCAGCGAAAGAGACAGAAAAAGGCTGTTTTTTGTTTGTCCTTTGGACAGGCTTTTGGCTCGCTGTCGTGGTGTTTTCTGTTTCTGTTAATCCTGAAAAAAAGAAGGAATCTGGGCACTAATCTGTATTTGGGTTATGTGTGAAGATGAAAGTCTTTTTTTTCCAGTTTTATCACATACTTCAAGCTTTTCTTCCTCTTGCTGCTGGCCTCTTCTCTGAAGCCCATTGCTTTAGCTCTCACTTTCCAATTTCCACTTCCACTGGAGTGATTCCTCATTTCTGAGATATTTCAGAGGAAGCTGTTCTTAAAGGGGCACGACGTCTATTCATTATTGCATTCATCGGGACACGCAAGAGTATACGGTTTAAAAGAGCCGTCAAAAGTGAGGCAGCTCCAAAAAACACTTCATTTCCCATAATGCAGTTTATTAGCATCTTCCGTTGTCATTCAAAGCTTACGCCCAAGTTCTTAACACAGGCTTTCTGTGTATACATGTTCGAATTTGAGGTCTAAAGACAAATTCTTATGTTTTTATACTTGAAAAGGTGCCGTGAAATAGTTTTCCAAGTTTTAATCGTCGTCTTCAACTCTGGGGCATATACATTACGATCAAGCAAAACATTTGAGCTAACACGTTAGCTTGTCACTGCAGCAGGTGACAACTATAAAGTACATTTCTATTAAGAAGAAGATGCATTTGATCTGCCTCATAGCTCTTGTTCTGTTTCTTCTCCAAGCACGTATTTCAAAAGGTTGTTCTGTGATCAGAGGGACACCGGAAAGTCATCCATACTCTTAGCTTTTGTCTTAGTTGTTGTAATTTATCTCTCTTTTTGGTGATCTAAGACCTAAAGCTGAATCTTCTTCTTTTCTTTGTTGTCCTTCACTCTTTAATTTGTGTTGCTATAATCACCTGTGTGCGGTAAGAAGGCTGCAGCAGAGCATAGCGGCTCCGTGAGGTTGTACTTATGCTGCACTCGTCTCATAATTGTGAGCAGTCGAGTGGGGAGAAAACATTCACGTCAGCCTACGAGTTGTAATTGTAATTCCAAGTTGGCGATATCAGGGATTTGGCACAAAGAACTACAGTGTCAAGTGTCGAAAGACCACTGGCAACATGGCTGCTGCGCCTCTATTGCTGGGAGTTACATCAAATTTGACAATAACACTGTAATGGATTCAGGTCATTTAAAAGGAGATGTACCGGTGCACCTTGTTTTGGTCAGCCTCCCTTTGTTAAGGAACCGTCACAAATATATATACCACAAGCTTTAGCTTTCAGGGCAACCATGAACTTCAACAATCTGTCTGATAGATGCTGAGACATTTGACCTAAAACCAAAAATGTCGACCTCATGGTGGCTCTTGAGAAAAATGTGTCAAGTCATCTTTCGTCTGGGAACCACGAATGTTTGTCCAAAAGTTTGTGCCAATCCGTCTGGCTGATGGTCTGTCACTGTGAAATATCTGACCTGCTGATGGCGCCAGAGGAAAAGTCAGGGGGTCACCAAAGTCAGGGGGGGTCATCAACCCAGTCACCAGAAAACACGTCGCCATTGTATATTTCTGTAAACCCCGCTAGAACAACGTTACGAACAACAACGTTACGAACAACAACGTTACGAAAAACGTAAGGAAGAACAACGTTACGAAGAACAACGTTACGAAGAACAACGTTACGAACAACGTTACGAACAACGTTACGAACAACAACGTTACGAACAACAACGTTACGAACAACAACGTTACGAACAACAACGTTACGAACAACAACGTTACGAACAACAACGTTACGGACAACAACGTTACGGACAACAGCGTTAAGAAAAACGTTACGAAGAACAACGTTACGAACAACGTTACGAAGAACAACGTTACGAAGAACAACGTTACGAACAATGTTACGAACAACAACGTTACGAACAACAACGTTACGAACAACGTTACGAAGAACAACGTTACGAAGAACAACGTTACGAACAACGTTACGAAGAACAACGTTACGAACAATGTTACGAACAACAACGTTACGAAGAACAACGTTACGAAGAACAACGTTACGAACAACGTTACGAAGAACAACGTTACGAAGAACAACGTCACGAAGAACATCACGAAGAACAACGTCGCGTAAAGTAACGTCGCGTAAAGTAACGTCGCGTAAAGTAACGTCGCGTAACGCCACGTAAAGTAATGTCACGATAAACAACTTCACGATAAACAACTTCACGATAAACAACTTCACGATAAACAACGTCACGATAAACAACGTCACAAAAAGCTCAAAGTCATTGTTTACTTTTGGTTTCACACGGGATACGAACAGAGGTCGCCTTGGTGAAAGTCCTGTGTGTTGTTGAGATACTACACCAAAATAGTGGGTTAGTTGACCAACATACATTGCCGTGCCATTAGCGTGGCTAAAATAATACCAATCCATCCATCCAATATCTGTTAGCGCTTATCCTCTTACGGGGTTGCAGAGGATCACAGCCGACATTGGACGAGAGGCGGGCTTCATTCTGACCAATCACACTCACGTTCACGCCTATGGGCGGTTTACAATCAACAGGTAACCTAACCTGCATGTGTTTGGACTGTGGAAGGGAAGCCGGAGAACCCGGAGAAAATCCACCCTGGGAAGAGCATGCAAACTCCACAAAGAAGGGGGCCAAAGGTGTAAATCTAAGAAGATAAATGATATATTCCATAAACACAGTACAATATTGATCACGACCAGATAGAGAAAGTATGAAAATGTGTCAGTCTAGTGACTTTGAGCTGACGATGTTATTTCAAATGCATCCACAAAACACATGATCACACTTAACTCTGGCTTTGTTCGAACCCCCACTGTGGTCAGCTGTGAGAAGCTCACTGGCTCGGGTGAACTCAGGGACATATCTCTGCGGCACACACACACACACACACACACACACACAGAGAAATCACCTACATATGGGAGGCAAAGTGAACGGAAGTTCAGCCAAGTCGAGACAAAGTACTCCTCTGTCATTGCCTAACAAGCAGAAATCTTCATGTTGATTCAGTGGCATTGTTCAACTGTCAGTTGGCTATCCAATTATGACCGGTGCTACACCCCAACCGGTCCGGGGAGAGAGAGATACAGACCCAACGAGTAAGGACATGACGGAGACACATTCAGGGAATTGGGAGGGAGATTGAGACAAAAGGGGGAAAAGGGATGGTATAGATGCAGCGAGGGAGAAGACATAATGAAGAGGCTGAGAATGAAAACATCTGATGTCGGAGGGACTTGGGGAGGATTCATGGTGCGTCGGTGAGAACAGCTCTCTCTCTGAAGTCACTGAAAAACAGGCAGACACACATCCTAACTCTTACACAACACTCAATACACTGCACACACGCACACACACACACACACACACACACACACACACACACACACACACACACACACACACACACACACACACACACACACACACACACACACACAGCATGGGAGCTCTGAGTCATGTTCAGTTGGAGCTGTCTCTGTTTCACCGAGATCAACTTTTCTAACTTTATGAGTAACGTTGTATGACATTTTGCCGTCTGTGGTGACAGCAAGTCGATGAAATTTAAAAGGGATACTGTGAACAACTAAAGACTGGTAGCTTAGCTTAGCATAAAGAGTGGAAACAGAGGGAAAGAGCTAGCCTGGCCCTGTCCGTGGAGGTAACAATCTGCCTCTACCGGCACCTCTGAAGCTCATTGATCAACTCATTTAACTCCCTGCAAGAACATGACTATGTGCATGTGTCATACATATGACATGCCAAGTCATTATTTTCCATACTATAAGACATTACCTTCAAACGTAATAACATAAACTACAAACTGCAGCAGACAGGTCGTGATTACGGTCAGAATAAAACTATGCAAGGCATTAAGTGGCCTCCACCCTGCGTCAAGTGTCTGCAAAGCTAGCATCTTACAGGAAGTTAAGGGATGTTTTTACAAACTAAAAGCATGAGATATGCCACGTTTAGGGGTAAAATAGCTTCCAGCAACATGAAAACACAGAAAGTCGTGATGCAGCGTCACAATCGAGTATTATATAATCAAAACACTCAATGTGAAAATGGTGTTTTGTTACAAAAGTGTTTTTTACGTACGTCGTGATCGGAAACCGTGTTTGTTATTCCGGCTAACTTGAGACCGGTCACCTTTTCTTGATCCCGACCTTCCAGCCAATCAGCGGCTGTCAGAGACGCACGAGCGGCGATAACGTCCACGGAACAGGCTGCGGGCAGGAGGAACAAAGAAAAAAAGCCGCCCGTGTGCGTGTAGCAAAAACGTCATTTCACGCCGGCAACGCGGACACATTTCCAGGTGTTTTGCATTACTTTGAACACTCACCATTCACCGGGTGGTTGGCGCTCTTCGTCGTACGCACTCGGTGGTTGTTTTTTTCCGGTGAGGACAGAGGAAACTTCGTCGTCGTGAGAGTGTTTTTTGTCGTGTCGCCTTTCTCGAAACAGTTTTCCTTTTGGACACGCTGGGTTGGGAAGAGGTGCCGTGCGGTAAGGTTCATGTTTTCTCTTCCGTTAAACAACCTAAAAAAATGATCGTGACTGTGTTGTGTTGTCGCTTGCAAGCAGAAAACTCCTGTTTCAAACTTTCCTCTTTTTAACTCTTAAATATTGTGTTAATTTTGCGCTTCATTCATCTTTGACAAATATAAAACAAAATGTTGACCGATAAGCAAAGGGGATTTGGTGACCACACATAAAAGAAAAATGTTCAAACTAGTCGCTTATTTCATTTATTTGAAACAATGTAACTTGTTGACTTGTTCTGTCATGCTGTGCACTGAACAGGTAGGACTGGTGCTGCAGCAACGTGCATGAGTGAAATTTAAAAAAGGCATTTTTATTCTCATTAATTGCTTTTTTTTGGAAGTCATTCACGCTCCGAAAACCTCGAGAAGACGCAGTAGAGACACATTCATCCTCCCAGGTGGTTGTGTTTTGAATGATTCAATGGCAAAACTAGACTGACAGAGTTTTGGATTAAGATTTTTGGCTCGCACGAGGCACTATATCTGCTGTTGTAGACCAGATAGCTGCCTTTTTAAAGGTAGGCGTATATTTTGGATACATCAATGGCAAGTTAATAAATGGCAGTTTTCCCTTGAATTAATTCCCCCTTTTATGTCCTGGGGAAATTAACAAAAAATAGACATGATTTTGTGACCTGCATGAGTTTTCAACCAAGCAGGGGCAGGCAGCTTCTCTTTTTTTTTTTTCTCCCCCTGAGCTAAATTAACTCTGACTAAGCACAAAGGCGTACATTATTCCAGGTGAGCAAACGAGGCGCCCCGCCGCCCCTGGAAACGGTAGAAAGTGGACTATTTGACCATTTTCCTTTGCAGCGTTGCCGGCTGATTCAAAGCGCTAAATGCGTTTCCTGTAAACCGCACCATCTGCTTTGCCCTGCTGGGCATCGGCAGGCTGCTGTCCAGAGAGAGTCATGAGAGATCTGTGTGGGTGGACCACAGCAGATGGGTGAGATGTAGGACATCAGCCGGCTGATGTGGTGGTCACCGTTTGGGTGTTTTTTTTTGTCTGGTGTTCAGTTGCGGGTTTTTTTCGCAGACAACTCAATCACCCTCGGCTCTGCAAAATGGTTTATATGTTAATTAGCGTGCTCATACTGTTGAAGGGTTAAATGCTCCCGTCCTGGAGGATCTATTGACCCCTGCACTCTATTCCCCACCAGCTGGGGTTTGACCCTGTGACCACTGACACCGGTTGACCTCGCTGTTGCCACCAGGGTGGGTGGCATGAGCGTGCCCGGGTTCACAGTATTCAGAGGTCAACAGTGGAGAGCTCTGCTGTTTAGGTCCAGAGTCCATCAGGAAGCCAAATACAAGGGGCGTTGGTCACTTCCAAGCAAAGAGTTGGACCAATGCTTTGGTTTTCACCTGGACCTGGTTGTATTTTTATTCAAATATTTGCTTTGAATAAAACATTTTTTTTATTGCATTCAAAACAGGCGGCAACATCCGCTTCCGACGAGTGAAGCCGATGCGGAAGAGTCTTACAACCTGCGTTCTCGCTAGTGTCCACCAGGGGGCGACTCCTCTGGTTGTATAGAAGTCTATGAGAAAATGACGATTAATGAAGTTGATTTGAAGCGACCTCATCTGTGATTTTAGGACATTGCCACTGTGGACTGACGTTTTGAAGCCTCTCGTTTGGCGTTTTGGCCGCCGCCGTCTTGGCTTTTTTGCAACCAATGAACAGACGGAAGTGATCATATTTGGATGGCGGCGGAGTGACGCTTTACGGTCTGTTTGACTCTAAATGGACCATAGTTTACAAAATGAACATCGTGCTGTATTGAAGAAGACTTGAAACTAGAGATTGAGACATAAACTCATGTTTACAATGTTTACTGAGGGAATGAATCAAGAGAGAAGTAGAGTCATTTTCTCATAGACTTCTATGCAACCAGAGGAGTCTCCTCTTGTCTTAAATGCAAGTTTAAGACAATCGAGCGTTGACTTCGCTCTTCACGGCCGGAAGTCTCATCTTTGTAGAACACTGGCTTCAGACTGTCTGTGTTAAATAGGACACGAGTTTATCCTTTTTGAAATGAATCCTGCTCATCGCTGTCCTCCTCTAGGCCCGGTGTGCGTGACTATAACGGAGTAGTTTACTGCTCACGTCAGCCAGGGTTGCCTGTCGCTGCTGGGTGAGCGATGCGCGCTGAAGATTGGATTCTCATCCTGCTCTTCAGCCAGATGACTGATGTTCCTCCCCACGGAGAGAGATGAAGAGAGGGGGGAGGGAGGTGAGGATATAAGTTACTATGGCGGTTTAAACCACATCCTCCTCAGATGTGAAAGATTAAGCGCTCCTCCTGGAAGAAGCTTCCGCCCCCACGTTTCTATACTGGTACACCGAAGCGCTGCATTGTGTGCCGCATTGAGCTGCTAACTCCTGTGAATGGAAACTACTGCTGACTGTGGTTCTGTTCACCTTGTAATGATGTGCTCAACATAGCACGAGATGAGACTAGAATTTCCAACCTCAACAGCAGAATGCTGTGTAAAAAGGAGGTGGGTGGGTATAGAAAACACAAACTAACTAGCAGTGATTTTGTCAAGGTGATGGTTTGTTGTCCATGTTGAAATGACCTCTGGTAGACGAGCCTGATTTTTCTGTTTTCCAGAGAAAAGATCACGCGATAGGGGCGTAAAGAATTAGGGCGGGACTTTGATACTCGATCAAGAAGCAAACGTGGACGTCAGTTTCTCCTCGTCCAGACTAAAACACAACCCGCGATATAAAGCGAAAACGCTTCAGCAGCGGTTTCAAACGTCTGTTTTTAGGGATTCTAAAACGCATAAACGTAGCAAAAGTTACGCGTTTTTAAAGCGAGCATGTAGTAGTGTGGACATTTCCTGGGTGAGAGTCAAATGGCATATTAGGAGACGCAGAAACGGAGGAGGAGGTTAGAATAGTGGAGTGATTAATGGCTGTGGATTACTGCAGGGATGGCCTTAATAAACTCTCTCTCCGGTAATACGTTAAGGTTTACAAAGCTTCTCGCTACTGAAGCCGTGAGCTCAAGCTCTCACAAGCACAAGAGACGTGGTTCTGATGCTGACAATGAAAACCGTGTGAGGTCATTGATTCTTAAGATGAATAAAGACATTCGGCACATCAGTTATGGCGGCGTGTGAAAAGCTTTTACAGATCCTCATTTCTATCGGTGTAGGAACAATGTGACGGTCTTTTGGACTTCTTCTCGAAACTCATGAAATGTGAGGTATTCCTCATTCTAAATACCTTCCCCAAAAAACCCTGCAGTGACGACTTAAAGCATGTATTTTAAATCAAAGCACCAGAGAGGATGAGTCGTAACGGCACTGGTTAGCATTGATGGCGCTAGCTGCACCGTTTCTTCCCATTTGTTGAGCAAAGAGCCCTGGTGGTAGTTTGTGTTTTATTCACTGTACATGGAGAACCTGATGTTCTGTACATGATTACATCTTCACATTCAACGTAGTGTTGACGAGAAGGTTAATTCTGACCTGGAAGCAGGAAGTTTCCTCTCGACTGTTTTAAAGCAGACATCCTGCGTTCTCCTCTTTGTTTCCTGGCATGCCAAACGGTGTGCCCAAACCACAGGGTCATCGTGGGGGCAGAGTACACACACACACACACACACACACACACACACACACACGCACCTGCTGTGAATCATCTCAGCTCAGGTGACCCTGAGCTAAGTGGTCTGATACTTGTCCTACATGGCTGCTCGCTGTCGGTGAGGTGAAACAGAAATGGAGGATAACGGCAGCACGTCGATATGATGAAGCAGAGGATGACGAGGAGTGGGTTCATAAGCCATGAGTGCAGTGCTTTGCTTTGTGATAAATGGCAAAGTATTAGCGACGGGTATCGTTCGGGTTTTATTGACGCTAGTACTCTTATCTAAAAAAAGAGAATTGATGAAGAAAACAATCAACGCTTTATTATTATTGTATGTAAACAAATGGTCTTTGTTGAGCAGCCATACAAAAAGTTCCAAAACCGGCTTCCTACTCGTTTTAAATGAAGAATGGTTTCATGGCAGCGTCCTGTGCTAATATATGCACACACACACACACACACACACACACTTACCTCTATTTCCAACTAGCCATTGTTTTGCAACACTACACTGCCATGAATAATTGAGTTGTCCTGTGTGCTCGTGGATGTGCTCCACTGACGTACAGCGGCTTTGGTTTCCTGCGAGATGTCGGGATCTTTGTTCTCAGCGGTGGGTTCCATCTGAAGAACGCTCGTCATCCTTCCTGTTTCTCTGCGTTCGTGCATGAATACTTTAACATTATGTAGGTCATGTGTTCTGTTTTAGCAAACGATACCGCGAAGTTAGCAAATGTCCAACGTGTTGCACCATCGAATACAAAGTGTTTCAGATAAGTTGCTGCACCACGGTGCACTTAACCAACTGTTGCCCGTTGCTCTGTTGCACGGTTCTCCTTGGGTCAGGGGAAAAACAAGCGTTTCTTCTGAGGCGGAGTGTTTCTGGGGCGTTTATGGAAAGCAGGAGTTTAGATCAAAGACCTTTTCACACGCGTCTACTTTCTTTCCCCCTCCATCTTTTTTCAGATTTTGTTTAGCATTTTTAATTAAAACCGTGTCAAGTGCTTGAGCACAGCAAGCCGTCAGAGTTGATGCACACGGCGTCTGACTGTAACTAATGATCGCTTTTCTCGGGGGGTAAATAAGACCACGAGCGCAGCAAATGGCACATCCAGCTAATTTGAACAACAAGAGTGACGCGGCACTTTTGATCCGCTAACGCGCCGTTTCAGTTAAGCTCCATGTCATCAGAACCACCCTGTGGCCTACGTGCACAGCGCGTCGGGTCGTTTTTGAGCACGGCCAGTCGCACTGTTAAAATATGCCGCTTTAGTCGAGGAAAGACGGGACAAGCTGTGAACATTTTATTTTGGATCGTTTTTATAGACGGGCGACAGGAATTCGAATATAGATGCTGGTGCTCCTTGAAACTTTGTCCTATTTATAAAAAAGAACTTATCGTGAGGCAAAGATGAGGCTTCTTCACCATGAAAGTAGTGTGGAAGTTTTAAAAAGCTCTCAAGTTGTCCAAAACAAGCCGTGGAGAAGCGATCTTAAAACATTTGGAGCAACACACTGAATCAGGAACTTATTTTTATAATTGATTCCGATGCGTGCAGAGTAATCTCAGTGACCGGCTCGTCTGCCGACAGCGCTTCATATTCTGGGAGGTTTTGGGGTTCACAATTTTAACAATCTCCAGGCCGAGGCGTGACTGTTTTGTTTGAGAAGAGACGTTTTCACGCTCACGAATGTTTCTACCTCAGTCGGACCACTTTTACTTTTGTTTCCACACCGGCTCACTTGCTGTTCCTGGAGCTGTGTGTGGATCATCAGCGCGTTACTGTGTGAGGCCGCGCACACGACCAGGGCCTGGATCAGCTGGTTAGATGTGTTTTTCTCTAGAGTATAATTTGGAAGAGATGCAGCTCGTCTCCACCATATTGAATCGGTGGATCATTTCTGATGCCATTAGACCTGCAATCAATAACACCTGCCGTGTCTTAAATAAGACGGTGTTGTTGGTTTGCTCATTGATCCACGGTTCAAGTTTTCACTGGTAGTTTAATCGATCCACTGATGTTCTTTTTGTTTAATACGGTTTCCTCATGAACTCCACACCTTAATGTCTTTAGAGGGTCTCCGGTGCTCTGTGGTTCATTTAATCAATGGTCACAACCCCCTCTGCACCATCAGCACTCGCTCCTCCGTCTCATTTCAGTGCATAATGATCAACACGACACCCTTTTGCAGAGTTGTGTTTTGTGTAGTCAACAAAGAGGCAGCGGTGATGATTTCTCACTCAGGAAAACCAGGTTGCTGGCTTTCTATTAACCATAAAGATGAAAAACATCTTTTCTCATTCACGCGTTCAAAGTCTATGATTTATATTTTTTCTTAAATGCGCCGATTTCCTCTGAATCTCTTCAGGTGGACCCCGGTGTGACCGGCCAACACTGGAAGCGACTCGGCAGACAGAATAGCTGCTCCACTGAAGCCCCGCTCGTAAAGAGCGAGTGCTCTCCTACCAGAGGAGCTTACGAGTAAAGCAGCTCTTGAGCACAGGGAGTGATGTCTGCAGCGGAGCGGCTCTCTGGGCTGCTTTTGATTTGCATCTTTTACGTGAAGAGCCCTCGGTCGTAACTGTAGGAGGTACTAATCTAATCTAATCGAACCTTTTCGTCTTTTCTCAGCAGCAACTGACCGGACCTTGGTGCCGGTGCCCCCGTTGGCTCCGTGAAGATGCTCTGTTCTCTGGACTTCCTCACGCTGATGGATTAAGAGGCGAGTCTGCTCATCACCTTCACTACGAGCTTCAGCGCCTCTGCTCCGTCTCTGTTCAAACCCCAGAGCTGGTTAATAGGGATGCATTGTGTTGGGTGATATCGGAGGTGATTGATGGTGGTACATTTATTAGTCTGTACTCGAGTACGGTTTTGAGGCGTCTTGTGCTTAACGTGAGTATTTCCATTTTCTACTAGATTCAGAGGGAAATATTGTACTTTACAAACATTCTGTTTCATCTGGTCCTTTCGTTGCTGGTTGTCTGGTCCTTTAGTTGCTGGTTGTCTGGTCCTTTAGTTGCTGGTTGTCTGGTCCTTTAGTTGCTGGTTCTCTTTTTAAATGGGTGTCGTTTATTCATGTCTGGCTACTTTTACACGAGTAAAGGATCTGATCACTTCTTCAGTGACTGTCGAGTGACGCGTCTGTTTGAAAATGATCTACCTCCATCCCTCAGCTGTGGAAACCTGATCGGACTGGTTTGGGCTTACCTGTAGGCACAAGGGGAACTGATCCAAGACTGGCTGCTAAATATTGCAGCAGCCCGTATGTAGTGCAGGCCTGGAGAGCTCAGGCTCAGGTTTCATCCTGTGAAGGCCTGTGTTGCGGCAGTGCACTTCAGAAGTACATTACAGCGTGCTGCTGACCCAAGACTTAAAGCTACAGCATCAGATCTTTAATAAAGTAGGTTTAGTTAAAGCATCAGGATTTACAGAAAACAGCAGCTAGCTTGAGTTTGCTCACATACGTCCAGACAAAGACGTGTTTAAGTGAATCAAGACCTCAAAGCACATGGTTACGGTTCCTCCGGTGCATCAGTAAAGTAACGGTCATATACTGTGCACTTCAACGAATTATACAGACAACAATCACCCCAACATGTGACCACATAGAACGTTTCTTTATACTTCAATGCTGAGTGAATAACAGATGTTCAGCAGGTGAGACTGGCTCATGTGTCACATGACCAACACAACAGAAGCCCCATCCATTGTAATCCAGCCCAGTACTCCTTATGAGACGATCGGTCTACGGTTCCCTTGCAGAAGCTGTTTAAAGAAGTTTCTGGTTGTATTTTACTCACTTGTTGTGGAAAAGCCTGTTTTTAAATGAGCCTAATAAACCAAAATGTGATATAAAGCCAACTGTGAGCGAATGAGATCACTGATTCAGCTCTTGTATATTTCATGGCTTTGACCTGAGACACGAAGACAACTGCAAGGCCTGTTCATGCAGACGAGCGTTGGATAATATCTGTTCAGGCTGTGAAATGACGAGCCTCTCCCCCTGCATTCACATCTTTATTTCTTTCTCTGCTAAACGCCTCCACAGTTTAGATTACAATGTGGCCGCCACCATGAGTCGCATCATCCGTACTCTTTACCTGCCGCGTCCTGTTGAGGGTCAACGCATGCTGCCGCGCGTCCCAAACACGGAGACGAGCAGACTCGCGTCAGCGATTTAGAGTTCCGTACTCGACTCCCCTTCTCGTCGTTGGACCGTGGGAGGAAACCGGAGTAGTCTGAGAAAATCCACACAAACACACAGAGCGCCCACAGAATGTGTGGCGCCGGTGAAAGTGCTGAGCAACGGAGCCCCACCAGCGTTGAGGTGTTGCATTAAAAATATTGCCATATGGGAATGTAAATATCAACGAGCTCCAACTTGTGTATGTTGGGACTTGTGACGTGAGGTTAGTTCACCTGCTGATCACATCTGCTGCCGTGGCAATATTTCTGGGAGACATTGGGTGTCTCTGGTGTTTGGACGGCGGCGCTGCGTTTGTGGACACATGAAGGAGCGGGACTCCCGGAGAGCGGTTAGCTTTGGCTGCTGCTACTTCCAACACGCGGTTGCCAACAAATTCTTCTCCCGTGTGAGCGGAGACATGGAGGCGGCCGGACGGCGGCTCATCCTCAGACGTTGGGCGCGTCTTTAGTCTGAGGAGCAGGAAGCCATTTGGACAAATGGGTCTATTATTGACTGGCCTGCTAGACTCTTCCATCTGCACACTGTGCAGTCGTCCATCTGCTTTGTGGCAGAAGAGAGGAAAAGGTTTTCTTTTTTTAAATTGTAGTGCAGTTTATATGGTCTGTTTTTTAAAAAATTTTATTATGATTGACTCGGCTGAGACCAACAGTCATGTGACAAAGATCCTTGAAACTTCAGGCAGCTGAACACACAGCAGAGAGGAGACGGGATAGGTTGTAAATCGTTCAATGCATTCGGCTCATAAAGCCTCTTTTTCCTACATTGTTAACTCAAGTGGGCACTTGGAAATATGGATATATACTGTAGATTCCACTGGTTTCCAATTTTTGTAAAATACGTTTTTTTTCTTTATGATTTACGGCATGGTAGCTGTTATAATGCACAATACATGTTCCAGTTGTCTGTACTTGTAGCCGTGGTGCTTCTACAGAGGAGCAGGACTTAATGCAGTGAAGAACGTGGCCACAGAGTAAAATGTGACGCGAGCAAGAGAACCAAACAGTTCAGAGGGTGAAACGGTAACGTTCTGTAGCTTGAACTATTTATTCTTAACCAGCAACTCTTTCCCATCTTTGTTCGTTTCTGTGAATTCATTCTTTGACTTGTTTTCTTGCCAATTTCCCAAACTTTAGTCTGTCCGTGCAATGAACTGCAGCGATAACAACCAACATATGTTTTCCCGCCTTCTCCTCATGATTTGTGCCCCTAAATGACTGCAAACCAGCACGCTCATGGCCGCCTGTCGGTGCAGTTCAGGCCCGCTCTCGCCGACCCTGCTCCAGGTCACGCTCCCGTCGATGCACCACACGACCTCCACACAAAGTAGTCCTGCGGCAAACAGCAGCAGCCTTCAGCGTGGGAGGGAGGAGTTCAATCTGTAATGAATGTCGGCACAAGCTCCAGTGTGGTTTTCCTGCGCGAGTTAATTTGAAGCCACGTTGCTTTAATAAACGCAGAATTCAGCAGAAAACACTCTTTTCAGCAGGCGGGGAGGAATGCTGATGGGGGGGGGGGGGAAGGAGAGAGAGAGGGGCTTCCTTGTCTCCCAGGGGAGAAAGATGAGATGAAGAGCAGCATGGATACATAGGTGGAGAGCGGGGGGGGGGGATGGTGTCGGAGCCAAGGAGGGAGGAAGAGAGACGATGGGGGAGGGGGGGGATTCTTCCTGTTGGGCCACATTTATTGGCTTTAACGGCAAAACCAGAAGCCCCAGATAAAGCTGACGTGGTCTGTTTCACCCTCAGGCCTCGTTACATTAGTTCCAGTGGAAAGTTCATGTTTAGTTCATGTTTAGACATCAACACAATGTGCAAAACCCAGCCAGCGTCATTTCAGTGAGACCACTGCATCAATAAATGCCCCCAAAGAAATGATCCGGAAATGGAAATATTTTAATCTTTATTTTTATTTTTAGTCACCAAGTGTTTAAAATATGTTTGCTGTTTTAAAAGGACCAATGACGGATTGAAACAAACGAATAAATGCAGTCTTTTATTCTTCTTTTTTTTATCAACCCTCTTTAATACTTAATTGAAGAAAACCACTGCGTGGATGTGAATGTCTTCATCAAGATGCCTGAACTACAAAACTCCCAAAGCAAATGTGAGAGTCAGCGTCTAGTGAAGGATGAATGAATGAATGAACTGAGGCAAAGCACTAATGACTGAGGGCACACAGAGTTCTATTCGTTAAACAAAGGTCAGAGTGAGAAGAACACAGCGTCTGTTTCTAGAGGTAAATAGGTGGAACATGACTTCCTGGTAAATGTAGAAGTCAGTATATCTTAGTAGTTGTCACAGTAAGCTTGCTTGTGGGCCAACGTACAGGTGTGTAAATCCGTCATCCTAAATACCGTAGTCGGCATAAAATACCGTTTGAATGCAACAAAAACAGACTTCCAAAGAGCGTCTGCTTTGGGAAACAATAATCTGTAAATGTGGGAGAACTGTGTGTGGTTTTCCGGGTGTCCTTTCCACAGGTTCTTCTGGAGTGGGTGGTTTTGTGCCGCTTGGGGGAAACGCTGAGCGTGCACCGCTCTAAGCCTTTCTCCCTCCCTCCCGCAGCAGCTCTTCTTCTTCTTGTGTGTACCTCGTGTGTACCTCACTGACGGACTAAAACTCTCCCAGTTTCTGTGTGAGAGGTATTTTTGAATCTTGGTGGCAATCTGAGGCAGACTGTAGAATATATAAATATTGAGGCATGTCAGATGGTGTGATGAAAGCCGGGTGAATCATACTGCTGTGATGATGCAAGCAGAGACGCGTTATTGACTCGTCAGCCGTCGGAGGACTCGTTTTTCTTTTCTAATGACGACTAAAGGCTTGTCCGTGTTGATCTCAGGATTTATCTGGTGAAGCCCTAAATGAGTGTGGAGCGGCCTTAAAGGGTGGTTTCTCATGTTTTTGTGTCCAAGTGACTAATGGGGACAACACTTTTTGAACTGGACCAAACTGCACCTCTGTAGGGTTTCTTTCCTAAATGTTGTCAAGCCACTTATAATACCAATCTGAGCCTCTCGGCTGCATAATTAATCACTTTTATTGGCCGTACATCGATGGCGAGGAGGTAATGCTCAAATATTCTCTCTATTAGCCACATGGAGACAAAAGAAACGTACCTCAGAGGACCAATACACAACATAAATGCTGTGCGTGTCCTCACATTGCCTCTTCCGTTAGAAGTTGCTCTTCACACAGTGAAAAGCTTCGGTCAGTTGGCGTGTGCGTACATCCTGTGCAGGATGAAAGAAGTCATTGGTCGACCTTTGTTGTTGTCTGAAAAGGTTTTCAGGTTCTTTTCTTTTTTTTATTCACCGGTGAAGCTACAATCGGTCCTGTTGTATGCTCGGAATACGAATCGGCAATAGGTCCGTTTTAAAACGTTGACGCAGTTTTGTTTTTTAGCTTTGCGCCGTACTCGCCGGCTTGTATTTTATTTCATTTCTTTGTGCTTGTAGAAGAAAAAAGAAGCAGCGTTCAAAATCCTGAGAGCACCAACCAAAAATTGAAATGTACTGCGTAGCTTCGTGTCAGAATTCATCCTGTTGACTCTGAGAACGCCGAGCTGTTCGGGGGGGCTTTGTTGCTCTCCGTGGCCTCGTCTTCTATAGACGCAGCACAACCGCGGAGAGACGGAGAGACGATGACATCATGTCTTTTGTGCAGCATAACAGCGCTACCATGACATGAATCACAAAAGAACTTTCTAGATAAGTTATCCTACAAATTTTGGAAAACAATGGAATCTATTTGTCCAACATATTTCTAAGTGTTACCAATGTTTTGAAAGAGGCTGTACGTGCTATAATCATTGAATTATGTACATTTTATAACCTTTACTTACAGCCGCTCTGCTCTGTGTTCAGCATCCCGAACTTCAAAGTTTCAAAGAATTGTTGTCACGTGACTGTTGGTCTCATGTGAATCTGTCATGGTTTCCTAGTTGCACTGAGAACTTTTAAATGAGACATTTAATATAAAATATTTTTGATGACTTTTCTTTTTTTTTCTTTTTTTTTGGTTGCTTTTTCCGACTGAAGCGTTCATCGCACATGAAGCGTTCGAGTATTGTTGGAAAGGTGAACATCTGACGATAATAACGGTCTTCACAGCATCTGGCTGTGATAAACGATGTCTTGTTGGCGATTGTTTAAAGAAAACATGCTTTTCAATCCTGCCCGTGGGTTTTAGGGTTCAGAGGGTTGATATTCATGCTTTGGATTATACTCTCGCTACCGTTATCTTTAAAACAATCCCTAAAGATCTATGCATTATCATCTTGGCACCTATGGTTGTTTGCCTTCATGTTAATCTATATCACACATGCATAGATCATGCATAGATGAACAGTTGACGTAAGTAATTTCGGGGAAATGCTTGTTAGGACGGTCTGTCTGTGTGATATGCTAACAATGGCTGTCACGCTACCAGAGGCCTCTCCGTGCCACTGCCTCCCTTTCTGCTCTGAGATAACCAGTTTGTGCCGTGGCGTCTGGTCAGGTTGCTTCTCCCCGAGCGTCCCGGCTCCGCTGCCCCTCAGAGCGGAAGAATAAAACACTGGATTTTCTTTTAACGCGGTGGAGGAGATGAAGCAGATTGTTCTCGGTTGCTCCTCGCTGTATTTGGAACTGGATAATCCCTTTCCTCTAAATTCAGAGCTTTTTAATCCGGAGGGCGGTGAGGTTAGACGGCACATCTCATCCCGTCTTTCGAGCACGTTGTGTTTTTTTATCACCCGCTCTCAGTGCGCCTCACTTCTGGCATCAGTTCTCCCGTCGTTGGTATACTTCTCCGTCGTCTGACTCTCTGTGGAAACGGACCTTCTTCACAGCCAGCTTTGTATTCTGTCCCGTCACTCGCCTTTAGATATCAAACCAGCTTCTGCATTTCATGTCTCTGCTCATTGTTGGTTTGAAGCAGCACTTTGTCTCCTGATCCTCTGAATGTCTCTGAAACTACGGGTCTCTTTGTTGTGAGCACACGGTCGGTAGTTTGAAGCTGAACTCTCTCCCACCGTTTGTTTTTGTGGGCATCTTTATTTTTATTCATAGTGAGACGTTGTACCGGAACGTTGTGCTGGAATATTTGCTTTGCGTTATAACGGCTCGTTATTGACCAGCATGTCCCGGTAGCTGTGTTTTAATGTGCGGTTTGAAATATCGCGTCGGAGGAGCTGCACGGAATTACAAAAATCTAAAAGTTTGTCAATTTGTGGTGGTTTCTGTATTTGTCGAAAAACAGTTGATGCGTTAAGTGGATTGTGAAAACCACACTGCTCACATCGGGGTAGAAGATGACTCTCTTTCACCAAGTTTATGTAGATAAAAGGCTCAATAAGATACCATCCTGTGTGTGTGTGTGTGTGTGTGTGTGTGTGTGTGTGTGTGGGTGTGGCAGCAGCTCTCTGCACAGGAGGGTGTAGCGTATTGCCAGTGGAGCACTGGGGTGAAGTTGATTTGAAGTTTGGTATTCACCGGCTGGAAGTGCCTTTTTGATGTCTGCAGCTCCATGTGGACGACATCAAATCTCCCCAAAGGCTTTTTTTCACAGAGAGGCCGACAGGAGCACTTGTCTCTCTCTCTGTCTCTCTCTCTCGCTGTCTCTCGCTCGCTGTCTCTCTGTCTCTCTCTCTCTCGCTGTCTCTCTCTCGGTGTCTTGCTCTCAAACACCCTCTGGCTGGAATCCCTAATCGCTGATGCAGCCAGTGTGTGACAGAAAGCAGCTGGAAAGCCTTTCATGGGCTGTGAAGGTGGGTCGATTTTCAGGTTTTGCTTTACAAGCGTAAACCGTTTCGATTTTATGCAAACCGGCTCAACCGGCTTTTGTTATAACCGGGTTTTACAGGAGAAGAATCAACACGGAGCGTTCAGTTGATCACCAGCCAAAAAGACAGTGAACATACATGCATACATTAACACATCTGTTACAGTAATGAGCAGTACGACACCGGGATTAACATCATGCATGTTTCTTTTATAAACGGAGCTGCAAGTGTGTGACAGGCCGTGCGCAGGCAACATGAAGGAGATCACATTTCAGTACAAGATGCTCACTGCACGTAGTGGTCTTTTTTTTATTCTTTTTTTTTTTGGGGGGGGGGGACCAGTCAGAAAACTAAAACCGTGACAATATGGCGGCGTTTTGGATTTGAAGCGAGCTGAAAGACGTAGAGGAGTCGAGGTGTACTCGCTGCAGGAGTTGCTACACTTTGATTCACAGGCTCAGTGTCATTATCTGTCAGTAGAATCTAGAATACCGGTGCTACTCAGGTTAGCTCAGTGGCATGTCTGTTTTGAGAGCAGATAATAATAATGACACTTTTTCTTTGGATGAACTAAATTATTCTTTTAAAGTCCTGCTGTAATATTTGAACCCTGCTGGATACTCAGGCAGACGAGTGTGAAACATCTGATTTCCTCAGTTAAACTATCGTATGCGACCACTATGACGAGCCACGCGAACACACACACACACACACACACTCACACTCTCTCTCGCTCTCAGACATTGTAATGTAATAACAGACATGGGCCTTTGGATACATAACACCAGATTTAGAAGTGTGTGTGTGCAGTCCAGGCTTTTCCTCGTCATGTTTTCCTCCTCCTCCCATAAATCACCGCCTCATCGTTCCCCCGCTGACAGTAAATACTTGAGGAATTGCCAGCAAAATGTGTGCATGAGCGGTACGAGATCTGATTTAGTTATGCGTGTCACACATGTCAGCCGACTAGATATCTTTTGACATTATTGTGATAAATATTGCTTCTTAAAAAAAGAAAATATGGGAACGTGTCACTTTTCATGGGTTGTGGTCATGAGTTGGCAATTACTTTCTTCCACAGCAAGTGTCCACTCGGCTGTTTTTTAAATGCAGGCAAACAATGTCTCATGTGAGCTCTGGACGTGGTTGCAGACGCACACTGTGTGTGTGTGTGTGTGTGTGTGTGTGTGTGTGTGTGTGTGTGTGTGTGTGTGTGTGTGTGTGTGTGTGTGTGTGTGTGTGTGTGTGTGAGACTAAAGCCTACCCTTGTGGGTCAGTACCAGTTACTGTTCTGTACTTTCCCCGGGAGAGTTGTGTGGAGTCCTTTTCTGAGAAACTATAGTGGAGTGGGGGAAACATTTGAAGCAGTGCACACAGGAGAAATGTCAGCACAGCTTCTCTGGACTCGGTCACGCAGGGAAACAACTGAAGACGTTCTGTTTGTTACATTGTCTTATAATAACTTATAATTATGGTTTGCATGGTAAAGATTTAATTGGCTAGGAAGAAAGAAATTATGCTCTGAGCCCTTATGTGTTCAAAGTTACTGTGAGGAACTTCTGACTGATTCTGAAACTCCAGCGAGGCCTCCGGCAGAGACCGGTCCACCGCGGTCAGACCCGGACCCGGCTTCACTGCAGCCTTTGACCCCGCTGCAGTGAAATGAGAGGTTTTCTAAAGGGACTCCGGTCTCTACCGTCCACAGGGACCACGACAAGCATCACAACATGAAATGTCCTCAACTGGTGTAAATGTGCAGTAGAGAGCCAGCTTACATACATTGCCTGATGTTACACAGAGACACTTAAATGTGTTTTTCCACACATCAGACTGATAACTGAGGACAAGAGATGGTTTTCTGCTGAAATGCTAGAAGTGAAGAGAAGTTCATCCTTCACTTCTCTGTCCTCGTCGTTTGCTGTCCTCCCCACAGCTGCAGGCGCCGTTTCTGCCTCCGTTTCTGCCGTCCTCAGCGTTTGATTGCGTCCATGGAAATAATTCTGTGCGTTTGTGTTTCAGGAGTGTGGTTCCCCCTGGCTGAAGACGGCGTGCGTGTCCAACAGCACCTTTCCACCCAGGACCCACTGTGTTACCGTTGCGCCCATGAGGTAACGTCAGGACCTAGCGCCCCCTCATCACCACCCTCGGCCCATCCATCTCCCTCCCCTCTGGCCCCTCCTTCCCTCGGACCCACCCAGCCATGGGCCAGAAGATCTCTGGCAGCATCAAGTCAGTGGATGTACGCGGGGAGCCCTCGTATCGGCCCGTACGCCGCGAACTGCGGGACCCGGATTTCTGTCGGCCCCCCAGGCTGGACTTGCTGCTGGACATGCCGGCGGCCAGCCCCGAGACCCAGCTCCGCCACGCCTGGAACCCGGACGACCGGTCGCTCAACGTCTTCGTCAAGGAGGACGACAAGCTGACGTTTCACCGTCATCCAGTGGCACAGAGCACAGACTGTATCCGCGGCAAGGTGGGCTACACCAGGGGCCTCCACGTGTGGAGGATTCACTGGCCGGCTCGACAGAGAGGCACCCACGCCGTCGTGGGCGTGGCCTCCGCCGAGGCGTCTTTACACTCTGTTGGCTACACAGCCCTGGTGGGCTCCGACTCGGAGTCCTGGGGCTGGGACCTGGGTCGCAACAGACTCTACCACGATGGAAAGAACCGGCCCGTCTCCATGTCGGCTCCCACGTATCCCTGTTTCCTGGAGCCGGACGAGTCGTTTGTGCTCCCAGACTCTCTGACAGTAATACTAGACATGGACGAAGGAACGCTGAGCTTCATGGTAGACGGACAGTATCTGGGAGTAGCTTTTAGAGGGCTCAAAGGCAAGAGACTGTATCCCATCGTCAGCGCTGTGTGGGGGCACTGTGAAGTTTCTATTCGCTACGTCAACGGACTAGATCGTAAGTGGCACAAATCTCACGCACACACACACACGCACGCGCTTGAAAAACCCAGTCAGTGATGGAATATATTTGACAAGTTGCTGAACAGTGATTGTGCAGATGTGTTGTTGTTCATATGGCTGTTTGACGGCAGGAAGAATGATGGCAATATGTCGTATGAAGTGTCGTATTGTGAGGCACGTCTGTTGATGTGAACCGTGTCATTAGAGACGTCCCAAAGCTAAGTACAGTATACGGCAGATCCGTGCATATTTTAATTTGTCAAAATGTATTTCGGTATGAAGTAGAGGATTTAAAGAGTTTTCCCTCTGCAGTAAATGGTAAAGCTGAGTCTCGGATGCGTTCCTCAGCACAAGACGTCTTTGCTGCGTTCTCTGCTCACAGATGTGTTTTGATGAGAAAACGCGTGAACCTTTCCAGCCTAATCCCAGTTTAAGTGCAGCGCACTCTCGTTCGTTAGTGGCTGTCATGCAGCCTTTAAAGATGTGTTCATATTGCCTCGTATTACATCAAATGCATGTAACTCAGTTTACACGATCCTCTTCCAAGTCGTAAGACCGGTGCCTGTTTCGGTACCGCTGTGTGCATTGGTGCCACTGCAGAGAGGTGGATGTGGTGGGTAATATATCACGCTGCAGAGATGTTTTGTTCGTCTACGAAACTCGAGATAGGTTTTATATTTAGACGTGCTCATCAGGGCTGTGCAGGCCCAGGGTGAGATTTAGAGTCATTCTGTAACAACTTTGGGGTTTTTGTAACTGGATTCCCGGAGTAGGACCGGAGTAGGACCGGAGTAGGACCGGAGTAGGACCGGAGTAGGACCGGAGTAGGACCGGAGTAGGACCGGAGTAGGACCGAGAGAGGGTTCAGTCACCGGCTGTGCGCGTCTCCAGTTGCATGACAAAGTACGATTGTTTTGACGATGGAAAGAACAGTCTGAGTCAGACAGCTGAGTCATTTTGACAGTTTGTAAAAACCTCCCAACTCTCTTACAATCCTGTGTGTCTGAAATGGTAGCGTTACTGTGTAAGGACATCAGAGGCAACTGCTTTTAATATATAATAAATGGGGACAGTCAAAACGTGCACCCCAAAATATATAAAGGTCTAATATTTAAAGCAAATGTTGACAGGGAGAGAACAGATGAAGTGTAACCTGTGACTTACTGGACTCATTTATGAGGGAACTGTGAAGAACATGACAACATCTGCAATACTTCTATTTCATAGACACGCTAACTGTATCAGATCTACAATAACAGTCAGTTACTGTGATGAAGCTTTTATTCTTTTACGTCACATTTTCAGTATTAAGCTGACTTATAACTGAATATCTGAATCGCGCAAAATATAAGGTGACTAAAAATGACTACTGAGCCCTGTCCTCACACCTGGTCTTGGTTCAGGATTTAAGGGTTGAGGCCAGACTGGGAAGGCTTTACTTGCAGATCTTCAGAGCTCTGTAAAAAGACCACAATGAAAGGGGGCTGCTGCTTTGCTTAACGTCCTGCCTGTGTACCGTTTCTAGTCTCTTTTTAGCATTCTCTCCGGCAGTCTTCTAACTTTAACAGACTCTGAAAACTGTATCCATCACTGTGATGAAATAAGAACATCTGTTTCACCACTGTCCTGAAGTCCCCATAAAGGTGTGTGTGTGTGTGTGTGTGTGTGTGTGTGTGTGTGTGTGTGTGTGTGTGTGTGTGTGTGTGTGTGTGTGTGTGTGTGTGTGTGTGTGTGTGTGTGTGTGTGTGTGTGTGTGTGTGTGTGTGTGTGTGTGTGTGTGTGTGTGTGTGTGTGTGTGTGTGTGTGTGTGTGTGTGTGTGTGTGTGTGTGTGTGTGTGTGTGTGTGTGTGTGTGTGTGTGTGCGTGCGTGCGTGCATCTTTCCCAATGTTCCTCTCTGCCCTGCTGCTCTTTCCTGTGAAATGTCAGCCTTCTGACTCTTCATCTCCATCACGTCTGCCCCTCGGATTGTGAAATAGCCCCCAGTCCTCCTTCCCCCCGCTCGAGCCTGCATGTGGCGCAAAGTGGCCCGCGGGCGTTTGCCGACAGCGAGGCATGGACACCGTGTGTGTGTGTGTGTGTGGACAGCAGAGGAATCTTGGAAGATGTCCCAGTGTGCCTCTGAGCTCAGCGTCTGGCCTTTGGTAGTGGGAAACGTTGGGTTAGTCGTGTGTGTGTGTGTGTGTGTGTTAATCTTAAAGGGGAACTCTACCGTTTTTACACATCAAGGTCTGTTTACAAGTCTTGTGGAGAACTACTGCATATGTGAAGAAAGTTGGAAACGGTTGTTTTTTGTGTCTCCAGAGGGAGTTGTGTGACGTCTCATGAATTGCCTCAGGTGATGTCACTTGTTGAAAAACGAGACACACGGGGTTAAGAAGTTAGAAAGAAGTGAGCCAACCACACGGTATAACTTTGACCTAAACGATCAGTTTGAGTTGCATTGTGGGTGATTTAGGCGGCAGGGTTTGACGAGGAGGAAGAATGCGTGGAATACAAGATATATGTGGTTCAGCTGCGTCGATTTTGATTTGTGACGATCGCTCATAGCTACTTGTTGTCTTTCTGTCCCCTGGATGCCTGTTGGGGGAGACGGTTGACAGATAAAATCATAACTGTCTTTTAGAGGAATAAAAACTGACACTCATGGTCCCTCCTTCTCGCCCCACTAGAAATCACGAGATGATCTATATCCTTTTTGTATCCTCTTGGCTTCCTGTAGAATCTCTATGCAGTTAGTGCATTGATAGACTCGTCTGCTATTTGATGGCTGAATAGTTTGAGCCGTCTCTTTTTGGCCAGACTAATGAAGCGTGGAGATGGAAAACAGACTCTACAAACGGATAATGGTGCCAACTTATGAGCCTGAACCTGCAGCAATCACCCATTTCACTTTTTGTTTCTGCTCATTGCAGAAGGCGTCACTGTAGGTATCAAAGATGAGACTCGCACATTCTCTCCTCTCGGACGTTCACGTCTGCCTGGCACGGCGTAGCTGAGGTCGGCAGAGTTTGGAAGCCACGCGTGTTCAAAGATCCCGTGTTCAAAGATCCCGTGTTCTGACAGAATGCACATGAGAGACGAGTGTATGATGTCGCGCTTAAAGAACTCCTCCACGTTGTATAATGGAAGCATCAATGTTCATGCTCCGAGATGACGGTGCCCTCTCTAATTCCCACATCTTGCTTCCGTGCATCATCCTATGGCGGCTCAGAGAGGATCCTCTTGCTCCCCTCCTGGTTTCTCCGTCCTGTAGTCTGTTCACGTTTTGTTTTTCCCTCCTCACTCCTGCTGAGAATCCTTCATTCTCCATTACTTTCTCCCTGGGTATCCTTCTACCTTCCTGCCCTGTCTGTATTGTCCCTTAATACTCTGCATTCATCCTTTAGTCCTTTGCCCCTCAGTCCCGGAGACACTTGAAAGCAAACTCTACTGAGACATGAAAGCAAACTCTACTGAGACATGATTTCTATCGGTGTTCCTACCTCTGACTTGCTAGTCTGGAAGTAAAAAAAACAAACAATGGCGTTGCTCTTTCTATTCCTGGAAAGCCATATTTTTGTCTTCCCCACAACAAGCCTCATGACATGACAGGCCTGTCGGGCCTAAAGGCAACAATCTGATCCAGACTCCTCTGGTCTCGTTCAGGTGTAGAGAACAGGAAGTGGTTCACGCGTGAACCCTATTTGACTCCCACTCATTGTGTTTCATCTCCTCTCTGCTGTCTTCCTTCTCTTTTCCCATCCATCCCTCTCAGCACTAACCCTTTATGTTCTGTATACACGCCCGGTAGTGGTGGCAGGTTGCTGTGGGAATGGTTGGAGACCGCTCTCTGGGGGATGTGTGGGCGGGTAATCGCTGACCAGGCAGCTTGCTCACTCGTCTGTTGGTGAGGACGTGCCCTATGCAAATGTCTTCCTACCGCCCGTCTGCAGCTCAGAGCAATGAGGCAAGCTGCAGCATGAGATTAGACACGGCTTAGAGTTAAAGTTCAACATGTACACTTACCCTGCAGAAGGCTACTTTGGACTACATAGCATCTAGTCAGTGTTAATAAACACGGGGCCCGTCACAATAACTAATGTTGTCGGACTCTAAATTGTCCCAAATAAACAATACTATTTGTATTTAAAGACTATTTTAAGCCACTGATAACATAATAATGCAAGAACCCTCTTCAAAGAGCAGCTGTGAGAATATTCAGACGAAAAAACAACAAATAAAAAGCAATCTGTTAACAAAAATGTGCCAAGTCTGCACAGTGCCGGCTCTTCTAGTGGTCGGGAAAATCATGCCGTTTGTTCCGCCGTCACGTTGGCGACGTGCGTATGTATACCAAAAGGCATAGACACAACCGCAGTTCCCCGTCACATTGAACTCGAGTGCGTGTTGCATGCACAGATTAACCTAAAGACTGCCGCGTCAACGATCTCACAGCGTGGATTCATAAATATCTGGCAAACTTTACGTGACGCCGGCACGCAAAGAGGAATCGAACGAGAGGCAAGTGAACATCCTGTCGTCCGATGCTCGTGCACTGTTGGATCCTGTGAAACAGGCAGCAGAATTCACTCCGACGAGGTTAAATGATGAGACTGATGTGAAAATGCATCGGTGGATTCACTGTGAGAAGAGGTGGGCAAGCGTCCGTCACACTCACAATGCTCATTTATTGAGTGTCGGTGATGCAGCCTGCTAGAAAACAGCCTTCTTCCTCACCACCGTGTTCATAACTCGCTGTTCTCACTGTCCTGTCATCGTACAGCAAGTTAAAGTGTCTTGGAATATTTGTCAGACTTGCATTCAGTACGAGTACATTTCTCACTTCCCACTTTTGTTTGTGCCTCCTCGAGCTCGTGACCCCGTAATCGATCTCTGTGCTCCCTCCTTGAATCCTTCCCTCCTTGAATCCTTCCCTCCTTGAATCCTTCCCTCCTTGAATCTAGCTGAGCGAGGTTCACCAGGATGCTTGCCGGAGGAGCTTTACGCGACGGCACACCGGCGTGTCCTTTTGAAGAAGCCTTTCTCGGCACCCCGTGACAAATGGAGGAGGGGTGACACTCGGCTGGAAATAATCTCAACGTTCCTTTTGTATTGAAATAAGTTGTAAATATTCACGATGAGCAAACTTTATCCCCTTAACCTTTTGCGTTCTAGCCGCATTCCTTGATTTTTCAACCACTCTGAGGGAGAGAGAGAGAGTCTGCGATCGCGTACAGAGCGCCGGTTCCTCCCCGCCGCTCGCCTCGCTCTCCTGCTCCACTTTTCATTCTTATCTCGTACATCATTGATCTCATTCTGTCCGTCCCGTCAATATATCCCCCCCCCCTTCCTTCCCTTTTCCTCCCCTTTGACCCGTCGGTGAGATTGGGACTCTATATGTAAGACAGACGCACCTGTCTTCTTAAAACTAGGCCAGATGGCCCCAACCGCTCTGTGCTAATCTATTAGATGAGCATGGCTGGGAGTCTGTTACCTGGGCGCCTCTCCGGTAATGAAGGGAATGCAGGAGGAGGGGGGGGGGGGGGGGGGGAGTTGAATGAACAGTAAATTGGAGCACGTCCCCAAAAAAAGCTGGACCTGCCTTATTTCTGAGTGAGACATAACTGGGTTGTGTCTGTCTCGTGGTGAGCGGATGTTAAAACCCACACAGAGGAGTTGGGCTGCGGGCGATGGAGTGGAAGAAACCGACTATCACCGTCTCACCTCAGTGACGGCAGACTAACCGACGCCCCCCCCCCCCCCCCCTCCACTTTGTTCTCGATTAAGTGTTAGCTTGATGTATGCGCCTGCCAGCCCGCGGGCCTCTGTAGTCCAACGGTGCATCAGCCGCTCAGTCGTCCTTCACCACACTTTCCCACACCAGCTCCTCTTCGGTGTGCCAGGAATCTGTCAGAAACTAGTCTCTAGCTGTTACCCAAAGAAAAGTCTTGAGTGCTTGGGAGGAAAGTGCAGACGTGGACAGTTGCACGACTGATTGGAGTGATGAGGAATGTGCTCTTCACCTCTGGTTACATGCAGCTAATTAGCATGTTAATTACAAAACGTTCCCACTCATTCTGACTCAGTAGAAAGCCATTCAGGGTTTTCATGTGGAGGAGATGCTGCTGTGAATATACACACAGCGACTTTGGGTTTAAGGTGCATCGTTATCCAGACCCGAAGGTATGTCAAGTTAATGCTAGAGCTCCCTTTATAATTGGAAAAATATCCACCAATATGAATTCAATGGATGAGGCCTTGTCACAGAGACATTTCTGACTGGCAGTGCAATTATTTATAGCTATTAGTTATTTTGGATGAACTTGTGGCAAAGCAGGAGTCTGGAACGGCTTTTTATTTTTAATCCCAAACCCACTTAGCAGTGTTGTTGGTCTACCGGCTGATGGACGGGGAGCACTTACTGTGTTTTGGTGCTCGTCGCCGCTGTCTGACGGGACCACTTGTCGCCCCCGGCAGCCTGCACCATGGAGACCGGCTCGTCTCAGCAGGGATTGGCTGGTTTTCAGCAACTTTGTAGCATCATCGTGTCATCGCCTCCCTCAGGAGGGCAATGCTACTGTGGTAGCATCACTCTCGTTAGCGCCAGCAGTCGTGACTTTACTTTTGACTTTTGATGAGACTGTTGCATTTTCAGTGACGATCCTCTTCTTCTTCTTGGTGATGATGATGATGATACAGGCGGGTGTGAAATGAGGATTAATGTTGGTGGAAGAAATAAACAGTAATCGGGCTCACTTCTATGAAAGTCTGCGATGGAAGTAAAAGTTTGTTTCCACAGAATACTAACGCACTTAAAAATTGCATTTGTTTGGAATAATCTGTAATAGCGTTATCTTTGTGCACCTTTCTCCCAATGAATGACCCGGTTCCAGTAGCGGCCCTCTGGATAGAACCTGCAGGAATGTGCAGCTCGTTTTGGGTGAACAAGCCTCGCGATGTATCCGCGTCACATTCTGTGTTTTTTATACCGAACGGTGACATGTTGGTTCAATCAGTCAGGTTGAGACTGACTGATGGGTGCCGTTAGTAAAATCCACCTCTGTGTGGAGGTGCACCAACGGTGTGAGATCGCGAGTCCTTTACCTGTGAGAGTTCAGGCGGTGCCGGTTCAACGGAGACCTGGTTGTGTGAACGTCTTGGTTCCTAATCTTGTGAGCGGATGGTGCAGCATGGACTCTGTTGTACAGACGGAGGGTAATAAGATGTAATTGTCCTGCCAAGTGTTTCTCTGGCTGCTGCGGTGTCGTTGCACGCTTCGCTGCACGTTGTCTGCATTCAGTCGGAGTTTATTCAAACACGTCTTTTGTTTTGGCCACTTTGTTTTGCCATGTTGACGTGGCGGCAAATGAATTCCCGCTCCTGCCACTTGTCCCCGAGGTGCTCTCAACAAAGGCTTTTCATTAAGCACACGGCGGCGGAATGAATTCGGATAGCTCGTACTCTGTTTCTTTACACGCTGTCAGCTGCTGTTCACTGGTGGATTTAATTATTTCCCCCCCGCTGCTGCTTCAAAAGGTCACTTTCCAGAGCGCAGCGGAGGAATTCAGTGAAAGGTTCCTGCAAAAGTTCACTCTGGTCCCCGTGCAGCTCTTTGCTCGAATATTTTACAACAGAGTTCTTCATCATTGATTCCAACAGAGACGTTAGGTGAACATTTCTCTGACGATCAGCCTTTAAATGGGATCTTGATATAAGCTGAGTCGATGTTTATTTGATATTCTCTTCTCATCCTCACTTCGGACTCACTCCCGTTTCCTTTCGTGTGTGTGTGTGTGTGTGTGTGTGTGTGTGTGTCATCCACTTCCTGCCCAGAGGAATGCCTGAGGTCTGTCGACGGGTTCCACGAACACGCTCCAGACTAGTCATGTATTCACTTCTTATTTGTTTGGGGGGGGGGGGGTCTCAGTTTGTGGCAACGTGGTGCACTTTTAATAGACTCAGTCACAGAGGAGGCTTGTTTGGATTGGTGTGTTTTAAGCAATCCCTTCACATGCTGTAGCGAATGTATTTCTGTCGTGCAAAATATGGACAGAACCAACATCAGAAAATGATGCCGCGATCATGTCTTACCACACCGAGGGTGTGACGAGTAAACGACACAAAAATGCGAAATACTCTCCTGCGAATATTTCACATCAAAAGCGTTCATTCTGGCAGCATTGTGATTTTGTTTTTGCCGTCTTGGTTCAGAACACGGAGCCGCCGTGTTGTTGTTTCAATACGTCCGTTCCACACAACGTGATTGGTTGATGCCTTTATTTCACTGTAATAAGAGTTCTGTGTGAAAGTACGAAAAAACATATTGATGCACGAACTGATCGCCCCTTTTGTTTCACGGCCTTCAGACTGATTCACAGTCCCTCTCATGGCCCTGAGCTGTAATCTATTGATGAAGCAGCTTCAGGGTCTTTGGTCAAAACAATGGCTCCATCACTAAATCACAGCGTCACGGCAACAAGCTATCGCGTGTGTGTGTCTTTTGAATATATCTCTATGCTAATGGTCATATAGCGGGCCAGGCTAGTTCATAGAAAACCCTTCAATCGCCGTGTGTGCCCCCCGCTCGTGTCCTTCACACAGTGTGCTCGTGGCCTCTGAGCAGCAGGATTTCAGCCCCACCAGATGGAGCTTCCAGGTTGGGACGGCCGTCAAGAGTCTGTTTCTGTCTCGACATGCACGGACATCGCTCGCCTCCGTGATTGGTGGAGGGGGAGGGGTTGCCATGTTCTGCTGGCATACATTGATGAATAGTGAAGATGTGTCTTTGTCTCCATATTGTTAGTGCTGCTTCTCTTTCTGCTTGGAACACACACACAATGTTGTTGCATTATAATAGAGTAACTCGCTCAACATGCTGTCGTTCAGTACGTGTTCACTGCCGGACGTCATAAAGTACAGGCAGCATAATTCTCTACCGAATAAAAAATGAACTTGATGGGATTATGTATTCGTGGATTCGCTGTGAAATCGTCAGTTTTGAATCACTGGATGTGAGAAAACAAACGTGGTTCCATTTTTAATTGGTCACTGTTATCTAGCAGGGCCGTCTCTCCCGCTGTCAAATACACCACGAGCATCACTGCGCTTCCATAAACGTCCTGCCGCATCTGAATGAGGCCATACGGAACATTAACGACACGTATGTGTGACTGAATGACGCCAACAAAAAGCACAACTCGGGTATATAAACCCGCTTCGAGTGTAACCAAACTAAATGCAATGTGAAGGGTCTGTTGTGTCGCTGTTTCACCCTAACCACCATGTCTCTCTTCCTCAGCGGAGCCCCTCCCTCTCATGGACCTGTGCAGACGAGTAGCTCGACTGACTCTTGGCAGAGAGCGCATCCATCACATCGACACCCTCCCGCTACCGCAGACGCTGAAGAACTACCTCCAGTACCAGTGACTCACTCTCACACACACACACACACTCTGATGGCATGACACCGAGCTCCATTTGTTCTAATGGCAGCCAGCCTCCAAACTGAACCTAATCAGAACCATCAGACATCTGCTGAGGCTGCGGACGATGGCGTTGACTACGAGCAGGTGGTGAAGATGGCGCTGCATGGGGTTTGTCTGTTTTGAATGTTTTTATCTTCTGTTTTTGCGCTTTATTTTTTAAATATATTTGTAGCTGTCTTCCTACCGGACAGAGGAGCTGATGAATGAAACAAAGAGTGAGACATTAAAAGGAGGATGTTTCAATCCGGTTTCCTGCTCGTCACACGTACAGAGTCCTCTGTTTTGAAGGCCTTAAACGCTGTGGTTTCGGTGGTGACGGCTTAAACCGCCATCTTTTCTGCACGCGCGCTGTGGAAAGCCTCCTCTGGAAAACATGCTGGTATTTATATTCCAAACAACACAGCAGGCTCTGTGGAGAGGCAACAATCCCTCCAAGCCACAGGAGAGAAAGGAAGAAAGTCTACAGGGTTCTATTTCTGTTCGTGCGTACACAGTGCAGCACACAAGGATTACACACACACACACACACACACACACACACACAGAGTGTATATACTGTGTGTGTGTGTGTGTGTGTGTGTGTGTGTGTGTGTGTGCAGAAACAAAGCCTTGACTGTCTTTAGAAAGATGACAACTCACTGACAAGCAGGCGGTTACCACCTACCGGCTAGAAAACCCACAACAACTCCTGTGTTTGAACCTTCTGAATCCCCCTCCTCTCTCCTGCCAGCTTCTCAGTCTCTCTCTCTCTCGCTGTCTCTCTCTCTCTCTCTCTCTCTCTCCATCTCTGTCTCTTCATCACGCGCTCCAGTTTGATTTCAGCCTCCACCATGTTTGGTGAAGTCAGAGGACCGCGGGCGCTGTTTGTCGTCTGAAACGCTGATAGAGATTGATCTGAATGTTGAAGGTGTGTTTGACTGCGAATGTGCCTGAGACGGAAGTGTGTGTGTGTGTGTGCACACACACACAAAAAAGCACATGTCAACACTTCTGTCATGTCACAAAGAACCCCCCCCCACACACACACACACACGCATACACAGTTTTTAATGCTGCTTTTCCATCTTTTTATTCCAGTCTTATCCCCATGTGGGTTTTTTTTATGCCCGATTTACTTCTGGTCTTATGAGTTGTTGTTTTTTTATGTTTTTGTCTCATTCCATGGATCATGAGATTTGTCTGTGGGACAGGTTCTCTCGTAGGTAAAGGTAGAAAACGTGCTGCCATGAGGATCTTTTCAATGTGAATAAAAAGTGAACTCTGCTAAACTGTCTCTGTGCTCCTTGAGTGTCGTCTTGTGTTGCTGCAGGAAGGAGTTCTCGTGTATGCACTACCGGTTCTGTTGTGTGGAGGTCAATGGGTTTTAAAATATGATTTGTGTTCGATTGACATCTGTGGGTAGCACAAGTTGAAGACTATATTCGGCCAACAGGTTTTTCCTCTTAACGAGGATGAACTGGAGCCTCTGCTGAGCCACCGTGAGTAACCTTAAGGCCAACTAGCTGCCTTTTTAAGCGTCGCTAGCCAACAATGATGTTTTGTTTAAAGGCAGAGCGGTCAACGGAAGCAGCGGCACGAGGACGGAAGAGTTCACCGCAGCACCAGTAACTAAGAGGGGGCGGGGCTTCATGAACGATCAGTTTGGTGCTGTATCAGCACGGATAATGTCAACAACACATTACCCCCCCCCCCCCCTTCCTTCTAGAGGGGAGATGACTGGAACTAACTCGGGGAACTGATTGACGTGTCGTGCTTTAATGATGCCAAAGATGTCTCTATTGAAGAAGATGGACTTTCTGAACTAACTGGCTGAACCCTGTGCTCCAGAACACGTGTTCTGACATCAGAGGAGATGCAGAAGAAGAAGCTCTCGGCTCCAGAGAGGCGAGACGTGCTGTACGCTGCAGCGTGCTATTGATCCGCGGCTGTAGCGTGTCTGCCTCGGCGTGTAGTGCTGTTCAATAATGCAGCGACCGGCTCTTTTTAAAGTATTATTCAACAAGCCTTAAAGTTAACGCTCATGACTTGTTTGATCTGGTTATAAGTGACTTGGCTTTGCCGGTTCCACATTTAGCTGATGGCTCCTGTCTCCTCCTTCTGCCTCCTCTCCTCTGCCAACTGTCTCCCTTCTACTCGGCTATTTAAATCCTCCCATCCCCTGTTTTCCTTCCTCAAAAGCATCTTCCCCCCCCCCCACCCCGCCATCATAGAGCTTTATCTTCTGCCTCAGGTAAAATAACCGTCCATGACATTAAGGTAGGACAAGTCTCAGGAAGACCCCGAAGCCCCAAACGCCCACCTGGTGGACCACGGCCACCGAGACCTCACAAAACATGTTTTTAGTCGTCACTGAAGAATCCATGTGCAAATTATGACAATTTCACACACACGTCTAACTGGATAAAAGGATGAAGTGTTGGCTTTTTGGTGAGACATGGACGGTGGATGAAATCATCCTACGTCATCCGCTACGATGGTGAGCCAAGACGACGACCTCAGAACGTTATTTATTGCTGATCGAATGATCCCAAAGCAAACGATGATGAATTAACAGTGATTAAAAACATCAAACCCGCCCACTCGAAAAGGCCGATCCCACAAATGTTCACCATTGTTTGCTCGAGAAGTGACTCCACAAATTCACCAATCATCCAAACGGTAAACACGAGGTCTCATTTGATGAAGTCTTCTTACTGGACGAACGGTTTCAGCTCTGGATGGAGCCTGAAATCCAACATGTGTAACAGCAGCGCAGCCTCAGCCAATGAGGGAGCGAGCCGGGTTCGAGGCCCGGTGGCGTCGGAGGCACAGAGTGGAGAGGGGAATGCAATAAGGTGATGGTGGAACAAGTGAAGACAGAAGAGCTATTTTCAGCTGCGCTGTACTTGTTCCACATCTGACTGGAGATGTATATTAACGCTACAGGCGCTGCGGGACGTCTGGAGAAAGCTGCAGAGGTGTTTCTGCAAACAGCAGCTTCACCATCGTAACTGGCAGAACATCGGCTTGTGATTTCAGCAGCGCTGTGGCTTTTGTATGTTACCGGGTAGAGTCCATGTGTCACGCATGTGTCACGCATGTCACGCATTAGTCACACTCGCATCTCACTGTCGCACACTCGCAGTAGGGGAGCTCAGTGTGAGGCCCAATAACCACCTTTACTGCGAGGGTACAATCTAAACTTAGTGATAACAAATCCCCCCCCGGTGCACACAAGCTCACCCGCATACCAGGGCTGATTACCGGCCACGGCCCGCAGGCAGCACACAGCCGCCTCCCTCGCCTGGGTGTCTGATTCGTGTGCTGTATTTGTGCACGCGCGCATATTGGCAGTTTGATCAGACCTCTTGGCTGAGAGGAACACACGCACACACACAGAGCAGCACTGTTGTCACTGACTCTGTGCCAAAAGTTCATTTTATTATGTTTTAATCCTGCATATTACCCTGCGCGTGACGTCTGTGCCCACCGGCCTGTTGTGTTCCTGCACATTGTGCCTGCTGCACCTCATGTAAATACGCAAGCAGCCAATGGCGGGCAGGAGCCGGGGTTCATGTCCTCTAATACTGTTGTCGTGGATTTATTGACATAAAGAACAATATGTGTCTCTAGTTCAAGGTAAACACGCCCCTTGTTCTTGCTTTACTGACATAAAAGACTCACGAGGTCCTGGTGGAGAGTGCTGGGTCACATGTTGATGAATTAAAAATGCATAGAACACACATGTGGCCTTGACTCGATTGATCAACTGATCAGGATTGATTCGGTTTTTGCTTCGTCACTGCTGCCACCCTGTGGTCACGTGCTGTCACTACAACACTATGGCTTCACTTAAACAATGTGAGAGACGGGAGGTTGTTCTGCCCGTTAATGTGGGGACATCGCATCAATTAAATCTTATATTCATGATTAATTGATGCAGTTTTCAGTCCGTGAAATTTCAGAAAATAGTCAAATCTGGAGCCAGCGAGTGTTTTTACTGAATAAATTAAACATTTAATTAATTGACACATTTTTATTAATAAAATTCTGTCAATTGACTCATTTCTTAGTTTACTAATCATTTCCACCCAAGTCAAAACTGACACAGGAGAGGCCAAGACACGCTAACCTTTGCTGCCAAACAAACCTCCGGAGACTACATTTCCCATGATGCAATAGCAATGAGACCAATAGCAACTTTTTATTCGACCCCTTCCACCCTGGTAAATTACCACTATGACATCATCAGGGTTATTTTCTAACAAACGCTAAACGAAGCCCCTCCAGAGCCACGAGGACATTCTGCAGCAGTCTCGCGATGAGTGAAGTGACCTGAAGTGTCAAATTGATGGACTTACATTTGTGAAAGAACAAGTCTTGTGAGGTCTCTGTAAACATTCACACAGACGGAGCCATCTCGTCTTTTAGAGTGGCACTCATCTTCCTGCTCTCATGGTGGCCTCACGTTTCACACACAGTGGATGAAGTGAGTCGTTGACGGGGAAGCGGCTCTGTAATGTTGAGTTGGTTTGTTAGAGCAGGATAGGCCTCGCAGGGTTCTTAGCTGGCTTCTCCAAAATCCTGCTAATCCCTGGTTTGCTCAAGGCTGAAATCATGAATGAGATCATTCATAATACCGCTGCGTGTCGGGACAACAAGTGTGAAAAGCAAAGAGCACGAGGAGCTGAGGTGAGCCTGTAACACCAACAATCGACCTCTGGTTTCAAAGGGATGGTGTGTGTTTGTGCAGTGTAGATAATATCCACTAGATGGAGCCACAGTCCATTGATCATGGACTCCATCAGAGACAGTTCATGTTGTGTTTACTGCATGAACGACTAGAAGCACTTGGAGGCCATAGACTACATACAAATACATTTAACATGGATTTAATAATAAAATACTGTGTATATGTGGAGGAAATATTTCTTATAAGTCTCAAAGTTCATCTTTATTGTCATTATAGAATATTGCACAATTTTCTTTTCTATTTTCGACATACTATACTATGACTTTTTTTCGACATATACTATGACTGTTTTAAACTCTTTTCGACATGCTAAACATTGATATTTTTAGACACACTGTACTATGAATTTTTTTGTCATATTATGAAATTGACTTTTTTCAACATGCAATACTTTTTTATGCTTTTGAACATTCTATTCTATGATCTTTTATGTATTTTTTTCTACATAATATACTATCATTTATAAAAGTATATAAATATAATTGATTTTTTCCGGACTCCTGTGTCCGGAAAATAAAGTTGATTTTTTTGTTTTTTAACATACTGTACTATGACTTTAAAATATTTTTTTCTAAATACTGTACTATAACTTTTTTTTATAGTTTTTTATAGTTTTTTCGCGCATGCGCGCGCACACACACACACACATATACAAGAGCCACAGCTAGATTCCAAAACAAGTTTTTATTGGCCAATTTACAGAAAGTGCTGCAGTGACCACTCCAAAGAAAAACCGACCAAAGAGTCCAGAGAAGAAAAGGCAAAACTAAAATAAAAAAACTTTTACACATTTTACAAGGTTTCCATGTTAATTTCATCGTCCTCCTTTTCTAAAACAAACGTCAGGACAACATTAGGGCTCGGGCTGATGCAAAATCCACCAAAGGTTCGGGGGAAGGGGGGGGGGGGGGTGACGTCACAAGAACAGGTGTCACAGCAGATGAGGGAAAGTCTTAAACAACATATGAGACCTTTACATGAACATAGAGCTACAGAGCACATAGACAGTAGGTTCTCCCAGCAGCTACACCCACAGGACAGCTGTCAGAGGCTCACTACGTCAGAGGAGGACACCTTCCAGTGTTTGACTTCAGCCATTACACGCGTCACTACACCGCCTGTTCTCCGTGGATTCCTGGCTGCCAAATGTTACAGACAGACTGGATTCAGGACGGCCACAGATTACTGCCCTCTCACTCCAAGGTGAAGAAACCTTCGACTGGGTTTTTCTGATTTTGTAAAAATGTGATGCTGCCGCCTGTTTCTCACTCCCACAATCATGTGATTCTGTTCCGCACCAATTGCTGGTGATAAAGAGGGCTTTACGTACCACCACATCACCCTGGAGACCTACATGTCTTTCATTAATGCTGCATTTCATTCAAAGTTTCTTGCAGGTAAGGTGTGAAGTATCTGTGCATTCTCATCAGAAATAACTGGAATTAGTACATATTTGATGTCGTATTTTGCAACATGGGACAGCATATTTTGTGTCAGTGGTATTTTGCAGCATTAGCTACTTAAAGTTTAGACTATTGTCATGAAAATTACAAAAAGTGTACTTTGGGACATTATGGACATAACAGTGACACTGTGGCATTTAAAGTGCATGCAAGTTGTTTCTAGTCCAACATTCACTCTCGTTTGTCTTGATGGGTAAATATTCAGCTCTTCAGCTGCTAAATGTTCCACTCACTGCAGCAGCTAAATGCGTCTGAGTTATTTGGTGCTCAGCAGCTCAAAGTGGCTTTATTAGAGCTACTGGAATGAAGGTTGATGAGAGAGTGAATCAAAAGATGGAAGCGGCGAGTTATAAAACCAGAAGGAGGTGAAAGACATCAACATGCTGTTTGGAGGTGAAGGAGAACTCATTTCACACTTGATCCTTTGTTAACATAAAAATATAAGCTTTAATGTCTATTTACTATCGCTCTATATACGACATATAGTTCTTATTAAATTGAAAAATAAATAGAGGCTGAATACATGTACATACATTGAAATATCTGAGCCTTACTTTTAACTGTCATATTTTCTCTTATATTTTTGTTAGTGTTTTAGTTATTATATTCTCAATTTTACTATATTACATCTTTGATTTAAAGGATCCTTATAAAAATAAAACCAATCAATAGAACAGAATAATCACACTGTTTGAATTAAACGAATTATTGGTAGTTATCGGTGTTGGCCTCAAAAATCAGGTTCTAATTTGGGTATTTTCATCGATTGACAGTGTCGAGGGTCGAGGGTCAAGGGCCAGTGCACTTTTCCTTCTAGAAAGTTGGAATCTACACCTCTGCAATGCAGCATTAATGAGCGGTACTGTGATTGTGGTACTAATAGTGTAGCACCGCTGCTGAACATTTGATTTGGGCATCTCTGATTGTGTGGTTTCGGTTATACAGTATAAGACCGTTGTCTCCTTCCATGAACGTCTAACCTAGCGCCGCTTTAACTGACCCAGTCGCTGTGAAGGCAGTGGCACATCCGTCCTAACAAGCCGATCTCGCTTTCAGCTGGAATGACCTGAACACTGCGCGAGAAACAAACACAGAGGACTGAGGGGTCAGGTCAGTGGAGGCTCCTGCAGGCTAAGGGTTGAGGGGATGCACGTACATACAGGATGTGCTGTATACAGGTGGGGAGGACAGTTTCAGGATGGAGAAAGTGGTGTTTGGGGGGGCTGGGATGGGATGGGGTCACCTACTATACTCAATATTTACAAGAGAGGAGCGTACAAAAATTTACAAGGAGACTCCTCCGTTTTCCCCCAAAACCCGGACCCCTCGGCTACTTTACCATGACGACACACAGATAGTTGTTCTTCTCTTTTTTTGATTACCATTGAAAATATGCTATTTCTGAAAAATCACCTGGCTGTGCCACGTGGGCTAGAACAAAGATAAATAACATGAAGTATACAAACCAAGAAATAGTCCGTTTATTTCCTTCTGCAACTCAGTTTTATGAAATAAAGACTGCTTTTGCATTTCCACGGGACTTCAGAGATCTCACTGTGGAGCATGTGACACATTAAACTGAATGTACGGTGCAGGGTTTAATCGACAGAATGAGATTCAGAGAACTTTACTTCACTCCAGATCGGAGCTGTGGTGTTGACTGTAATGGGAGAGAGATGCTTTGAGGAAAAACGGCTCTTAGGGGACGCCCTCAATTTGGCGAGCTGTCCCTTTAAGACGAATGCAAGTCATGTGATCGACGAGCAGTTTTAGTGTCACGTTACTTATCTTTTATCAGCTGTATAAAACAGGAGGTTTTATAAGGCTAAGGTTAAATCATTGCGTTGTGTTGCAGTGGCGTCTTCCAGTAGGGGGCGATATTACCTCATCTTTAGAGCATCGGCATCACATCGTCTTTTTGTTTCGACCGTCTGATTTGAGGTTTCAGGATGGACGTGTTGCAGGTTGTGTGCGAGTGTGAGTGACTGTGGATGTGTGTCTCAATAAGATATCGTTGTTTTGTCCCAGTTCTGTCCCTTCTTGCTCGGGCGTTGCATCCTGGGTAGCTGGACGTCCGCTTCGTCTTCACTGTCGTCTGACTCAGCGCTGGTGATGTCATCCTCCTCGTCGTCGTCCTCCTCATCTTCCTCCTCCTCCTCCTCCTCCTCCTCGCTGGCCTCCTCCTCTGCAGCCTGAGGCTCCTTCAGGTTCTATTCAGAGAGTTTCAGAAACGAAATCATCAGAAATTTGGAGTAAAAACGAGAAATCTTTTTCTTTGTAGTGTGAAAGCAGATCATGTTGTTGTTGTACGTATTACAGTCACTAAAACATGTTTCATAGCCCCTAATTCCCCACACTCCCCCCCCCCCCCCCCTTACCTCCATCGGGTTGACAGTGATCGTCAGAGCGGAGTCGTCCCAGGTCTCGTCTGCCTCTTTCGCTGTCTCTGCCAGCCTGACCTCCTGCTGGTGGGTCAGGTGGATGCGGTAGATGCCCAGCACCACGACCGTCACCAGAGCGGCGATACACATCACGATTACCACGGTGCCGGCACTCGGCATGGCTGAGAACAAGACAAGAGAACAAGATGGCGTGGACCGGTGTTCGGAAGAAGGGGCAGGAAAAAACGATGCAGTCATGCAGACTGAACTCCACACGCGTACCAGCCGGGCCATCGATGAATCACGTTCTCATCTGATGTTGTATTTTCTGTTCTTTCTCATGTTGTCGTACGAGAGGTCTTTTTAAACTTCACCTAAGACGATGCTTGTGATCTTTAATTGTTGTGTCAGCGTATTGATTTTCTCATACTGTAATGCCTTCTCTTTAGGCAACATTGACCCGTTTGCACTCTATTTCTATGCCTCCACTGATCGATGCCTCCTGCTTTAGCCATGCTAGCGGCGTAGCGCCAGGCATGGCTGCGTCAGTGTGCTTGACTGTCCATCACTTTGCTCCAGACTGAAATATCTCAACAGCTATTGATTCACTGCCATGGGATGTTGTTCAGTCCACTGCAGACAGTTTGGAATAACTTCCCTCTGACTGTTCATGTAGCACAGTCATCAGGTCAGCACTTTGACATGGCGGGGTCATCCACTGATCACATGATCCACCGGGCCTCCTGTCCACATGTCGAGGTGTCCTTGGGAAAGGCTGTGACACCGCCATGAATGACACACACACACACACACATGTGGAACATGTGTGTGTGTGTGTGTGTCATCATTGGCTGTTTATGGAGGCAGACGGAGCCGGGCAGCCTGTAGTTGAACAAGGAACAAGGACAGCGTGGGATTTTAGGCTCGTAAGGAGCAGACGACCGGAAATCTTTTTTTTTTTTTTAATAAATTGTGTTTTATTATAATTTTACGTTTCCTTTATTTGTCTTTTTTGCATCCCTCTCTTGTTTGGAACACAAATCCTTTCACCTTCCTCTCATAACCAGGCCTTAGTTTCACAGTAGCTCTCCAATTCTGTCTGTTTCTCTGCTGAAACTTCTCACTGATGTGAGATGTGTGTGTGTGTGTGTGTGTGTGTGTGTGGGGGGGGGGGGGGTATGGGGGGCAAATTGTCAAATTGCACTTCGGATAAAGGCGCTGTGTGAATGCATTGCATCATTTAAAACCTCACTTCTATCAATACTTTGCTTCATGACCGCAGCTGCGTTTTGCCTAAAATGTTTGTAATGTTTATGTGAATCCAAAAATGATTTTTGACTAAATGAGCTGTTAAGTCATCAGCTGAAGAGAAGAAGTAAAACGCTCTCCTGCTGTTTGCTCCTGATCCTTGCTCTGTAGTTCTACCAGCACATCTGCTTTGAGCTTGGCTCAGTGAACTCTCTGAAGCACCATGACTTGCCTCACGTTTCATCTTTCTGTTGAATCTGTGCCCAAGGCCAAAGACAAATAAGAGCTAAACAAGCAGGAGGAAGTGAACCGACAGCTGTGTGTAAGCTACACAACTCAGACGTTTCACTGTGTGTGTGTGTGTGTGTGTTTAACGAGAGTGAGACTCACAGAGGACTCTTCAGATGATCATTGCATTCAGTCGATTTTCACACTAAATACGCGGCCTTTGATCTTCCTCTCAGCGAAGCTTCATGCAGCCCCTTTTAGAGTAACTTGGAGTGTTTGCACATGTGAGTACACACACATACACACACACACCCTGACGTTTTCCTTTGACTTTGTACTCTACATATAGCATGATATCATCTGAAACACTCACATGCGCTGCTCACATGCCATGGCTGAAACTACAAGTCTTCTTTCTTATTTGTAGTTTTTGCCATTACGTTTACTTGCAAACCTTCCATCACCCTCCGCTCCTCTGACCTCCTTTTCTCCCACACACACACACACACACACACACACACACACATCCAACTCTCTGGGCTGTTAACAGCATTGGCCACTGAACTCTCCAGGACTCTAAGTAGACCCAGCTGCTGGGTCTGAATCTCAGCACTTCTCCTCCTTCCGTCTGTGAAGGTGTCCAAGGTTCCCGTCAGTGTTCAAGTCATCTACATTTTGTCGCATTTATATTTCATTTATATTTCATTTATGTCAACACAGGTAGCGCTGTCATGTCTCTTGAACCTTCAGGTAACACACATTGACATCACAGCTAACGGTGTCCCATCACGGTTCTTGAGCGCTTGCTCACACAATAAAAGTGTATGCTCGGACACAAAGCATCAAAAGCTTCACTTTTGTATCCGTGCCTTCAATAAAGGCACCCAAAGTACAAACAGGTTTGTAATTCTGCAACACACTTGCAAACAATACACACTTGTTTCTGACATCAGACAGACACTTATGAGATAGAAATATCTTGCAATCGTTCGCAAAACACTTCTATTCAAGATGATGAACACACCTTAAATTGGCAACGCTCACACACACACACACACACACACACACACACACACACTGTCAGTCTGAGGCTCGGGAACAGACCTCAGGACTTTGCAAACGTGGAGGCGGTGAGAGCGCGAGGAGGAGTGAGAGGCAGTGCTTGTGGATGAGTTGAGGCTGCAGGACCCCAAAACATCCACCGTCCCTTACAATGCTAAACGTTTCTCATTCATTTGTCTCTGTCGTTTTTGAAAAAAGAGATGTTTTATGTGGCTTGTGTCCAGAGTTTTGACACAATGAAACAACTTTGGAACAAATGTGAATGTTGTAAATTGTTTGAGTTGCATGTTTACTTTTATTGTGAAGAGCATGACACAGGAAGTGCTTTTACTGTGAAGGAGCGAGAAGAAGCATGGTACGTGTGTTATTGATGACAACAATGATAGTATAAAAACCCGATATGTCGGGTGCAAGAGTGCGCTCTGTTGACTGTAACAGTTGTAAAACTGCAGTTTCTGAGAAGTAAACGTGTTCCGTTCAAAGCAGACGTGTCTTGGTCGTCAATAGAAGCTTCACAACAGCGAACGCAATCACAAAAAAAACAACATGTAATACCTCATGGTTTGACCAAAGTTCTGGATTGTTTTGAATTAAAATATCACTCACTCAATCCACCATGAGCCTGTGCCACTGTGGAAACTTGCTGAGTGGCATTTGAGCGCCGCTGCTCTTGTTAAAAATGGCTACCGTACCCCATCGTGGCTCGGCTGCTGTCTCAGTGTAACGTTGTGTGATGTGACCCGACAGGATGGGATATTAATACGCCACATAAAGAAGAGACAGAATGAATCTCATCCCTTTGTGTCCTCACCTGAGCCGTGGCTGGGGTACAGGTCTTGGATCATGGACGGGTGGTGGATCACCTGCATGTACTGAGGCGGGGCTACCATGTGATTGACATGCTCCCTTGCGTCCGCACTGTGAAGAGCGCTCACCTGGTTGGGAACAGATGAAGCAGAAGGGATGGTTTCAGATAAAAGTAATCCCAGTGGACATTTCTACATGCCTGTCCACTCGGTCCCACTGCCTCCCACCTGTGTGCCTAAATGTGCCTTGGTTCATCCAGATGGTTTATCGTGGACGAGAGGAAAAGTAAAGATTTGCGTGCGAGGCGAGGAGAAATGTGAACGCAACGCAGTGAATTCATGCCTTTCGGCGGGGGGGACAGGGTCAGCTCAATACAGGAAATGAAATGTAAACTAGATTCATCGACAGCCTCCAAGGTTTGAACCAGTGAAACAGAAAAAATGAACGAGTCAAACTACGTTCAGAATCAGGGAAGGAAACAAACAGCGGTTGGCTGACACATCGAGCTGATTTTGGCACATCATCATGTAAGAACATTGTGTGTGTGTGTGTGTGTGTGTGTGTGTGAATATGTCTGCCTGCCAAAGAAGCCGGATTCGCTGTAGTTCAAGGTCTCTGAAGGAAGTGTTGAGTCCTGCATTGTGCCTTCTTTCATATGTTGAACCATGCAATGTCTAGCTGCTTTTAACTGAACATGAGGATGGTTGGAAGTAAAAAATCTGATTAGTACAAGAAAAAGTTTTTGCCATTAATTCCATTTGAGTTGAATTCATTTGTTTGTCTCCATATTTCCTTAGTAACCTGTAGAACTTGTCGTATTCCAGCTGCTGTTTTTGAAAAGATGTTTTTTTTGCCACTAAGGGTGAAAGTAATGCTGCTTTTTAAATGTGCTCTCAAAGTGACCCCTGAGCCGAGTCAGCGCAGCTACTTTCAAACTATTTGGTCCAGTTGGTCCATTGTCTCTGTAGTGACAACTTGCTGTTATATTGCTGACTGTCACTGTCGTTTGTCAGTTGTTTTATTTTTTTGCGAATATGTGCAACGTCCTCTGTGATGTCAGAGCTGCTCGTCGGCCCTCGGGGCATTTCTTCACAGCCACTCCTGCAGGTATCTTAATGCATGAGTGGGTGACTTGGATCTGACATTTTAATTTCCACCCATAAACGGACTCCACTGAAAGCACTCAAGACAACTGCATTAACCCAACTGATGTTGGCCCAGGCCTCAAGTAGAAATATTAAAGGGGACATAATAAAGGGGACATAATATGCTCATTTTCAGGTTCATACTTGTACTTTGGGTTTCTATAGAACATGTTTTCATGCTTTAATGTAATTATTCTTCTCATACTGTCTCTCTGAATGTACCTGTGTTAACCCTCTGTTTAAAATGCTCGTTTGTAGCTGCTGTCTCTTTAAACGTCCCTGCCAAAAAAAGGCCAAAACAACCCCACATAATAAATAAAGATCAGCAGTTAAGCCTCGCATTTCTGAAGTTTGTGAATCAGTGAACGCTCGAGAGAGATGGAAGTTATTAATCAGTCCAGCTGAAGTTGCCACTGACCTCCAGGTTGAATTCATTGCTGGTGTAGCGTCCATTGAGCTCCGAGCAGGTGAGGCGGAACCTTCTGTCCGTTAGTTGTCCGGGCCGCCAACTATAGTAACGCACCTGTCGGATCACCTGTTCATAGTTGGACATGGAGTCCACGCCTGTGGGGAGAGGCAGCAGGAGTCACTTGTACAGAGAGATCAGAGGGAAGTTGTGAATCTGTGGAAGTGTCACAGGGCGAGTTGTTGGGGTCACCATATCAACTTACCATATATGGACATGCCAGAGGTGGAGTTAGTGGCGTCCAGGTGTTTTCCCAGCAGAGCGCTGCGCTGCAGTTGGAGGGACTCCTGCTCCGGCCTCAGCTCCTCCCCCAACACCAGGACATCACAGTAGTCCAAGTTATGGATAATCTCCTCCTGCACCCCGGGTCGACGTGCTGCACACACACACACACACACACACACACACACACGCACACACACACACACACACACACACACACACACACACACACACAATCCGATGCTCATAACTACCAGAGAATATCAGCACACGTTCTTGACTTTTCAAACTGCTTGAAATGAAACTTCAATTTGAGGCCATTTTTTATTTTTGGTTGAGAATATGTTCTCACTCACTAATAAGCTGCAGTTTTCTTGGAAGCACATTTTGAATGGACCTCAGTGTGGTCACTAACTAAAGCCCTATTCTATTCACACGGGACTTGTATGACCTGGAGACCTCTCGTAAACTAATAATTGCAGAGGACGTCTGTGAGCTCTTCCTCTCTACATTACACGAGGGCTCCTGGTAATGCGAGTCCCTCGGGAATAGCGCTTTGAAAGCAACACAGCACACAGATACATGAAAAACTCACATAAAAGAGACGACAGACCTAAAATAAACCAGCGACTTGCATCAACCGAAGGACACACACGGCAGTCTAATAGCTGTTGCCATGACAAAACACTTTCTTGGAGACAAACCCTGAACAGTTTGAAGGACCGTGATTCAAAGAGAACCGGACACAACACGCCTGCACCTGCACTCCAATTATTGCCCAGCTCTCTGCAGACAGACTGAGCTGTGAGGCTGTCCCCTCAGGCAGCCTCCATCACAGCGGTGCTGGGCGGCTGCTGGGGCTCTTTGACAGTTTGCTAAGAACCTCCACCTCTCGCCGCCGCTGCCCAGCCTTCTGCCTCACTGTGCAGTCCCTGGGGAGGGAAGCGGCGATGCCCATTGAACGGCTTTCACCAATGGAGAAAGACAAATCTGTGGTTTATGTGTCAGTTTGGTTTCGGGGTCGTTGCTTTCAGTGAAAAGAGAATTGCCATCGACTGCGTGAAGTGTGACGACACAGCCTGAATCTAAAAGCAGGATAAAAGGGCGGATCGTTGGTGGAGCTGAGGGAAGTGGCCACGCCCTCAATTATGCCTCACTTTAAGCCCTAATATCATATATCGGGGGAAGATACATAAAGACCCCCCCCCCAAACAGTTGTTGTATTAGCTGGACCAAAGCCGTTTATTCGTACCAGCCTGTAAATGTTTATTTCTGCTGTTTTAACATGAGGGTCCATTGAGGCTGACTCGCTGGTGGAGCTTATAAGTGGAGTCATAAGAGTCATGAGTGGCCATTTATAGAACTGCAGTTTTTGGCACTTCCTTGTTGGATTCACTTCTTGGGAATTACAGGGAACACTTCAATGGGGCTTTACGCGTCTTTTTAGCCTCTGTTCCCTCATTGTTTTGGTTGAGTGGCTGACAGGTTCTACACTGCAGCTGGCAGATGTTTCCCAATCCGATTGTATAGAAGTCTATGGGAAGATGACTCTACTTCTCTCTTGATTTATTCCCTCAGTAAACATTGTAAACATGAGTTTATGTCTCAATCTCTAGTTCCAAGTCTTCTTCAATACAGCATGATGTTCATTTAGTACATTATGGTCCATTTAGAGTCACACAGACCATAAAGCAGGGGATGCTTTAGGGCGGGGCTTACTGTGATTGACAGGTTGCTGCCACGACGTCACTCCTCCACATTTCAGATATGGTAACTTCCGTTCATTGGTTGCAAAAAAACCCAACATGGCAACAGCCGTATTCCAAGATGGCGACAGTGAACTTGAGGCTTCACAACGGCCTTCCACAAACCAACTGGTGGCGTCACGATGATTACGTCCACTTCTTACATACAGTCTACGGCCATTGTGCAGTTATAATGTCTGGTGGGCAAGTTGCCCTGCTTGGTGTTAAATTCTACTGAATGAAGGGAGAAAAAGAGCTGGAGGAATCTAATAGTACACCTAAACGTAGGACTGCAGCCTGATCTCAGAGCTACAGTGTGGGTGGGATGAAGTGATGGGATCCCTAAAAATAATGACTCAGAAAAGAGACTGAGAGAGCCGCTGAAATGGGAGCGAAAGAAAAAAGAGGAGAAACAGAACAGAAACAAATGACCATTGAAGTAAATGGGTCAAAAAAGGTTGAGCATTAAGATGAGTTCAACGAGAGAATTGATGACCCTGACTTTGAGTAAAGGCGTCGGTGTGAGCCTTGGAAGGATGCTGTATCATGAGACGGATAGAGGAACAAGGCAATGCTGAGCAGGCTCAATAAGAAGACGGATGTCAGAGAGAGACGAGGGGCTGATTAACAGGGTCCAACAGAAACGTACTGCCTGCCCTGAAACATGTGATTTATCTGGAATCCTTTAACCCCCGAGAGAACACAAAATCTGTTCATTATGGAACTTCATCGTGCCTCCCTCTCCCCCCTCCCCCCCCCCCCCACACACACACTCTCTCTCCTCATCTCTCTTCTCCCTTTCTTTCCATTTCTGTGTCTTTCTGTGGCTTCCAGCTAATCTCTTCCCCCCAGCTGCAGTCTCTATTTCACCAGGAGAAAGAGCTCCTCCGACTCCTGAGAGCAATGCCACTTTCTGCACTGCAATGGAGGGCTAAACCTCCCTCCTCGCTCTGCTTATCTGCTCTTAATTGGCTGTGAGCGGCGGGGGGGGGGGGGGGGGGGCTGAGCCGGGTTTGTTCCCCGCCTCGGTGGTCAGATCGTTGGACGAGGCTTGAGCCCCTCAGGATTTAAATGTCACACTCATTTGGCCCCGGTCAAGGCGGAGCAACCCTGAGCCGAGAACCAGTCTGGTGGTCGGTGGAAGTCTTACTCAGCATGAGGGGAGGGGGTGTGTGTGTGGGGGGGTGGAGGGACTCTGCAGCAGGAAATTGAGTCAACACATTGGCGAGGCTGCATGGAACAGAAGGCCTCATACTGTAGATTACTGCTGGCAGGAAGGGGCGCGTGTCCTCAACGGGGGTGTCACATATACTCAAGGATTGCTTTCATTAGATGCTCCTTTCCCCTCTACTGCAATACCTTTTAAAGGAAATGAACTGATGTGAAAGCTAAAGTCACTTATTAAGCTATACGTGTGGGTGAAAAAAAGATTCATTGTTAAAAGATTGAATTGCCCAACTGTGTACAAAGTATGCAAACTCAATAACGAATGCACTGCTTACTTATTTATTGATAACAATCTTTAATCATGTAACTCTGACAGGCGTTATTCTGCTGCATCTTCAGTACTTTCACTTTAAAACTTAAAGTGCATTTTGCCAAACTTACTTCTGTGCTCCTCATCCAGGGTCCTTGTGTAATTGTTCAGTTGTTGGACGCCATTTCATTTTCACGGATGTTATAAGTCTGAGACGGTGCCCAATGCCCATTCCCTCGAGCGAACATTACGCACAAGAGATTGTGTTTGCACTTGGACGTGTCCTTCAATCGGTTTCACAGAAGCCTCTGATAACGCCGGTCTAAAGGGACATTTCTTTTCTTTGGGGCGACGGGCTAACCTTGGCCGTCACACGAACGGAAGACAAGCTGGTGCGTCGAGCAGACCGGGTCAGAGGTCAGAGGCGTGCGTTCAGATCTCAGCCAGCAGAGCCTTTGTTTACAGCTATTAACGTTCAAAGGAATGCGGTTTGGGTCTCGTTCATTGACCGATATGTTGTTACCAGCTGAGGAACGTGTGGGTGGAGGCCGACAGCGCTCTACAGCTTCACACTGTGAGGGGCCGCCGCATTTACTAAGCAACACTCAGTTTTGGGCGATCCGATCATTTAACAGCCCACATGTTGCAACATTCGGATATACATCACACCACAGGAGATCATGTATTGTACGATGTGTGTTTATACTTTAAAGCGAGGATCTGAATACTACTCACTAGTAACTGCTCTAGTTGCGCTTCAATTACCTTTACTTCCACCCAGCGAGAGAATCTGGCAGCACAACTTTTCTTTTCTTTAGTTTGCGGCATGCGAGCAGACGTGCCAGATGAAAGGAATACCTGCTGCTGCTGCTGATTGGCAGTCTCACGAGGTGCGATGTTCAGGTTCTCTCTGAAGGTTTGTTTTGAAAGGGAGACAGGTGGCGCTGCACGGCT
>NC_136640.1:3950000-4150000 GCF_949748355.1 Melanostigma gelatinosum
AAAGAAAGAGCTGCAGGAGTGAAGAGAAGAAGAGTGAAGCGAGAACGATAGAGAAAGACTTAAAGGAGCTGAGGATGGGCGGGTGGGGGGCCCCGGCTTTCAGTCTGCCCTCTACCTTCCACAGTACAGGGAGATGGATTAGCTGGGCTGCTGAAAGTGTTGTGGGGGTGTGGGTGTGTCTGAGGAAGCCAACTGGTGATTTAGCTGGGGTGACTTAAAGAGGTAGAGTCAGCTGGCATCAAAATGTGTGTGTGTGTGTGTGTGTGTGTGTGTGTGCAAGCAGCAGAGGAGGATACAGTGTGAATGTACACTCAGTAGCGCCAGGAAGGCTGTTATGAAATTACACGAAAGTATGAAGAGGAAGAAATGAAAAAAACACCTTTATGCTCTTATCCAAACTCTCGAGGGAGTTGATGTCCAGTCCCTCTTTGCAGGCCTGCAGACAGGAAATGACTTTCTGACTCTCGATCTTGCCCGGTCGGATGGTCAGGCCCGACAGGCTGCCCCGGAAGTACTGCGTGAACTGCGGCTTGGTCACCTCCCCACCTACACACAAAACAATACACGCACATTCAGTAAATAAAGTTCATGAAATACCTTTTTGGGATTACATCTTTTCGAGGTTTGTGGCGACGCCGCAGTACTTGCTTTGGTGTTTTTGCACCCAACTTCACTTCGTCTTTAAATACGTGCACAAGAACACAATGCAGTGCTGCTCTTTCTAAAAGCATCACAATGAGTCACACCGACCTTGTGTAGATAATCACGTCGTGGGTTAATCTACAGTAATTACCATGGTGTCACGTTTGTCTTTGCTGGTATGTGGCGTATACAAGTCCCGAACAAACTAACTATCATCAAACTAACAGTGCCCTTATCCACTCTGGAATTATGAGTCCTGATCACCAATCATGGCTGTCATCAGCCTTGAGATGCAGGCTCTGTGTCTCCATTCTGTGAGCGAGCGAAGGATGCTGCTGTGGAAGCGTTTTCAGCCATACCGTCGAGATAAAGGTAAGAAAAAAGTCAACACGTCTAAAGTACGTTCTCCGAACTCCGTAAAGGCCAATACCAGCAAGAGAAGTCTCCAAACCACTCATTAGCCGAAAGGTTACTAGCTCTGGGTATGAAAACTCCACCGTTACTCCCTCACTTTATCTTCCCTCGTCCTCCAGCTCTGGCTGTAATCCACCAAAGCACTGACGCTACAGAAAAGTCGGTTCATCAAATAACAGTTTCAGTTGCTGACTGTCCAGTGACCGGAGATGGGGAAATCCTCAATTCAAAGCCCCTTTTGGCTCCACTTCATCAGACGTTACCCGAGCTTGACCTCTAGCCCCCGATTCCCCGTGGACGATGCAGGCACACGTATCACCGGCGTGATGTATCACCGGCGTGAGAAGCTCATTCGGTGCAGGCGGAGAGACACAACTGACCACTGGAACTGCTCTATCGCGCTATAAAACCTCTCAAGCCGAAGCTCTTCCCCCTTTGCTGTGCCTTCCTTGTCATTACTCTCTTTGTTGCTCAGTCAGTGTTTTCATCTTCCATTAATGTGGGTCTCGCCCCCTCAGCGTGCTCGTGTGGCAGCGTATGCCCTCATGCACCATACTCCCAGTTCATCTCAAGCTGCCAGCGTTAGCAGTGTATTAGCGTTACTTCCAAGGCCAACAGTTATGATATCATCAAAATACGTTTGTGGGGTTATAGATTATGTAAAAGTAGTAAAGTAGTCGTAAAGGATACCAGCGTAATTCTGTTTTTCCGGGTCTTCTACACGTATAATCAACTGGTGAGGATGTCGAATTTCTTTCTATATTTTAGCCCAATATCATGAAGCCATGAAGTGCATATTCCAGACTCTTTAGATTCCTGTGGCAGAAAGAAGATGTTTCCAGGCAGATTTCTGTACGTCGGTAATAATGTGTCTTCTTTGTGTGGTGTGGCTGCAGCCCGTCATTGATTTATTCATTCAGTCAGCAATCTGCCCCGAACGTGAGTGACCCAGCTCTCGCTTCACTTCGACAGAACAACCGCAGCTGCTTTGCATACTCCAAGCCAACATTAAAGTGCTGGCTGACACCCTGCCAGGTACCATGAGAGCCTCTCTTACAAAACCACGAGATCACCTTTCTATGCACGTATTACAAACTATGCCAAACCCGCTCTTTTCCTCCTTTCCTTCTTTACGCTTCACCTGCTCTCCCGTCCTCGACTCAGTTACCATCTCCTTCCCTTATTCCCTCCCTAACCCTCTAGATGTCCACGTATCCGCTCGGCCCCTTGCTGACAGATGTTATCAATTTAGGTCGTGGCCAGAGAAGCCATTAAGGGGTCCCAGCGAGAGGAGAGGGGATTAGCGAGACGCTGCGGAGCGCGAACGATACGGCCGATAAAACCGCTGATCATTCCACTTCACGGAGAGGCCGGTTTGCTACGTGGTGTCAGCGCTATTTGCCCGCTCTGCTGTATCAGTGCCTGTGTTTAGTCATTCTACTGTACAGACACAGATATTAATAATCAACAGCACTTCTTCCTGCATGCTCGCCGCTGTGATGAGGGAGGCCAGCAGACTGCGATTACACGGGGAAGAGAAGAACCAGGCGAGATGAGCATGAACACCCACCGCCAGGTCAGAGGGTAAATACAGGCTGACTGTGTGAAAACTGCACAGCCAGCACTTACTTCCAGAGGTGAAGGAAGAAGGACGGGCGGGGGGGCAACCCTTCTATTAGAGAAGTAGCTTCACAGACGGATAATTCACCGCTTTGTAGGAAGCAGGAAGTCACGCTAACAAGTTGCGTCTCATGCATTTTAATGAGCAACGCAATCTCGCAGTTCACCCGGAGTCTCCTCTGCGTGATGAAGACCGATATCGGTCAGAGATGTCTGCCGTCACACTACGCAGCCCTGTAGCTGGTCTGCTTTGCTTCCACACCAGAGTCTGGAAGACGCTCGACTGTTCAGTCTGCACCAGAGTTTGATCGACGGCTCTCGCAACGGCCTCAACGAACCAGATTGTCAAACGTACCAGAGCTCATTTGAAACCGAACCAAACCCGTCGGCCCCCTCACGGACTCGGACGGATGATGAAACGTACCCTCACCGCTGGGTGCAGAGGTGGAAAGTATCATTTGAGCTTTGCAGTAGCTCATTGCTGACAGTAGACCGACAAAGTTCATTTTGGACTGACACTATCAAGGGACCGGACTTTGTGGCGACATTCAAATCTTAAAATTTGATCTGATTTGACCACAAAAGTTAGATTTCTTCTGATCAAAGTTCAAACAGCTTCTGAGGAAGTGCTTATTTTAGATCATCTCCAGACAACAACACCGCCCTCCTGATACAAACTGATTCATGTGTGCCAGCCACCTGCCATGACAGTTTGAGCTTTAATGACTTTATAGAGTGAAGTATTGCCACGCCGCACTACAATGCCCTCTTTGCATAAATATGTAATGTCATCATTCTAAATTACGCTCATTTGCTTTCTGTCGGGCAGAATGCATTTACATTGGACAATACTGACCGACCAGTTAAATGTTATGAACCGTGAAATGATCTCATGGAATTTAATTAAATATGGCAAATCTATCACAGTTGTTTGCAGTCATACTGTTTGGAGCTCACAGAGCTCTTTTAGTTTACTCTGCCATCCGTTGGCTTTGTCCCGTCTGAACCCGACAAATTGCAGTTGGATGTTTATCTGCGACGCCGTTCAGCAGCGTGGCAGAAAGCAGAGACGAACCCGCCGCATCCTCTTCAGCGCCGCTCTGGAAACACACTTCGGGAGCCGGTTAGACAATGAACCATCTTTGCAACATGTTTGCAATCAACATGCCGGGCACTTCGACGCTCAGCGCTTTGAAAAGGCAATCTGTTGAGGCTAATGGCTTCTGTTAAGATTTCAGGATCACCTTAACAACTCTTTGCTGAGGCTTAGCCAACACCAAGAAAAAGCAGGACTCGTCTCTGAACTATTTAAATCCTCCTAAAGCCTGGTGTTCAGTGAAAGAACTGGGTGGGCTGGAGGAGGAGGAGGAGGAGGAGGAAGCAGATGAAAGCCAGCCACATGACCTGCTCCTGCTCCCGCACAAAAAGATATCTTGACTCTCTATCTGGGGGCTAAGCATCACTGAGCCGTCTCATTTGGGCTATCAAATCAACGGTAAGCTGCACTCAGCGGAAAAAAGTGCCATTTATTCTACCCTCGCGCAATTAGCGGCAGCTATCAGTTCAGAGGACAGTGGAATTGTCCGCCTTCATTCACGCGGCTTCAATCGTTTGTCAAAGGCACACTAAGTGCTCTTCTTAATTGCCCATTCAAGGCCAAAGAACATGTTCGACACTCAGCGAGTCCCCAAACAATAGTATCATTCACATTCTTGAACTCGCTCATAGACGCTACATTCAATCAGCAGAATACCAAATACACCTCATCTATGATGTTCAACTTTTGTGTCAGTCGCAGGCTTTTCCCTGTCTGGCTCCATCATCACCCTCATCATCATCATCATCATTGTCGGCGCTGCCCGCTCACCTTGCCAGCAGGCGCCGACCGTGAGCTGCACGTCAATCTGTGTCGGGTGGATGGGCCAGTCGTCAGTCACCAGGTAGGGGTCGTAGGTCACTCCGTCCACATAGAGGGTCACCACCGGGAACTCGACGTTGATGACGTAGTAATGCCACTCCTTGTCACAGATCTGGGAGGAAGAGAAGACGAGAGTGCCGTGAATGGATATGTGGCCGTCAGCTCAGATAGTCATACATGTTATGCGACGCTTAGCTGCTGAGGTTTGCTCATTTTGAAGACATAGTTTGACACTTTGGGAAACAAAATGTATTTGCTGTCGTCATTCTGCAACAGCCAGCAGTTCGGTTAGCTTAGCATCAAGATCTGAGACATGGAGAAACAGCTCGCCGGCTCTGACCAAAAGTAACACAATTAGTCCACCGGCACCTCCGATTATCTGAACGTTCTTTAGTGGCGAGGTGTCACCGAAGTGTCATCGCTGTTTTCTGGAGATCGTTTTCCAGGACGTTTCCAGGACGTTTCCAGGACGTTTCCAGGACGTTTTCAGTGGCGATCTAACTGGCATGACAGACGGGGGTCGCGTCATAAACGATTACATTAGTCTGTTCGAAAGTCTTTAAAAAGACATGCAGTCTGTGCCTATAACTTATATATAAAATCATCTCTTACGTGCTAATAAATTATGACAAATTGATCATAGAACAATTTTAAACAACCACAGTCACCAGCCAGCAACGACTAATATTTACAATAAGAAAGCATAACTTTCAGATGACAATATTATCTGTTATGGGGTGCTCTGTTCGATATAGTGGTTCATCATCAGCTAAAGAAAAACAGGAGAAGCACATGCAAGTTGTTCCACGAGGCGACACTTTCTTCTTTCGGTCTTTTCTTCTCCCCTTTATTTCCCTCCGTCGTCTCTTTTCCCCCCTCGCTTCCTTTCATCTCCACCCTCCCTCGCTATCATCTCTCCGCCCTGCCACCTTCCGATGTTGGAGATGTTGGAGCTTCGCTGTCGTTCTGTCTGTCTCTGAGTACATCCGTCTCTCCATTCTCTTTCCCCGGCGCTCTTCGGCCCGTATACTTCCCGTCTTTCCTCTCAGCTCCTCCAATGTAACCCGGGACGGCCTTTGAGCACTGAGCCTTGGGTGACCCCCCCTCTCGAATGAAGAGCGCTCTGCAGCCTGCTTATTAACACCGTGCTAGCCCAGCAGATGGGAGCTCTAATCAATCCGGTTCACTTTTGCTGCTGTTGATGTGCGAGATGCAACATCTGGCCTGTTGGTGATCATCCCGCACAGCTGCTTAGCACATCTGCAGCATGTCGATGCGCTGCGTCAGCGCTCAGGATCAACGGGGGGATAATCTGATGGTGGGTTTGATGGCGCTGCAGAAGTGATTGATACTGATGGGATTGACTTTGATCGGCCCGTTAGGATGTCAGGACATGTGTAACATGTCCATAAAGGGCAGTTCCTATTCTTTCTGTCTGCAAGTCGGTTTATATGCGATTTCAAATGTGTCTTGAATGCATTACACCCTTGCTCTTAATCTTTAACGTGTCTCTTCTTCAATTTGGTTCCATCTCATTACGAATGTGCCAAGTTTAAAACATTGGCATGCACACACACACTAATCCCTCTGACATTTACAAATGCAGACCGGCCCCTCCCATGCTCTGCCGCTGCTTCCCTGTTTTCGCCCGTTCGGTATTTCAAAGAGAGCTCGGGCCCGTTAGGGGATCCGAGTGTCGAGTGGGTGACTTCCCCACGCAGGCTTCAAAGGGCAGAGGGCCAGGCCGTCTTGCCCGAGAGAAGGCTGCTTCTGCCGGGCTGGGATGTCTGTTGGTGATCTCTCTCAGCGCTACGTTGTAAAGCAGAGTAAGAGCTTGTGACTATGGGATAAGACTGACACGGGTACTTGAAGACCGATTTGAATACCAGTGTTCTTCGTGTTAAGCTGCTGATGTCTCATATCTCGTGTGAATTTGGGTTATCGGACATATTGGCACATATCATGACTCATATGTCATGATATGTTCCCTTTAAGGTCGTGTAAAAGTCATTTTACAACAATAGACAATTGGCAACGTCTAATACAAGCTGCCATTGAGGTACTGCTGTTCTTAATAGCTGTGACACAGACTTAGAAGTGAAGCTTAGGTACACTGCAAAATCCTGCCCACAAGCTGAGTGAAAGGGCTGCGATACAGATATTTGATGGAGGTAGCAGCATGGCGTTACTATCGCCATCGGGCCAAACTCTACATGTTTTGCCCAAGGAAAACATTCTTTATCTAGTTTGCACGAGATAAAACGGATCACGCGTGAAAAAGGTAATATGTTGTGCACTCCGAGTTATTTTTCTCCACGCCTTTATATCTTTTGGCTGGAAGATATCAAAACATAATCTTTCAGGACTTCGGGGACTCCGTATTATCTTGTGCACAAGATATTAGATCCATATATTGGGAACACAAGATATGGATCTTGTTATAAAAAAGCAGCTCGGATACATTTCAAAAGCAAAGATTGCAAAGAATACCACTTAGATATCCACGGTGATATTCAGAGTTGTTGTTGTGGGCAACACAAAAGCTCGGCATCTTGGCAGAAACACACGATTAGAGCTTGAGCGAACAGGTGCACTGCTATGCATGGGAAGACGCCAGCTGGACACAGATGGAGAACCTTTGCTGTGTGTGTGTGTGTGTGTGTGTGTGTGTGTGTGTGTGTGTGGAGAGGGTGTAATCAGTGTCCATTACAAAACCTCAGGACTGGAAGTAACTCAGAGAAGCATCCACCACGCCACGAGCTCAGAGCTACACACTGCTGACTGCGAGTGTGTGCACATGTGCACACGGGGGCGTCTGTCTGAGAAAGAGCAAGGCAGCAATTCCGCAAGGATTCACCACTTGTAATAACACCTACCCTCTAACAGACATGAATACATGAATGCAGAGACATCAATCCACCGCCATTAAGTGTCGACTTCAAACACTTCAAAGCTCCAAAAGTTAAAGTTCAGCTCTGGCTTGCCTTGCTTACGAAAGCAGAGCAAAAAGTTGTTCTATTCCCCAATCCCTCCACTTTCCTGTGTCTCTGCCTGATGCAAATTGACAGACGGAAGGAATGAAGGAAATAAATAACCACACAAACAGAGAAGAGGGAGGACGTGAAACAACCAGAGGACAAAGAAAAGACAGCGAAAGAGGGAGTGAGCGAGGTAGAGAACAGAAACATCACACATCAAAGATCCGTCATCATCTCTTGGGGCACTCCATGGCGAGAAGAAAAACAAAATTGCTATCTGCCTCCCTCCATCTCACTCGCTTTCTCTCTGCAGTTTATTTGGTCTCTTTTCTTCTTCTCCTGTCGCTCTATTAGAACCTGACTGTGGGAGTTGTTGCCTCAAGTCCTTTGGAGTTGAAAGTCTTTGAGAGATCTGTCACCCAAGCCAACCTTCTACCTTCAAACCAGAGATGGAGGAAGGAGATAGGAGCGGTAAAAGAATGGGGAGAGAGGAGGCGATCTGACATCGGGAGGTGGCAGGGCGGAGAGATGATAGCGAGGGAGGGTGGAGATGAAAGGAAGCGAGGGGGGAAAAGAGACGACGGAGGGAAATAAAGGGTAGAAGAAAAGACCGAAAGAAGAAAGTGTCGCCTCGTGGAGCAACTTGCAAGGCTGTCGATTGTTCGCGTTGTTTATTTTCATCACGACATGAGAGCATGCAGCCCAATATGTCCTATTGCTGTGCAGCAAGATGAACATTGTAAAAATCATTTGGGATCAGTTAAATACTTGATACCCAGGTTGAGGAGATTGTAAGCTCTTTGCTAATTTTTTATTCGATTGTTACCAGATGTACTGGCTGGTGATTTAGGAAGGACCAGACGAAGAGAGCGCGCTGTGCCCGTAAACACAAGGTTATTCTGAGCTTGTGCTTTGGACGTGTAGGAGAGGGAGGGACAGATGGAGGAAAGAGAAAGTAAAAGAGGTGGAGGGAGGTAGGAGGAGGAGGAGGAGGAGGAGGGGGAGGAGGAGGAGGAGGAGGAGGAGGAGGAGGAGGAGGAGGAGGAGGAGGAGGAGGAGGAGGGGGCGCCTGTAGGGCCTGCTGGAGGAAGGATCCACAACAGAGATTGATGAGCATTGGAAACAAGGTGACTCTAAGGAGGGGGGGGGGGGGGTGGGGGGTGGGGGGGGGGAGGAGCCAGGGAAGCAATGAGAAAGTTGCTCCAGAGGCAAAGTGAAAGCAGAGGTGTAAACTGAAGTGATTGGATTGGCTGATCAGTGCAACGGGACATCAGTGCCACGACACCTTTGGTGCCACTAGGATCAATTCAACGACTTTGATGTTGTAACTGTTTGGTAGGAGCATCAGCAAAAGGATACTTTCACATTCATATGAGAAAGAAATGGACCCACATGAAGAAAACATTAAACAAATATCGCAGAGTCTGACAAGTTATACATGTAAACTGTAGCTCAGTGGTTAGCTGGTGGGAGTTGTTTGTTCTCGAGGTGCTCTAGTTTCATTGCCTTCCAAAGGATATCACTAATAGAAGGCGCAGACACTCTTGCCACTGTGCTTGACCACGGCTGTGGCCTTGAACAAGATTTAAATCACTCTGAGACGATCAATGATTTGGTTTATAAAAAGATGCATTCTAAAAAGGATGTGCCATGTTACTACACAGAGGCTGCGCCTTTCCATCTTCATTTCATCAACTTTTAATTCTTTACAATATTTTTCAAAATATTGGTTAATAGCAGACCACGTCAAGGTGTCACTCAGAGAGAACCAGGACATTCTGATGTAGCTTTTCAAAATTAAAGCCCTTCAAAATCTCATTCATGAGCTGACTTCAAATCATATTCACGGGCTGATTTGGACGTGGGGTTAAGTTGGTTTCGACCCCTCCGAAGGCCGTAGGGACTGGAAACTGGTCCCGCTCCATTTTCAAAGCAATGTGCAACAGTTTGAACACCAGCGCAACACACCTGTAATTACATTTCTTAAATGTGATAATAGATCATTTGAAAACTCTTAACTCCACCTCAAAGAAAACAAGTTCTACATTTTGTGAATTGTTAAGAATTACAAATAACAGGTTGCATCTTTTTTTTTTACAGTGTTTACTCGGGGTGCAGGCTATTTCTTGGCTGGGATCAGCGGCTTCCTATAGTCTCAGCTGGTCGCATGGCAACCTTATGGTGACAGCAAGACACCAGGAAGACACTGCTCCCCGGCTGCTGGCTCTTGGGCTGCAGTCTGTTTGTGTCTGAATGTGGGCATCATTAAAGCTGAGGCTCTCATCCAGTCATGTCTGCCTCAGGAATACTTAGCCTCCGCAGTCATTAACAAAAGTGCTTTTTGCTGACGCATAATTGTCATAAATCATCGTCAGCTCGGTGTCAACATGAAAAATATTATCAAGTCAATTGTTGTAAGCATCCACAATTGGCTGTCTGAAAGCCTATAATTACAAAATAGAAGAAACACTTAAAAGAAAGTGATAGTGGAGGAAGAGTAAATGTGTGTGTGTGTGTGTATAAATACACAGGATGTACTGTATTCATGTGTGTGTGTGTGGGAGACATACTTGAAGGTGACTATGAATTACCGGCTGGCAAAAGTGACGAATTAGAGTAGCAATTATCCAGCCGCTCCCGGCAGAGACACACACACACACACACACACACACACACACATACACACACACACACACACACACACACACACACACACACACACACACACACACACACACACACACACACACACACACACACACACACACACACACACACACACACACTAATATCCACAGGGTTTTTAGGCTGCATGGCCATTTTAGTGAGACTGATCACATTGACTTTCTCACCTGTTGGTTTCATATCGAGCGAGTGTATTCAACTAAAATCCCAAAAGGTCCAGATTGAGAAAATGTCCTCGGGCAACGGTCCGGAACATTACAATAATATCTAACTCGCGCTATTTAGTGCCATTTATATATGAATATATTCAAGAAGCCTAGCAGGAGTAACAACGTCTGTGTGTAGTCAACAACTGTCAAATCAAATAAAGTACACATCAATTATATTTGAACAAATTATTATTCTCAGTTTTCAAATTGAACTGGATGGATTATAAATAATACACAGACATACATAAATAAATGTTCTTCTCGTTTAAAGTAAAATAAGGTCTGGATTAAAGAATAACTGACATAACAGAAAGCATCTTAAAATAAAGTAATTCATTTTAGAATAATTCATTTCACTGAAGTTTCCTGCAGCTTTAAAATCAGCTCATTCAGGTGTGAAGTGATGTCAATAAAAAAAGGCACAATATTATATTTTTGTCATCTGAAAAGAGGAATCAGTGAGCACGGACTGGTTATTAAACCACTTGTTTCAGCTCTAATCTCTCTGGTAACATCATTGAACAGTGAATTAACGTGTCAGGATTCTGATCATTTTGGGCTCTTATGTTTATTTTCTGTGTCTTCATTCTGAGTGGGTACGTTTGTTCAAAGGAGTTGTGCTTTGCCTCGCAGTGCGCTTCATTTGCCGCTTTTACCAATCGTTATGGTTACGGCAAACACAAGACAAGAAAAGAGCGAAAGAGGAGGAACAAGGAGGAAAAAGAAGTAGACGGATAATGTTTTCAACCCAGCAGGAAGATATTTTTATATGAATTCTAATGGAAAACTAAAGATATAGAACATGCACTGACTGCAGAAGGGTTTGCTGCCTGGTGCAAATCAAAAGGGCAACAGCAATACCTCCCCCTTGTTTGTTTATATCTCACCCACTGTTCATCTGCTCGAAGCTAAACGGAACCACTGGTTTTAAAAGTACGTCATAGTTTTACAGTTCCACCAAAAGAAAGTAGTAAATACAGAAGAAAATCTCTGCTATAATTAAAAATGGATTTGTGCATTTTGTTGTGCCAAAACCAGATTCATGTGCACGGCAGGTGAAGACAGGACTGACTGCTGGACACAAGTAGAGGTGAAACATGTTAAACCACAAACAGTTCTGTAAAAAGGACATTTCACTTTTTTAACTGTGATTTATGTATTATATAACTTTACACTGTCAGTCTGTCAGAATAAATAAAGTCCTTTCCCTGAAACTCCTCGCTGTGTCAAAAAACACTTTTTTCCTAAGAGCTAGTTTTGGGAACATTTGGGCTCAAATAAGTTTTTTTTTAATCTAAAGGTCCCTGAAGTGTTTTTTCTGTGTGTCTGTCTGCAAACAGAGACTATTCAGTTACAGAAGCTGGGATCACCTTCTTTCACTGCAGTTGATCCCCAGTAGGAAAGTCAGCTGAGCGTGGCCTCTCTGCAGCGGCACCACAGAGTCTGGCTGTGCTGGAGCTTCAGCTGTGAATATCCAGCGTTTCAGCAGCGATATCTTTGGACAGGATATATTGTGGGCTTGTATTCTGTATTTTAAGATTTGAATTGTGGCTAGAACGCTGGATTCTCTCCTCCTATCAGAGGTACTGAACAATATGCGATAACTAGTTAAACACGTGTCTGTCCTTACAGTATCACCCTCTCTATTTCATCACCAGCTCCTCTTTTCATTCTCCAGTCTGCTCTGATTAAAACGCAAACATGCTGCAACCCTTAAGTTGCTACAGTCCTTCAAATTCCCAATCAGACAGAAAGCCTCTGATCTGAGTGTGAAAACCATTGGTTTGGATGAGGCCCCAGATAGAAGTGCACTAATGTCTAACACTGGCACCTGGAGCGCCGCTGTGTGTGAAGCAGTGCGGAGGTTTAAGTGGGATTCATAAGTTTGAGAGTCTGGAGGGTGTATTCAAAGAAATCACACCTTTAGATACGTTTAGAACAAAATCCAGCCTTGATTAAATGCTCGTCAAATAAATGGACCACGTTTTAAACTTCCATCAACTAACTTTGACCTCATCTTCCCAAACGGTGAGAGTTGTGTGTTTTAAAGCTACGTTGATATGAAGCACCTTTATAAAATCTTTAAAATGATCGTTAAACTGGATCTGTAATTCCATTCCATCTATAGGCAACTAGCAAAGCTATTTCTTTTTTTGAAAAATATTGTATTTTCACCCTTAAAAAACAAGACGTCAACGTTATTTCTCACGTAACTTCTGTACTTCCGTGACGGCACGTACGTACGTAGTTATTTTAACCCAAACGACGATGCCAGTTTGTAGCCTAACGAACTTGTTTCCTGGAAAGACGGAAGTTTAGTTGAACATGTACACGAGCATGTTATCCGAAAATTGACACGTGTTGCTGGACGCACGAAAAATAAGGAGTAAGTTTTAGGAGCATCATCCCATTGTATGAGGATACGTTTCTAGGTTCAGTGCAGTGGTTTTGAATGCAGCTGAATCCTGGTGGACAGTAGCAGGAGCATGCATCACAGTATGGAGGAAGTTCTTGTTCTCTGTAAGGCCGACATTCATTATGGGACGCATGCATGATGCTGGATCTGTTTGCGTCTTTGTCTCCTGGAGCCGCTTGGTGACTACTGTAGATGTATGTGCTGTTTTAAATACAGCAGCAGATTTCACAACTGGGGGAAAAGAGACGGTGGAGGTCCGGGTGAAGGAGATGAGTCGGGCGAGAGAGAGAGAGAGAGAGAGAGAGAGAGAGAGAGAGAGAGAGAGAGAGAGAGAAGAGACAGTGAAACAACAGCAGCCTGAGAGACAGCGAGAGAGTAAAAAAGTAAAGACATTTTCCCACGGCTAAACTGTCAGTTCAAACCAAGCAGTGGGGAAAGTTGCCACAGACCGATAGCAGAGCGGTGGAAGGAGACATACTGGGGGTGGGGGGGTGGGGGTGTGGGGCTTGATGCCATACTACATCCATCACACGCCTCCTCGTGATTACCCAAACCCTGACAATGCGCAAGCCGCCGATACTCCTACGCCAAATTTACCAGCCCTATACCAAGCTCGCTTTTCCTCCGCCTCTCCGTCTCTGTCGCTTCTTCAATTCATCTCTCTTTCTCACCCTTTTCTCCCACCACACTTAAGGTCAGGGTGGGATGTGCGCAATAAATCTTCACTGCAGATTCTGACAGCCACCCTCGATCCAGGAAGTGCTTCAGCCAGTTGGAGGGAAGGGCTGCGTTGCACAGAAACGTTCTCTCTTTAAACAGAAAGTCTGGGTGGAGAGTTCGGGAGTGTTATTTGGCCAGAAAGTAAGACAAATTGTAAAAGAGAAATAATAACAATCAAGAAAGCTAGAGAGAGGGAGGAAAGGGCGAGGCGTTAAAGGGATAGATTTGCTGGAAGAAGAGGGTTCTCAGCGAACCCATTTGCTCCAGATTAATATGATGAATGGCACGGAACAGCAGCTTTTACTGCGCTGTTGTTTTCTCTTATTTGGCCTTTGTGCTCCCTTTTAAAACAAAGTGAAATCAAAAAGTCTCTCATTTCTCTGCAACTTCCACACACAACACCCACACAGTACTTCAATGATTTGGCAATTTGACTTAGACTTGTCACAAATATCTGGAGACTTGATTTTTCTGCCTCGAAGAAATAGACTCGAGTTTAACCTGTCGCAGTTGACTTGATACTGTCACAAAGGATTAATGGCTCAAGACTTAAGATTTACCAAAAATGACTTGAGACTTGACTTGGGCGAGTCACAAATGAAGTGACTTAAACCAGACACCTCTGCTAGATACACACTAAGAAAATATCACACACATGGGTAAGAGATGCCACACACACACACACACACACACACACACACGCACACACACACACCGAGTCGGAGTCAGCAAGGTAATAAAAGCCATTGCTCCTCCACCCTGTCATTTAGTGGCCTCTCCAGCACGATTTCTGCCTATCTAAGACCTACCTCTCATAAAAGGGGAGGTAATATTGTCCAGGGGCAGTGGGATGTGAAAGAAATAAAAATGATGGAAAACTGCACGGAACAGGGTTTTTGGAAAGTGCGTTTGTAATAACGGCTGATTTCATTTGTGGAGCAGACTGCCGTAGCGGAGGGTGAGAGACACCTCGGCGGTGAATGATAAAAGAAGATAATGTCTGTGATGAATGATTGATATCATACCGAGAGGATTGCAACAACAGAGCCTGCCTGCTCCGATTACACTTATGAACTCAATTATTTTGCATATTATTTTGGCTCCCAGCACCGAGGGTGACCGCATCGATCCCATCGATCCGTCTATCGTCCCGTGTCTTGCTCACCAAACGCGGCAGAGAGATTGTGCCTGAGTGATATCAGCAGTAAGCAGCAGGACTATTGTTGTTCAATTGTTTATTGCTCATCGACTGCTTCCATTCCTCTCAGCTACTCCAAACAACGTTATATATCGGCATCTTTGGTCCAGTGGGAAGTCATTTCTGACATTTCTTCTGTTTCCACAGATCCCATCTTTCTTCTCTCCGTACCTGTTCTTCCTCTTCCATCTCTGTCCTCTGAGGTCTCTCTTTCACCTTCCTCTTCTATCTGTTCTCCTCGTTCCTTTCCTTCCTCTGTCCTCTGTCTCTACCTTTTCATCTTTCTGAGGTTATTGATCACTGCCCTCAATGAGATCCTCCACCTGAATACAAACAAGGCCCTTTGCATAAGTGCCAGTCAATATCAAAGGTCCAGGGATTGCTACTGTTGTTTGCAATAAATCCACTGTTTCAATGGGAAGATGTGCTGTGTGCGTACCACCCAGGGGATGGCCGCTCGGAGGACCACTGAATGTGTCGGAAGGATTCTGGATTCTGACAGAAGCATTGCACGCTCCTCTTGTGCAATGTCACAGGGGGAGCTGCATGGACGATCGCGTACAAAGGCCGATGTTACTCGCCCCCCCCCCACGCTTTCCAGGTGTAGCCTGACAGCGGTCACAGTATTTGTGAATAAAGCTATGAGATGTTAGCCTTGAGCTGGGTAAACATTAAAGTCCTGACCCAGAGCGAGATGCCGGCTGTAGACACAGAAAACATCTGGAGGAGCTTTCTTTCTAACCAGTGGGGAGAGTGAGATTGTGTGCATGCGTGAAAGGGGCTCAGACAAGACGAGAATAGCGGTCGAAGCTGTACGCGGCAGAAGGCTGCGCGCACTTCAAATCGACAGTCAGAAAGATCCGTCAGAAGATGTGTGTGTGTGTGTGTGTGTGTGTGTGTGTGTGCGCTAGTTGGTGCAGCAGAGCTCTAAATTTAGCGGATTCTTTAGCAGGAGCCATCTATCATTCAACACAGCTCCTCCCACGAGGAGAGACGCTGTGTGGGAGCTCAGACACAGATAAACAGAAATACTATTTTGCACTCTCATTGATAAATGCTGGACACAGACTACGGGATTTGCATAAAGTATGGAAATGTAATATATATTTGTCAGCTGCAAAGCTCACGAATATATTTAAGATTTTTGTTTTTATTTTAGACAGACTTTAACAAACAGGGTACCACGAGGCTGTGCTTCCGAGAAAGATGACATCATCAGTGTGTGTGAATGCCGGGTTCCTCTTCTCTGTCAGAATCTCCGTCCTCTCTCAGGGAGACAGAAGTTGTCCGGACCTTTAATGTTTTATTGCAAAAGACATTCAAAAGTAGTGTATTGCGCACTTTTACTTTAAAAGCACTGCTATATGAACAAAAGGGCAATAACATTTGGTTCACGAGATGCAGCATGTTTCATACTTAATGTGAATATAATTCATACTTTGTTGGCATCTTATTCTGAAAACCGGATGTTGGTCTGAAGAAACCGGATGTTGTCTCACGTTAATGTTTCCGCTAACTTTCAAAGTCCTTCGCTCGCTCCCGATCTGTGCCGTTTAAATGCGTTCACGGTGAATGTCAGCATATAGGTGCACTAACATGACTGACTATAGGATGTTTGCTGGCTTTTATCCCACTGTTGTTGTCATCCTCTTGTTGTTATGTATATGTATTGTCTCTTGTCTTTCAATACAAATTTTTTTTTTTAAATAATAATAATAATTGTCAGCGTTAATTAATGAATGCGTTAACGCGAAATTAACGCGTTAACTTGCCCAGCACTAAAACAAATTTAAAAAAAGCTCCACCAGTGAACTACGGAGCACTAAGCATCAGACCCAGTTCGTGACTGAATGGCCTGGTTAACATGCAGCACAGTGTGAGACAACTACTGCATCATTTATGTACACATGAACCCATATTGTAGCCGTCTGACTAGCTTCACTATCCCCACTATCGTATATGTTTCCCACTGCCGTCCCTGAGTGTTTGCATGATTGCTTTCCTGAATAGATAAGTGATGGGGCAGCCAGAGGTAATGATGTAACTTCCACATTCAATTCAGACTTCTGCAGGAAACATCGTTTAGATCTCAAATGTCCCAGTAAATGACTGGACCTCATCTGTGCTTGCAAGGGCAAATGGTTCATTTACTGAAAGGACAATTCTGGTTCTTTTCATCTTGGGTCTTTTTCTCATTGAGTCATCCTGGCTATGGGTTGCTATGTTTACACTTTCAGTCTCCTAAATACACTTTTACAGAATTTCAAACCATACAGTGCACACAAGTAAACACGGACGTTAGCTCCACTGGTTAGAAGCTTTTGTCGACTGTATCGGATCTACTGACAGGGCAACCAAGGAGCTAACCAAGCTGTTTGGTTAGCATGATGATTACATGTGTTACTTCTTGTTTGGACCTTTTACTATTTTTAAACGGCGATGACATATGTAAGTGTATAGCTTGCAGCCATGCCGCCGGTGTTTTGGTTAAATGTGACTTTCAGCTGCATGCGCTTCTTGTAGTGATAAATTGGTGTCCTGGTAAAAGTCTTCAATGTATTTAAAATACGAACTCATCTGTGTTCATTATCAAGTCACCGGTGTAGGAGGGTTGTGCGGCACGCCCCCCCCGACAACACATCCTATGCGTGTTTCACGAATTTCTATCACGAAGGTGGTAAGTAAGCAACCAAGTTAGCACGACCCACATACTTGAGGTGAAACGCACCCTGTATACAGCCTTCAAATAAAACGAGAATGATCAAGCAAATAAAGATGCTATAAACTATATACTTTATTTGTCCTTTGAAAAGTAAAAGTTTGCTCGACTCAGTTCATATAAGTTCTATTTCTCCTCTTAAAGGAACGATAAAGCTTCACTTGCTGTCAATACACTGTTAAAGAACTGAAGTCTGACTGCGGGTGAGCGAGTGAATTTCCCGGATACCTGTGTGAGCCAGAGGCTATTTTTTGGACCGTGCATGATTCTACATAATATAATACACACAGGGGCTCATTAATACTGGCTGATGCAGGAAACAGCTTCAGGATTGACAGTCTCCTTTCAGACGCCTGAATGCAAGTCCGCATTTAAAGAATATGAAACCAGTGCACAAAAAACACTTTCCACACGAGCTCGCTGCGCAGTGCTTCATTGAAGTCAATAAAAAAACCTCGAGCTCAATCTGGCTCCACAATGCAGAGCACAGACAGCAACGCTTCAAATACTGAATCACACTGAACACAATAGGTCTGTCAGCAGAAAGCCATGCTGCCTTTAACTACTTTCTGCCTGCTATTAACAGATATACACAGATATTATTTTCAGCAGGTAAAACTAATACCTGCAACCCCCCCCCCCCCCCCCCCGTTCCAATCTTTATGTAGCGACTCGCAGTGCCTGATTGGATTGTATGAGGAATTAATTGGACTTGTGTGATAAAGCAACGTAGGGAGAGGAGGAGATTCTTCTGGGCCGGAGGTATTCAGAAGTTCATTTTGTTTAAAAGACATTAGCAGATGAGGAGGAAGTGGCGAGAAGGCGAGGGGAGATAGCAACTTGATGAAAGTTTCCTTTCATGCCGCAGGGTTTCAGAGACAAACTGTTAACAAGAGGGAAGAAGATGAGAGAGAGAGGACAAAAGAATTCGGGGGGGGGGGGGGGATTCAGAAAGTGCTTAGGAAACTCCGCAGTTTAACAACTATTGTTCAGCCTGTTCCAGAGATGTATGTGGTGCCGGCATAGTCCGTAGAAAGTTTTATCACCGGGAGGTAATAAAATAAATAAATTGAGATCAATTTAGACAAGGCTGTAGAATTAACTTCCTAAATCTTTGTATGAAACCACAACAAAGAAGCTGCAGCCTCATCGCCCAGCTTCCTTTTTTTATATCATTTCATCAACTGCTGCATACGAGGAGACCAACTGAAAGGATGTGATGCATTTTATCACAAGTGAATTACACTTTGTGACGCTGGAATTACCACAAACAAACAAGCAATTGACAGAGAACACGTCTCCCTCCTTCAACCCTCCGTGCATGTCGTGCATGTTGCATGAGCTTGAAGTAACAGCGAGAGGGAGCAAGTAACACATTGTGAAAGGGTCATGGTGAAATAGTGTTTAAATCATTTACCACCTTAAATACAGACATAAGAGAACATCTGTGACATCTTTATATGGCAAATATTGTCTTTGTTATGGAAGCAGTGGGGTTTATGATGCATGTCGATGAGAAATTTGATGTTTGGTGGCGCTGTAGAGGAAAAGTCAGAAGGTGACCAAAGTCATTGGGGTTCATCCTCTGGGGACCATGAATGCTTCTATCAAACGTCGTGTCAATCCATCCAGCTGCTGTTGAGATATTCTACTGGAATAAGTGAAAACTTTAAACTGCTGCCAGGGCCAGATTGAAAGTCAAAGGATCGTTACGTCAGCTGGATTCATCCTCTGGGGACCATCGATGTCTGGAACAAATTTCAATTTCAGAATTTCCAACAGTTGTTGACGTGATAAAATCTCTAATTCTTACAGGGCTGTATCCAGGGTTTTAAAAACACTGACGTCAGAAGTCAAAGTTCCCCAAACATAGACATCACCCCTAATTAGTTCGTTAATTATTAGTTAGTTCCCAATAAACGCTGAAGAGAGCAGACATCAAAAGTAATGGCCATGAAATTCCAAAATTTACATTTCATACACTGTTAAATATTTTCTGAGAATCTTAATCCCCTAAATATACGTTTATTTCCTCCATACTACCAGAAACAAACTGATTATCTTATTTTTGTTATTAAAACCCCCCAAACAAAAATTGCCAAAGTGATGGCACAATACAGAGGATGTGTCATCAGTGGTAGCTACGGCCATAAACGCTAATGGCTACTTTTAACAGCTTCAGTAAACATTTGACTGATGAGGCAAAGATCTTCTTCACGACTGAAAGCATTTGGGGATTGTGAGAAATGTGGATTTCTCTTCCGATCATTGACAACGTTTTAAAGCAACGCCTTAAAAACACCAGAAGAAATGTGGAGTGGATGAGAAAACAGACAAGTGACTAATACTCTGTGGAAACCCTGTGTTCCCCCCCCCCCCCCCCCCCCCCACCTATTAAAGACCAGTGATGTGTCTGATTGAATCAGCCCTGGATGTTGTGTCTGGAGGCCTTGGCTCAGCTGGACGTCTCTCCTCTGGATCAAAAGTCGTGGCTTGGTGAGAGCGGGGTCTTGCGAGGCGAGGTGACCTGTCTGACTTTAAGACAGCGTCCTTGATTAGCAGGCAGCTGCTGTCCACACGCACACGCATGCACACAAACCCGCTGCTGTCCACACGCACACGCATGCACACAAACCCTGGAGCGAGCATATCCCGGCCTCTCTTTGCTGTGTCTGTTTGTTCAAGTATCCTTCACTCATCCCTCTTCTCAACTCAGAATCGTTTTGTGCATAGTTTCTCCCACAGATCCTTGAAGTGTTTTTTTTCCTAAAACCTTTCCAGCCTTGCCCTAATTATACCGACAGTTCTGCTGAAAAAAAACAACTACGGCTATGTTAAAATACAAACAGCAAATATGCATTGAAGAGTCACTGTATCCATGAAGAAAGGTGCACGTTTAATATGTGAAGTGTTGTGAGAGTTCTCCAAACTAATTGAAGGTTAAGCTTCTTTGAGGATTTCTAGTGCAGTCAGGCACTAAATAAAAAGGCATACAAGTGCTTCTTTGTGCACACAAACACACACAAACCCAGGGAAGCTTTTTATGTGTCTGATGAGCAACTAACAATGAGTTAGTGAGGACTGATATGTGCTTCTCACTCCTTCATGAACCTTTTGCCACATTCTCTAAATCAGTGGTTCTCAACTGGTGTGGCTGCGGGACCCACCATCACCCCTTAATAACAAGCCGGGACCCACCACCCAAATTACACATATATATATATATATTCAAGACGTCTAGTAGTAGTAACGTCTCTGTGTAGTACTGTCAAATCAAATCAAGAAAGTACACTCAATTATATTTTAACAAATATTATTCTCATTTTTCAAATTTAACTGGATGGATCATAAATACATAGAAATACATGAATACATGTTCTTCTCATTTCAAGTAAAATAACAGCTGGATTAAAAAATAAATTACGTAATGAAATTCTATTTAGAAAAAATAGTTTTCACTGATTTGCCCTCCAGCTTTAAATTCAGTTCATTCAGGGTGAAGTGAAAAATCCACAATGTTGTATTTTTCTCATCTTCCAAAAAGAGAAATTAGTGTTTGAAGAATTCACCTCTATGAGTCTGTCCAGTCAGAGTCTGATGACTCTGGTCTCTCTGGACGTTTCTCTCTTTTGGAGCTCGTCCTATGATTTGACTTTCACATCTCACAGCTCAACAGTCCTGCTCTGCTGTCTCTCTCCTCGTCTCTCCCCGTGTGTCACGGTGTGTGTCCATCTCACTCAAGTCAGGAAACTTTGATTGGCTGAGCTTCATCACATGATGTGATTCACAACGCATTGGTCAGTGTTTTTCCTGCACGCTGAACAAGTGCCGTAAATGCTGGAATAATTCCGCTGCATAAAAAATGCCCTTCAAAATAAAATCACAACTTCTTTTTAAAAAAAATTAAATTTTTTTTTTGTCAGGCAAAGGCCTGCGACCCACTGAAAACGGGTCCGCGACCCAAAAGTGGGTCGCGACCCACCAGTTGAGAATCACTGCTCTAAATGAATGTCTACTCATGCAAGAAACAGACCAACATGGATTAACCAAGAGTGGATGTTTAATTCAAGTGTAATCCAGGCCAGAGGCTTCGTCCCTGCCTGTGAGTTTGGCCCATGACTTATCGAATCCACAAGAGTGAGTTTAAGGTAGAAACCGAGAGGTAGAAACTTACCTGCTCCAGTTTCCAGTGGAACTCGGCCGGTCTGAAGGTGTCCACCTGGGTGAAGTCTCTCCTCAGCAGGAACACCAGGCGGCAGTTGTGGACATAAAGCGAGTAGTGATGGCGGTTCATCTCTGTAAGGAGGGACGGAGAAAGAAGAGTAGGCACCAGGGACCGACTCATCACACACGCTTACTGTCAGGTAAAGCAGAGGAATTTTCACTGGAATTTCAACAACAGAAATCATCCCCTTTAGGCAAAACATGCTATGATGTTACTGAATTTGTTATACCGGATCAATACAGAGATTAAGATCATATTTATAATGTTGGGTTAAATTTCCTCATCCACTTTTAAGCTCCGAGCTTATTTATTCCTACAGAACTAAATCTTCAAAAATGTGACAGCTATATTGACGGTCAGCTTCTTTAACAGCTGGGCACTGTTTTTGTTTACAAATGTCTCTCGAACTGGAGTAACTGCCATTCTTGGTGGAGTGTTTTCAGCAGAGGGTTAATACACATCTGGTGTTTAGTGAGTTTGAACAGTACGCCAGCAACATGGCGTCTGTAGGTGGAATCAAATCAAGCTTAACTACAATGCCCATGTCTGTTATAATGAAGGAACATGCCACCAAGTGTTACCACATGGCTCAGTGGTGTGTGGAGCGCCGTGGCACAAAGGAATAAGAGATCAGGCTTCGGTACAGACACCTGTTAGTGGGATTATGTCACCGGTCACGCTCACCGGTCTTGTCGGAGTTACAGAGTAGAGTCTCTTTCTCGGCTCTGAGGCCGGGACTGGGTCCGTGCTTCATCCAGGTTGCGACGGTGAACTGGTCTGTCAGATTCTGGGGCACCACCCAGTCCGGGATGTTGGCCGCCTGACGACCGTCAAACCCGAACATCAAGTCGCTGTCCCTGCCGCTGTCGGTCACCAGGGAAGCCGTCCAGTTGGTGGCGGCGCTGGGGGCGGGCAGAAGGTCAGTGCTGCCCGAGGACGCCCCTGGGGTCATCGGCGTGTGAACAAACGAAAAGGTGCGACGGAGAACGTGTCAATAACAATCGCGGCAGATACGTGGTGTATATTGGCCTGACCTTGGCTGTGATTACCTATGAGCGAGGCAGATGGCAGGGCTTAATATGTAATCAATGGGCCGAGATGGATGGAGGATGTGGGTATTGATTCATGGCAAATGAAACTGACTTTCAAAAGGAAAGACATGCGAGTCATTGCTCCCAAATTCAGAACATAGCTCGCGACCGCAATGTGCCTCTGTGGAATCAGAGAGGACACATTGAGCAAGTGCTACGGTGACACAAAGGGAAACGACTCAGCGAGGAGCTGGCGAAAAGGACGGCGCGTGGTGTGAGTCAGCCAATGACATGAAGTGTTTACAGCTGACACTATTGTTCTATGATCCCAGTACTGTGCATTCTGACAATACACACCAATCATGACTGCACTGCATTGAGCCGTCCTCTCCCCCTTCTCCTCTTCCCTTTGAGAGCGTTTCCATCATCCCTTTGACACAATAACCTCAATATGTTGAGTCCTGAACGATTTTTGTTTTGAGACCGGCACCCTCGACAAACGTTATTCTTGGCCATGCCGCCGACCTTGCTCCTCCATGCGATGGACGTGCCCCGTGGCAATCTATATCTCTGCCCCCTCCCTGGGACAGTGAACAATGCATTCTGTGCGCTTAAACCACATTTATAAATCATTTGTCACAGCCTATGGACGGTCATGAATCAAAGAGATACGGGAACCATGCTGTTCTGAGAAAAACAACCAGCAGTGTCAGAATTCATCATGGCTCTCTCGTCCGGCAAACAACTGCAACATGCAACTGTTCACTGCTGCTAATAACACAACATCAGCACATGAATTGATGTTTTTCCCGCCGTCTGTGAAGCTGTTTTTCTCCACCTCGTGTCATTAGATTCCCTCCGTACATAAATACGCATCGACTTCTCCAGCACCCAGCTGCAGCCTTCCCTTTGCCCGATGTCTTTGTACATTATCTCAACTTGATTGCGCTTTAAAAAAGCAATTACAATTTATTTGATTCGCTATCAGATAACGATGATGAGGTGCCTGAAAAGGACTCTTTAGTGGTAAACCATGCATGGGACGGGAGCCAGGGGAGGCAGGAGAGTGGACGTTATCCAGATGAGCTGGAATGGGGTTTGTGAAGGCCGTTAGTCGAAGATGATGACTCCAGCCCCCCTGCTGGCGGTGCAGTGGGGAGAAAGGGAGGGGGGAGGGGGGGGGGAGGGGAGGCTGCTTTGTTGGCGCTCTGGGCACAGATACGGCGGCTCAGGCTGCTCATCAGTCACCGAGGACAAAGCGTGGCTGCATCTGAGGCAGCTAATGCCCTCGCTCTGTCACATCGTTGGTGACACAGCTTTTCGTTGCCACTCTGGTGCCTTCATTTCGCACAGGGGGGGTTTACCAGGGACACACGCGGAGATAAGAACGCATTACGGACCCGGAGCTTTCAGATGCTGCTTTAAAAAGGGGCAGAGAACGGCGCCTCAGGTCCTGTCTGACCCCGTTACTCAGACGCTGGATTCCACCGATGCTTGTAGCAGCAGCTTACTTCATATTCATTGCACTAACTTTCAGTTTGCCGCTTCAGTCAGAAGTCATCTTTGATCAGCCATCTACAGTACATTCCACACATCCACCACCATCCGAATAGCCGCAGGTCCAACTCTCATGTGGTTTACGCGCTACATGCCAGAAATGCTCGCTCAATGGAAGCCGTTACATTCTGGTCACGCGAGCGCGGTTATGGCATTCACAGCACAGCACAGAAAATGTGATTTGCAGAACCAACCACAGAGCTTCTGTAGAGATTTCTCAGAGTAGGTCTCGCGGTCGCAGCCTTTCCCGATGTGGCTGGTCTGCAGCTCCACGGTGGTCCTCACCGACGACAGCGGCCCGCCACAGGTCTCCAGGTGCATTTTAGGAAACAGCTGCTTACTTCCCGTTCCTGGCTCATAGTCCACTCGCTTATTCCAATCTGGGGAAAGGAGGGAGATGGAGTGATAGTGTTAGGGATGGCAGAGAGGATAGATTAAACTGCAGTCTATAATGGAAACACCAACCGGGCTGCAGATGATTATCTTAAAAGATGTCTGATTTTCACCAGCCCACTTGTTGCTTTAGTCATTGCATGTTGTTTTTTTCGCCTCATTTTGTCCACTCGGGCTGCCGTCAAAACAAGACTGCTGTTCCAATCTTTTCACTGTCGCTGATATTTCTGGCATCACAACTCAATATCCTTCCGACAGAACGTGCGCGGCTGATGAAACTGCCGCATTGTTGTCTGAGTGCAGTGCCTGCATTAGCGGCAGTCGTCATTACGCTGTCGCTGTCCGCCCTGTCAGCTGCAAAGTGTGTTTTTTTGTCCGGGGCAGGCTATTATGTTGGGAGACAGTGATGTTTCTGCGTTCCCCTTCATTTCTTTCCCGGCCTTTGTGTTTATATGCACAGTCTCTTCCCAAACAGAACTGCAAAATGATGCCTCTTTAGAGTTCATACAAGTTTTGTTTACAGTGAGCCGATCTCAGTCTTTATCAGAGTTTTAAACTGTGTACCCGGCAAATCTATGACTGCTGTCACAATGTCCAACATTTGTCATATACGGGAGCATCATTACATTATCACCCTCTGAAACTAAGCGCAAACTATACCACCTCAAAGCTAATCGGGCACAAAACTCTGAACCATCCGATCCAATCAGTGGTGTTTGCGAGTGCACACTCAAATGAGTCATCCATCTGTCTGTCTGTCTGTCTGTCTGTCTGTCTGTCTGTCTGTCTGTCTGTCTGTCTGTCTGTCTGTCTAGTATTTTGCATTTCGGAGCTGGAAGCATAAGCATGAAGCCGAGCCGACTGGAGGAGAAGAAAGCTGAGCAGCTCTTTGTTGCACAGCATTCTGCTTAAATCTGCCATGTTCGCTTCCTCACACACACACACACACACACACACACAAACACCGCATCTGATTCCGAGTTAATTTACCTCCTCCAGACTGCGAGTGCTGTGAGCCGCTGCAGCACTGCTAATGAGGGATTGTCAGTGGCAGTGATGACAATGGGCACAAACAATGGTGCGCACACTAAATGAAAACAAAAACACACGAATGTGCACCTAAAAAACAAAACACAAAAGGCTCTGCTGATTTAAGCATTTCTGTATCTTCTCTCTCACAGTATTGCACACAATTACTGTATATATACTGTATGTACTGTATACATACTGTATGTACTGTATATATACTGTATGTACTGCTATGTCCTCCCTGACTCCTCAAGTATCGCAACTCGGTCAGTGCCCCTCGGCTTCTGATACCGAGGCTCCCTTTAGCATCTGAATGTGACACACTGGGCTTTCAACAAACTCCAACCCAAACCCACATTAGAGCATCGGACGCAATTTAAACAGCGAGAAAGTCCGCGCAGGATGTATGAGCCAAACAAAGACAGTCGCTTTACCTTGGAGACCGCTATTCGTGTCCCGTGTAAGCTCAAGTCAAACTGTGAGTTCATTTATCAGAGTTATGGTATGTGACTTCCAAACTTAGCTGAAATGTCAATCTACTGCTTTAAGCTTCTTTCTTCTGTAAAATCTGGTGTATGGCATGGAATGTAAGCTGCAGAGTAATGCCGTCAACATTTGCATCAATGTTCTTAAATTACCGTTAGATGGATGACGTTGCTGAGTAGGTTTTCCAGCCCTTGTTTTCCCCACACCGTGCTGAGTAAAGGATGATGCTGCACCTTTTACAGTCAGGTCGGAGTGAGGAAGTAGCGGATGCTGTGGTGATAACACACTCCGTCGACAACTGGGAGTTAAATGACCTGCGAGACCTTGGCTTCAACACTGCTAACACTGGCTCCGGTCCACATCCGAAGACGGAGGGGAGGACAGGGCAGAGCCTGGTTAAGGATGCATGGGAAGGAGTGAGGGGACGTGGAAGGATAAATGAGGAGTAATGGGTTGCGGATGTAATATGCATAGAGATGCGAGGGAGCGGGCTGAGTTTGGAAGTGGGTGATTAAGGCTTGTGGGTTGTGAGCATTGAACAAACATGAGGGAGAAGAGAAGATTGAAGTGGTTTCACTCTTATCGTCTCACGATAGTTTTTAATCTCATGGGGTGAGTATGTCATTTGTCTACAAGGGGCAGTAACGAGTATCTGCTCACTAATCTGGGTTCCTTCAGATCTGTGGATACACAGAGGTATAGGCCGTCTGCTGCCAGAGCGCAGAGCACGTCATTTACATTCATACTCCGACTGGGGAAACGTTTTCTTGTTATTGCCACTTTGAGAAAGAAAGAACGGGCCCATCACACCATTTACTGGCACTTTCTATGGGTCCTTCACATTTGCCACTGGCTTTCAGCTGCACCAGCTGCATGGGTCTAAGGACGGCAATGTTGAGTCGTAAAATCAGTTTTGGTCTGCACTGAAACATGCATCCTGGCAGTGCAAGCTGAGTTTGTTCCGTGAAGAGTTACAGTAGAGCGATAGAACCACACACTGCAGCTACCCGAGTGAGGCCGCAGATATAGAACTTCTGTAACTCCCCATGTGTTCATTGTTGGCCCTTTGAATCTGCTGACATACGCAGAGGTCAGTGTATTGAATGGCACACGTTGTCGTGCCAAAGCGATGCTCCTTACACACCGAGATTTACTGTAGAACACTCGGTAATGGGCCCGGGATCGACCCCGCTGTGAGAGCAGCCGATGATGAATGTACACAGAAGGTGTGAAGTGCACCGCCCCCCAAATGTAAAGAGGAACGGGCCCGCTGCTCTGAAAGGCAAATGAGTTACACGGAGCGTGGGTGCAGCGTATCGTGAAAACAAATCACAAGACCAAGTACAGGAGCAGATGTTCTTTCACACCAAAAGGCACATTTATTTTTGAGACACGACTCCCCTTCATGGTAAGACACGCTGAAGGGGGGGGGGGGGGGCCACAAAGGTAGAATCATGAGGTGTTAGGGTTAGAAAAGTCGTCTCCGTTTGGATAACACCTCAAACAAATAGCCTCATATCACTGATTAACATTTGGCAGAAGCATTTGTCTTTAATAACGGGAAACACTGAAGTAATAAAATGAAAAACGGTCCTTTGTCAAAAACCACTGGACTGTGCTGAGGTGTGTTTACAGGCACAGCAAGAGGAAACACATCTATGTTTTGAATCTGTGCCAATTTTTTATATCTTTGACAATTTCTTTCATGTTTTGATGAACGGAAGACATCTTTCTCCCTGCCATGTGTTTTAAGCATTGATGGCTCCTCTCACAGGTGGTTATGCATTCATTTAATGCCAAAAACTTTCCACAGAAACCTTGATGTTAGTTCATTAAATAATTCACACATTCTCACCCCAATGCGCCAAATCTAAATGTAAACTTATACGATGTATCCACTGATACATGATGTCATCCTATTGACAAGTGTAAATACTGTACAGTAGTACCAAAAGAAAAGTAAATAGCAGATGCACAATCCAATCTATATTGTTCATGTGAACACACTATGGGATGATTTTTAAGAGGAGTTAAAAAGCCACAATTTGCAGATGTAATAAAGACACACAGATTGTGTCTCTGTTGTTCGGTTTGTTTGGGGGAACTCAGACAGACGCACACTGTACACTATGTAGGCTGTGAGTTTGCAACCTCGTCCTTAAAATGAGCAGAAAGTGAAGGGGAGATGGATAGAGGTGCTTAACAAAATGATGCATCATCACACTTTCACGCTGTGTCCCGTCTCTGGAGGGTGTGTGTGTGTGTGTGTGTGTGTGTGTGTGTGTCATCCGTAACTTATTGCATGCTTTTAAATGTGTGTGATGTGTGCAGGTGCAGGATGATAGTTATGTGAACATTGTGTGTGTGTGTGTGTGCGTGTGCATGTAAAAATGCTGACTCCACGTTGAAGTAGTCAGGGGGGGGTCGTCATTACTCGTCCCAGCCATCAGTGGAAGAGCCAATTTCCATTTGAAAGAGCACTCTGCTCCTCTTTCCCTTCCCTTATCCCTCTTGCTCTCCAACTCTGTCCTCCTCCACCTCGCTCCGTCAGTGAGTGCCATCTTTCTGAGTTCTCCTCTTCTTTCCTGGCCGTCCTTCTCGGTCTCTTAGCCCACAATGCCACAAAAATCATTCCCTTTAATGCATTCATGCGTGCTCTCTGTGCGTCATACAAGAGACTTTACTCCATTCTATTCTTTCTTGAGTGCATAAAGCACTTGTTTCGTTGGAGCGCTCGGAGGCTTGAAACAGAACGAAAAAAAACGTGTAGGGCTTTTAAAGGTGGCGTGAAAAGAAATGAAAAACAAGTCAAAACGTTGAATGACAAAATGGACGGGAGTGGAATCTTTCTTCCTTCCTGACTTTTAGGCATCTAGATGGAGGATCTCGATGGAGGAGGGGTTCTCAAAAATTCTAGGAGCAAGTGGTTCTTGTGAACAGAACCCCAATTCCAAATGTTGCACAACGGTATTTGCTATTAAGTTTGTTGTATTAACTTCGAGGTGATTTGATAATATCTCGTTGTTGTTTTTACAGCTTGCTTCTGTTGACCTTAATAAAAAAAAAAATCCCAAAACGTTACTGCGGGTTTAAGAGTTTCAAGTATTTTGCTGTCGAGGAAGAAATACATTCAGGAAAAAAGAAAACCTGTAAGAAGCATCTCCTGACTGAAATTTTCACGTCTGTTCACAACGACGTCAGAGTGCATGCTGTACGTTGTTCGATGGTTTGACGCTCACTATATTCCCACATTGCAATGCACACCGGATATGGCGGCTCTGTTCAAGGCTGCAAATGAAATTGCTGCTGGCGGTGAGACCGCTCCAGATACATATACTGTAAAATCAAAAGCATTTATCATTGAAGGACAGTTTGCTCTCTCTTTAATTGATGGGGCATTCAAAAGAATGCTGTAATATGATTGACGCCCAACATATCATGTATAATTTCCTCGTAGTATAAAAGTTTTTTGATTTATTTTGTACTTATAGCAAAAAAAATGTACTAAGAAGATTTAAAGAGACTACAAGTTAGTACAGTATGTCAAATATAATCAGGAGCCTAAAAGAAATGCCTATGGTTACAATTAAACGCTCATTAGAAGAGGCTTTATCTGCCTAACTTGATCTTTTTCATATATATTGATGTTGGGTCTTCTCATTGTATATCCATGCCAATATGGTAACTGTTATTAAAAGTCTCTTAATAAACAAGTTTGAAGAGTTCATAATTTAAATACCATCCGTCATCACAGTTCTGTTCTGTGGCACTGAGGTGACAGGAGCGTACTTCCATTACAATCGTCTCATAAAAGTCTCTAATGGGATAATCTCTCATGAAATTGCACTTTTGAGCTGGATTTCTGTGGAAAGCCTCCTAAAAGACCCCAATTTCATGTCTAGTGTAATTCTAATTCTGTTGGCCCCTTTGAGGACGGAGTGAAAATGACACTTTAATCCTGGGTGTTTAGAGTGCAGACATTGAAAGACTATATATTTTCTCCACCTCCATTTTCCTCCTGCTCATGATGGCAGCGGACGAAGCGGACTGGAGACATCCCGTGTCCTCCATCTTCTCAGGGGGGGGGGGGATCCCGAGGGAATCGGAGGCTAGTTGGTATCTACGCTGTAATCCCTGCAGCATGTCCGCCCCCCGGGGGCTGCTCTCCCCACCTGGACAACTTCCAGCACATTGCTCTTTAGCTACTATCCAAAGCTCCTAGCCGTGGGTCAGGGCCCGGGACATAACTGCAGATCGACAGGTAAAGTGACATCACAGCCGTCCGTTGTTTGTCTACTTGATTGCTGCACCTGCCTGACGAGACCCCGGTGCTGTCTCTCCCTTTGGCGAAACCTTAATGCGTATCTTTTATCTTTACTCCTCTGCCTTTTGTTTTCACTCCCGTTCATTCACTCCCTCCTTTACTCCCACTCCTTCCTTTACTCCCACTCCCTCCTTTACTCCCACTCCTTCCTTTACTCCCACTCCCTCCTTTACTCCCACTCCCTCCTTTACTCCCACTCCCTCCTTTACTCCCACTCCTTCCTTTACTCGCACTCCCTCCTTTACTCCCACTCCTTCCTTTACTCCCACTCCCTCCTTTACTCCCACTCCCTCCTTTACTCCCACTCCTTCCTTTACTCCCACTCCCTCCTTTACTCCCACTCCTTCCTTTACTCCCACTCCCTCCTTTACTCCCACTCCTTCCTTTACTCCCACTCCCTCCTTTACTCCCACTCCTTCCTTTACTCCCACTCCCTCCTTTACTCCCACTCCTTCCTTTACTCCCACTCCTTCCTTTACTCCCACTCCTTCCTTTACTCCCACTCCCTCCTTTACTCCCACTCCCTCCTTTACTCCCACTCCTTCCTTTACTCCCACTCCCTCCTTTACTCCCACTCCTTCCTTTACTCCCACTCCCTCCTTTACTCCCACTCCTTCCTTTACTCCCACTCCCTCCTTTACTCGCACTCCCTCCTTTACTCCCACTCCTTCCTTTACTCCCACTCCTTCCTTTACTCCCACTCCCTCCTTTACTCCCACTCCCTCCTTTACTCCCACTCCCTCCTTTACTCCCACTCCTTCCTTTACTCCCACTCCTTCCTTTACTCCCACTCCCTCCTTTACTCCCACTCCTTCCTTTACTCCCACTCCCTCCTTTACTCCCACTCCCTCCTTTACTCCCACTCCCTCCTTTACTCCCACTCCCTCCTTTACTCCCACTCCTTCCTTTACTCCCACTCCCTCCTTTACTCCCACTCCCTCCTTTACTCCCACTCCTTCCTTTACTCCCACTCCTTCCTTTACTCCCACTCCCTCCTTTACTCCCACTCCTTCCTTTACTCCCACTCCCTCCTTTACTCCCACTCCCTCCTTTACTCCCACTCCTTCCTTTACTCCCACTCCCTCCTTTACTCCCACTCCCTCCTTTACTCCCACTCCTTCCTTTACTCCCACTCCCTCCTTTACTCCCACTCCCTCCTTTACTCCCACTCCTTCCTTTACTCCCTTTCGCTCTCTTTGTCTTTGTAATCATGATCGCTCAACGTCGCCTTGACTCGGCAGTGGCACTATGAAGGAAACTCCAATCTCAACAGGCAGAGAGACAACTCACAAGGAAGTGTAATCACTCTTACATAGGCGTGTGTGCGGGTGCGTAAGGGTGCGTCATGCACTACGCTACGTCCATTTCCTGTTTGAATGAATACAACCCACAGTTGGCTAACCTCCTGTCTGGACACAAATGGGCTGCAGGGCGTTGTTAAATGAACCCCATTCAAACTCAAAAACAAGCGAGGATGTACACAGGTGATCAGCTTGAAGTCGTTGTATAAGACACGTCCCGCAGTCTTGACAAAAACACACCACACCAAGCTTTTGGCTCTCATATCAGCGGCTGAAATGCCACGAGGTACAGCTGTATGTGTACTGGTAGTTACGTTAGCGGTTAGCGGTTAGCACAACACACTGTCCAAAACAATAAAAGTGGGCCGCAGAGCAGCGACCGACAGGTACGCAGCAGTGTGTGAACTGGTAGTTCCATGAGCTGTTCGCCAAGCACACCGTACAATCCATTAGCTGTTATCCCCTCCACTGTGGGCGCAGATAGGGGGGGGGAGATGCACTTAGCGGTCTCATCACTATGGGCCCCTTTCCCGCCAGGGGCCGAGTAGTGATTGCGGGGGTCAGCGCGCGTCATTGGCAGTGTAAAATTGGCAATAAAAGGTGTTTTGAGAAAGTGTGACCACCGCAAACCACGAGAGGTCGGTGGACAGACAAAGAGGTGCACACTCTGTCACGGACGCACACACGCGTGACCGTTCTCGTGATCAACGCAGGACACGGACGCAAAAAAGGGAACAGAGAAAGTAATACAGGAAAACAAGCAGAGTACCAGAGAGGGGATGAAAAGTGCAAAAGCAGCAGCCAGACAGCCTCAGACGGAGATTAGAGAGGAAGCAAGGAAGGAGTGGGAGGTCAGAGGAAATGGGAAAGGGAAGTGCCGAGCAATTTATTTTCCTCCTTCCTCCCTTTAATTCATTCTATTCCTACTCTTATCAGAGATCTGGAGCATTGGTTGCCACACACACACACACACACACAGAGCAAAGAATAGCACACGAGAGAGTCGAGCAGAAAAATGCAACTCCACGCTTCCAAGAGAGAAAAATGCCTGAGAACCTGTTTTGATTTCAGATACTATGAGGTTGTCTCTCAGCTGTTCACCAGCATGACATGCTTCCACACTGCTCTCTGTCACTACGAGTCTCTGGCATCCTGTTCGTAAAATATCAGAGGAGCTCAGTTTTTCCTCATTCTCTCGATTTTGTTTTTTTTCAAAACAATAAGTTTTAAATCTCTGAACAGTTAGTTTGTTGATTTGAATTTCTCGTTCATTCATGCAAATTTGCTCGTGTTTTACGAAATAAGCTCAGTGAGACACAGACGAGCATTCAGCCTGGCAAAACTGACAGTAAGCAGTCAGAGACAACAAAGGAAGTAGAACAAAACTGAGATTTTTTACATGCAAGTCAAACGTAACGTTACATAGAAAGTAAAGGTATAAGTATTGTCCACCTCTTAGGACAGCTCGCATTCAGACATGCAACGTAATGTAAGGAGACGCCACCGGAGTATTGGCGACTTGTTGTCTTCGGTAATTCCTCGGATTCGTGTATAAAAGAGAAGTGTTAAACAAGGCACTCTTTGTACAATGAATATGAGGTGTTATGCACACATATCAGTGTTATGTCACAGGGAACTTTAGTTAGGGTTCTGCCTGGTTTGTCTCCGTCCTCTAAAGTCCTCTTGGTTTAGTTTCTCTCTTTGATTTGTGTGTTAATTAGCACAAGTGGCTCCACCTGTGCTGATTGGTCATTATTTACATCTGTGACAGCCTGTAATTTGCACGGGACATTTGAATTAAACCAAAGAGACCAATGGCTGTTAAGTTCAATTGCCCGTGGGTGAGAGTAAATCACAACATCCATCTCTCCCTCCGCGTCTCGGCAGCTTAATCCTCGCTTCAAAGTTGAGACGCAGAAGCCTTTGTTGAGGCTGCTTGCTGTGCATTCAGCATTTTCAGAGGGAAATTACAATAACATCCTCTTGTTTCTATGACTGTGAGATATAATTACGATGTCGTTATTAAGGATGTCACTTTACAGTTTTAGTGATTGTTGGACGGTGTTACTTGGGAATATATAACTATAAACTATAGAGCAAGGAATCTCTGTCAGTCTGTCGGTGTGTTTTTCGCATATCTTGAGAAGCGCTTTGTCATGGCGCGGACAAACTAAATGTTTAATGTTAATAAACTTTGTTTTTTTCGCTACACCTTTTATAGCCAATTTTACACTTGCAATGACGCGCGCTGACCCCCGCAATCACTACTCGGACATGCAATCACATGGACATGTTTGTGTTTCAGACTAATTTAACTACTTACATCGGTCCAACCCTTGTTTGAAAAACCCTCTGTCTTATGAAGTAGTATTGATGTATGGTGCTTTAATAACCAGTCTCATCGTCTACATGTTCCAAAGATATTCATCTTTTATTCACTCTCCTTACGCGACAAAGGTTCCTCCTCCTGGATCTTCAATCAAGTGTCTGTCAATGAATTTCCCTTCATTTACATTTTGTAGAGCAATCGAGACATCAAACGAGCACCGAGCACCGAGCATGGTATGGGATGTTTTTCTACATCGCCTTCACAATTCCTGAAAGCCTTTGTGCTATTATATATTCATTGAACCATCCCAACAGCATTGTTTGGATGCCACAGAACACTCCTGTTGCCACGTCTTCCCAAAAAAAGAAGCAATAATGACGTCTCATTACGGAGAAAGTGACAGCAAACATCGAGAACGTAACCTATGTCGTATCGCTCTAATTATTCCCTGATAGTTTAGACGCCTGAACCCCAGTCTGAAGTTCAGACTAATTGCCTTGACTGACAATATCCGTGGGTTCACTCGTACTTTGGAGCAGTTTCTGGGTAAAACAGCATGCGAAGGCACGTGTGCAACCACCACACACACACACACACACACACACACACACACACACACACACACACACACACACACACACACACACACACACACAAGCTTGGGGACACAAGTATGTGCCATACTCATGCACAAGGCTCAGAGCCATACTTGACACACAAAGCGTGAATATGAATATGCAAATATATATTTTTTAATCAGTGCGGCAATCTGTCACTCAAGACTTGTGCTAAGTTGTGTTTGCCAGCATAGAGCGGTTTGTACTGTGTGTGTGTGTGTGTGTGTGTGTGTGTGTGTGTGTGTGTGTGTGTGTGTGTGTGTGTGTGTGTGTGTAGAGAGAGAAATAACCTTCGGGGTTGGCCAACTTCTTTTGAGTTGCACACTGAAGAACTTTAGGCAAGGCAAGGCAAGTTTATTTGTAAAGCACATTTCAACAACAAGGTAATTCAAAGTGCGTCACATAAAACCATTAAAAGCATCAAAACATAAGGCAAAAGAAAAGGAGATTTAAAAACAATTAAAGAAACAGTGTAAGAAATAAAATGCAGTAGTAAAATGCAGAAATGCAGGAAATTGATTAATATATTAATTGAATGTGGTTCAATTAAAGGCAGCAGCAAACAGAAAGGTCTTCAATCTTGATTTAAATGAGCTGAGGGTCTCAGCAGACCTGCAGCTTTCTGGGACTTTGTTCCCTGATAGGCACATCCAGTTGTTGATTTGTTCAATGCAGTTACCCAGCCCTTGTATGGGATTATAGTCCCCTGGTGACATAGTTATGTAGATTTGTGTGTCGTCTGCATAATTACGATAACACACTTTGTTGTTTTCCATAATCTGAGCTAGTGGAAGCATGTAGATGTTGAACAGAGGAGGCCCCAGTATTGAACCTTGGGGAACACCACATATCATTTTAGTCAGCTCTGATGTGTAATCAGCTACAGACACAAAGTATTCTCGGCCCTTCAAGTAGGATTCAAACCAGTTAACCAGTTAAGTGCATGCTGAGAGATAATTTCAAGTTCATGTGTGTGTGTGTGTGTGTGTGTGTGTGTGTGTGTGTGTGTGTGCGTGTGTGTGTGACTATACCACCTGTTTTTAGTACATACGTGACAGACGAGTGCATTAATGTGGATGTAGGGATGTTGGTGAAGTCATATCTAATACAATTACATGTAAACTTGCGAGCAAACAGTTGCTTATTCACACATCCAGCAGTTACAGAGCGACGTCATCATTCATTTGTAGTCGTGTTTCTGTCTACCTGATGAATGTAAGTCCATTATAAAGCTGCTTTGAAGCTACAAGGAGAAGAGTATATTTGTGTTGAGTTTGGCCGTCATGGTGGTGTTTTCGAGCACATATTGTGTGTTTGTGTCTTCCCGCAGTAGCCTGCCTTTGATACAACATCCACTAGCCCGACTAAATATCCCCTGATCTGTGGCCATGGCATTTACTTCCCCCTCATCCTTCCCTTCATCCCTGCTGCCAAACAACGCTCATAGGGACGACTGCCCTTTCATCAAGGGAGAGCGAGTGTGTGATTGTGTGCGTGTATCTTCTCACCATAAGAATCCTAATTTGAAGGAAAAATGCACACACAAAAAAAAAAAAAAATACATATTGCAAACAGGCTTCAAAGAGAGGATTATCTGTGAGAGCCTCGAGAGGGAGTTCATGTTGCTCTGTACACCCACGACAGGCCTGGCTGCTCTGTGTGTTCGTTAGCACGCGCGTGTGTGTGTGTGTGTGTGTGTGTGTGTGAACGCTTGCGTGTTGTGCGCAGACACTGAGCTGCCACATACTCCTGACTGCGTGAAGATGAAGATCAATGCACATAAAAAGTTTGACGGTCTTTTTGATGTGAGCAAATGTCGGATTTAAGTGTTGGGCTGTGTGTCTGTGACTGTGTGTCGACTCTCTCGTGTGTCGGTAGTTTCTGAATGCTTTCATTGCACATCGAGACGTCTGTGATTTCACTTGCCGTCATCATTGTTTGTAACTTTGCCCCTTGGCATCACGCGTGTAGAAAACCCATGCACTGCACATCATGCTGCCAAGTGCTGCCACAGCGACTTTGTACTACACTTGCATGTACTCATTTTGAAATTGAGAACAAAGGGTGAAACTTTGACTCTTTTTTCTTTCATTGTTTCTTTTTCGTTTGTTTGATTTGGTGACCTTAATTTGTCTGAATCTTAAAATTGCTCTCTAGTCTGGTAGAGCTGTTCCTGCACTGCAAATAGTACTCTTCTTGAGAAATTATTTATGCTCGACCGTACTAATGCTAGGAGTTCCAAGACGCTCCATGAATCATTTAGTGTCTCGATGCAAAATGAATTGATTTCGCTTTTTCCATCTCGACCTTGTGCTTGAACATTTCTGCCTCAGATCAGAAACGTGTAACTTCATCTAAAACCCACGGGCAATGCGTGTTGCCGCTTGTTTCTGAGAGGTATGGAGGAATTGAATTTGAGCCAGACAACTCTGCTTCTTCCTGGGTTCAGTGGCTGCCACTGAGCTGCTGCCAGCTTCCTCATTTACCGCTGTTCATCACCGCCGGCCCCGCTAACATCACGCCCTGCGGGACGATAAATGGCTGGATGCCAAAAGAAATCCAGCACATGAATCACCTTGTTGATGACAGAACAACACAGATTGCACACGGCAACATGTGGAGCCGCGTGCCCTCTCTGACAGGTGTAAATTGCGTCTGCAGTTGCCGCCGAGCGAGGTTTGTGCCGCTCACCGACGACACTCGTCTTCGCCTGGTTAGGGCTGCCACGACTGCTTTCTGATGCGCTAAGAGGCGTGTTGCCTGTGCCACTGTGCTCTTAGTAAAGTGCTGTTGATCACACCGGCTAAACATGCCAATTCCTCAGGGAGGAGAGAGAGAGAGAGAGAGAGAGAGAGAGAGAGGGGGAGAGAGAGAGAGAGAGAGAGAGAGAGAGAGGGGGAGGGTCAGGGAAGGAAAAGATTAAGAGAGGCAGAGGAATATAGTAAGCTAGGTAGAGAGAGGGAAAGAAGAAACTAGTGTGATCGGCACAAATGGAGAAAAATGAGGTACACAGGCCGCAGTAAGTACCACACATTCAGAGGTATAAGCACACACGGCGAAGTAATGACGTGCAAATCATGGCATCTGTGTTTTCTGTGAGCAGAAAGCGAACACACACACACAGCTCTTAGTACGATACAGCCAGGCATTATCAAGCATTGTACAAACTGTAGTCGCGCAGCAAATAACCGCATCTGCGCTTCTGGATGTTTGAATGCTGCTCAGTCAGAACCGGCTGAAATCACTGCACACACACACACACACACACACACACACGCACACACCCACACACTCGGCCCACCTTGCCAGCCAGGCTTGCAGACGGGCTTGACGTCGATGCGGACCGGGACGCTGTGCAGGGCTCTCTTCTGGCCGCAGTCCCAGGCCGTCACCTGGATCCCGTACTGCTGCTGGCGGTCGTAGCTCAGCTTCTCCGTGTTCCGGATGTTTCCTTGGGTGGAGAAAAGAGGTTCAAGGTCAAAATTCAACCCGAGTTGCTTTTTTGCTTCATGATCAGTAAATTCAGTTCCCCCATCGCGTCTTATCATGAACATTTTTACGCCGACACAGTGGGCGGCCACAAATTGCTGTTTGAAGTTTTAACATTTGAACAAAGCAAAACATGACCTACAATTATGCCAATTCATAAAACGTCCTCTGAACAAAGCACGTACGCAAAAAGCACTTGTGAACTCAATAAGTTCACACAACAATGGAAACGCACATCGTTAATGGTAAACCATCAACTGAAAGGCAGCGTCAAGTCTATTTGCGTCAATATGTCGCCGTGTTATTCGTCAGCTGGTTACAGTAAACCGTCTCCTCACAAACGTGATGCTGCGGAACGTTAAAAGTGCCAGTCAGCTATATACTTGCCAAAGAAACATCACTTTGTCACTGTCAGCCGCGGCTCTTCAGTAATGTTTGGCGTCGTGCCTCTGGAGAGCTCGGATGTCGGACGTTGTACATACCTCTTAATAACTCCGAGCCCTATTTTTAGGCCTCTGCTCGAAAATTGCATACCCATACTCAAGAGAGTCCAGAACTCCAACTACAAGGTCTATGTTAATAATTGTGATGGTGTAATACAGGTAACACTTGTGAGATGTGTTCATGTGTAAATATTGTGTATATGTTACTGGTTAATAACTGATACACTTATGGCACAGCTCAAATTGAAAGAGTTCCAGGTTCGTGTATAATTGTGTTTTGCAGTGTGTAAAATGGCTCCCATGGTTGTTTCGCCCAGAATCTCTTTGTTACACAGGTATTTTTTTATTTTCTTTTATTCATTTTGCAACAGTGAATTATACGCGGGGTACACATGTCTGTCCACCGGAGGGTGGACCCTCGGATGCAAGAGGTTTTAAACTGGGAAATTCAAACATCTGGGTCGTCTGAACACAGAATTATTCTGCGCAGTTTCGGTTTCTGTACTTCAGTATCTCGTTCCAGCGAGAGAAAAAAAACCAACACCTGAAATAAATTTAGGCAATTAAGGTTAATATGATTAGTCTCGTTAAGGGGGACGGGATGATTCCCTCGTTGGGGCAATCGGCCTTTTTCACAGAAGACATGTCGGCATGGCACAGTTGGAAATGCACAGGTGCACATGTTGCAATGAATAGTTTTAGGGTTTATAATCCTGAGGCTTAAAGTAACTCCTAACCGGCCAAATTGGGATAAAACTCCCAAAAAATAAGGAGCATGTGAGTCCTAAAGTTAAAGCTCAACAGATTTTCGTCTAAGAGAAATTCATTGTTGCATTAAAATTCTGTCGAGGTTTACTAAGTGTTCCTCTGGAGCCACGTTTTAAACAGGTCAACATTAGAGGGGTCTCTGGGCTAACAGATGCTTTTTGGCTGCACTTGAATATGATAAGCTCTTATTACTCATACCCTCGATCCTATTTCATTCTAATTATGGAAAATGAGATCTACGTCATTGGCAATTTGCATTAAAAGACACTAATGTGATTACAGAGAGCAGAAGAGTGAGGGAATGAACGGTTACCTTACCACTGCCGGTGAGGGTTTAATCAGCACAACAAATACAAACAATCCAATAAACCCACGATCATTTGTGCAACTCTAGCCGCTGAAAAAAGCCAGTGAACTTTGAATATCCACTTTGTTTGCACCAGCTGTAACTAATTTGAAAGGAATTAAGCGAAAGACGTTGATGCTCGTGAATGCCTTTTGATTGAAACTGCACCGCAATAGAAGTGAACTTTTATTTGCCTTTTATCTATCGATTTTAACCTTTTTCTTTCACTTGTTCTTTATTATTCTCTAGCCTGTGTTAAGAATTTCATGAAGCATTGAGTTGAAAGTCTCTTTCCTTCATTCTGGCATAAGGCCGTGGAACCGGTGAAGTGGTTCTGTAAGTTATTATGAAAATCTATTATTCTGTAATAAACACCACAAAAACCCAAATCTGTGACTGAAAAATAGTCCAGAGTTTCTCGGTCACCAGAGAGATTTGGAGACTTTATGGAGTCATAAAACGGCTGCGTGAGCTTTTACAGCTAAACGAGCTTCATTTCATTGTAGTAATAAGCAATGTGCAACATGTGCTTTCATATTCATTGCTGCTCTCAACTTTTAAATGTATTCCTAACGGAGCAGCACTTCAGTCTGATGACTTCTCCTCTGTTTACTGACACAAGACTTCATAGTTTAGTCTGGATAGCTATAAGAAGTTTGAAAGACGTTCAGTAAAAACTTTAAACTGCCTTGAGGAGAATAAGAGCAGTTCTTCTACTCTACAGCCTTGTGTTTCTGTCTGGCTTATTTGACTTGTTAGATAATACAGATTCTTTATGTATCGCTGCTTACCTGCCTAAACACTGTGTGTTTGTTTGTGTGTGTGTTTGCTTAAAGGAGTAATGGGTATTTAACTTCAATTTGAAAGCATCATTATATATCATTGTCAAATTAACTGTGATGCCTTAATTTAATCACTGTAACAAATGAGATCATGTTGGGATGACAGGTAGCCTCTAATCTTGCACAAGTGGTTTGAGTAGCGCTAATGTTTCTCAAAATGAAGACCACGTTTCCATTAAACCGCCGTCGCTTCCTGACGCAATGAAGGTATGAGTACCGGCCCTCCCCTCACCTCACCCTCCTCAGGAAACAAATACATGTATTAAAACTACCCCCATAACCGAAGTACATATTCATCTTTTGTTTATCGTGTTATGACTTTAGACGGGGCTTTTCCAATGTCTGAGAGAATGAGTTGGAATGAGTTACTGCGACTCGTATTACAGACGGGATTCGTCTTGAGATTTCTGTATTGTGGGGAGAGAGGTGCAGAGGGAGCTGAATGCTGATGATGTGATATATTTGAATACGGGAGTGCGAGTGGGAGGATTAGATGCAACACGAGGACGGCTTTGTTCGGCTCCCCGTCCTCTCCCATCCTCTGTCTCCCTCTCAGCTCGTTTAGCATTCCTTCCCTCCTCGTTCTGCCCTTTCCAACCTCCCCGTTCCATTTCAATGCACATCATTGTCTCACTTTTCTTTGCCGCCTCATCCGATCTCACTGTTTGCTGCCTCATCTGTCGTGCTGCTTGCCTCCTTTTCTTTCCGCAAGCACGCGGATGCACAATCACACACTCGCACCTTCCTGCATGACGGAGGCTCGTATTCCTTCAATTCACCACGTCAACTTATCCGTGTCAGCAGGCTGTGCGTGCCGTGACTGCTGGCAAGGGTGGCCAGCGAGGAAATGCCTACTTTACCCTCCAGCTCGCCCTCTCTTTGTGCCTCTCTATCACAACATACACACCAGCAGAACACCTATAGCAACCACCTTTCCTCTCCAACACAACCACAGAGCATCAATGCTGCTTAGTCCTTCTCGTCGTTGTTTAAAGGACACGTCTGGAATTATTCTGTGCTGTTCTTATTGTCACCAAACATCCAAACTTTTCGTCCATCTCGTTCTGTCGTCCCTGCTCTGTGTGTGCGTTGTTCTGGGGCAGATAAAATGGAGGTTTTTAGTTCTTCAGGCTTTGGCTCTACAGTTTTCTATTTGCTTCTCTCGCTGCTCCTCTCTCAACACTCGCTCGCACCCTCACAGCCGACTCCTCCTCTCCTCCCTCCATTCACTCCCTCTCTCTCTCGCTCAAGTGCTCTCGAGTTCAAGAGCTCTCAAAGCCTTTTCCTCAGCGGTCAATGGCTGAGAGAGAAGAAAGAGCACTCAACCTTCGTACTGCAACACCTCGGTGGTGGGCAACGCTCGGCGGTCGGCAGCAGAAAAAAACACTTAACAGCAACGTCTCTTCCATCTAACCCTAACCCTAACCCTGAATAAAGACAAATAGCGTGTTTTACAGATTTTTAATGAATCACTAAAGCCAGTTGTATTTAAACAGTCTGTCTAATGATGTCTAAAGAATCAAGAGCGCTAAATTCTACGTTGAAGTGTGCACTCGAAGGACACATTTTATCCGACTTGACTTTGTGTGAGCTTCTCAACAACAGTGTTAAAACACAAAAGACAAAACTCTAGTGTGTCCTCCATCAAACTGGGAAGCACCACATGTTTCAGAAGAGGACGTGTTGTTGGAGAGATACCCGATCTCTCACAAACCCATTATGTCTGTATTTGTGTGTGTGTGAGTAATAACGATATACCTTTAATTATAATGTTCATGAACCAAGTTACAAAGTACAAGTGGTCAAAGAAAGTCAAGTGAATGTGTGAGGGTATTTGAGAGTGTCTTCCGTGTTTCTTCTGTGTGTGTGTTTGTTATGTTTGGGGTTTTCGTGCTCAGACTTTTTTGATCTGATTTGTGGTGACCAATGGCTCTCCGGGCAAAGCTTGACTTTGTCCTTGGAAAGAGCAAATAACACATTTTATCCTGGGGAGGGACATCTGTCACTACCAGAGTGTATGCAGATATACATCTATGTGTGTGTGTGTGTGTGTGTGTGTGTGTGTGTGTGTGTGTGTGTAGGATGAGCGTATCTCTTGTGACTCTAAAGTGCATTCCAGTGCAGATCACGAGAGCCACTGTGTTTTGACAGAAACGTAATTTTGCATTTTCTTTAAATATGATTGAAAGCAAAAAATAGCTTCATGGGAAGATGTTCTTTGGCATCAGGGAAATTACTGACATAAGTGAAGCAGAAATGCTGTGGATGTGGTTGGTGGAAGGAAAATGGGTTCGCCTCACCTCAACATCTTTAAATTCACTGAATATCACACCCAGTTGACAATTTAGGTGCGCGAACAAGATTCTTTTTTGCAAGTATACCGACATATCTGAGGGCTTTGTCAACGGGCAGCCCTGCTACTGTAAAACCCGGCATCCTGTATTCTACTCACCGTTGCGATCTATAGCAAAGGGCGTGCTGGCGGTGGTGATCTGGTAGTTGCAGATCTGGCTGTACTGTGGGGAGCAGTCCTGGTCAGTGGCCTCCACCTGCAGGATGCTGTCGTAAATCTTACCCTCCGTCGCTGCGGCTCGGTACTCGGGCTCCCGAAAAACCGGGGCGAACTCGTTCACATCGTTGACCTGGATGTGCACCACGGCCCTGCAGACAACAGGGGGCAGCGGAGGAGAGGAAAGTGGAGATTAGTGCACAGAAGTCCATCGTCTGCATAGAGCAGAGCCAGTTTGAAGACAGCTGATCCTGTTACCTTGGTGATTACGGGACAAAAGTGAGGATTGTAGTCATTTAGACAGGATGAGCAACTTCGTCATACTGTCGGCTTCAAACCAAACAGACCTATTTTCCACAGATAAACAAAACAATCGTTCTGGACCCACCAACATTTTTGAGATCATTAATTCACAAATATAAAAGTTATTGTTTAGGAAAAGCTGTATATTTTATTCGGTACATTTCTAAAAGCTCTGAGGATGTTTTTCTTCCTTTTTTTCATCATTCATTTCCATAAAAATGTTATTGCTGTACCTCATAAGGGCGCTCCCCACCAGCTGTTCACATGATGCTTGCTTTTGAAGAGGGAGTGGTGCTGAATGTGTTCTGCAGGTCTGGAGAAAGCTTTTCTGCAGCATCTCAGATTGTTCAGTTTGAATGGTGGAGCGCAGAGTTCACTCCTGGAGATCAATTCGTGAGGTAACCAGCTTTGTGTAATGCACTGCATGTACCTGGCCTGACCCACTGGATTGCTTTGATTGTGTTGCTATATGGCAAAGTAATCCCCTGGATCTCTTCATGTACTATACGCACAATTCTCCAAGTGCACTAAACTGCACTAATGAATCATTCCATAAGTGATCTATCAGCAGTCATGCATGTTAAGTCACACATGGGGAATAAAACCCCACCATTCATCACTTTAGCAATCCTTCATCAACACTCTCCGGCAGCCAGAAGGCAACAGATTGCAAAATCAATCCTTCGATTCATTGACTGACAACCGGTGATGGATGACGATGGGACAGACTAATACACGTTTTTTTAGCTTCTCCACACAAACGGATCCGCACTTAAATAGTCTGATAGAAAATCAGAAACACATAAACAACTGGAGTAAAAATGCGAGACGGGCAAACATGGGGTACAGGCAGCGGTGTATAAGTAGGTTCACTGAAAGTCCCAGTGAAACGCAAGTTAGAGCGTTTTTACCGTCTGTATGGGACGTATTTCACAGTGAAACTAAACATTTCAGCGGTGAAATGTTACAAGAGGGATCTAAATAAAATGATTTGCATTTGATTAAACAGTTTAAAAGTAAAAATCATGGATTTATTATCTACATTATCCAATGTAATTAGTTGTTAAAGTACATAACATCTGTATGGAGCCTCATACCTGACAAAAAGTAGTAAAAAATAACTCCATGCTTCAATATTTAAAAAATAAACATATTGCCTACTGCCCGACACAATTTCTGTAAAATCACCTTTATAGAAATGTATCACGTTAAATACCCAAACTGTGTTCATATGACCATTATTGATAGTAAGACGCTGCTTGAGAAGATATATTAAAGATATTGAAGATATAAGATATATTAAATGATCGGAACACTTCCCCACTAGATACAGGTGGAGAATACCCAAATGAACACCTAGATATGATTGATGGCTGGGGTTTAGGATTTGTGGGATGTTAACAGCGATGCTAACAGCAGTGAAGATGGCGATAAGAAGCACCGACAGATGATGGCAGCACCAGTTGGTGCAGTAAATCCCTCAGCCAGCCTTGTTTTGTCATATTAACGTGGCTCTCTCATAAACATTACCCCCCTGCTTCGACACACTCCCCAACAGTGAGGGAGCAAACATATCTTCCACTCCTCTGGGGCTTGTATGGAGGGACCGCTGTGTGTGTGTGTGTGTGTGTGTGTGTGTGTGATTATGTATTCATGCACACAAGTGCATGATACATAACTCAATGCAATAATTGTGAAAACCTCTCATTCAGAGTGTGCATGTGAGTGTGCGCTTTCTCTGCTGATGGCTCACATCTGGCTGAAACAGACGCCTGGCTCTCCAGGGCGATGGTTTTTCCGTGTGTGTGTGTGTGTGTGTGTGTGGGGGGGGGGGGGTTACTGGAACCTTGACAGACTGAGCCCATTCCCAGCCGTTCCTCCTTGAGACAGACCTCAGGTCATGATCAAAGTCCACAATGAGTCAGAGTGACACAAAAAGAGAGCGGGGGGGGGGGGGGGGGGGGATCAAATCTACCGGCCTGTTTCGGCTCGGCACTGTCACACTCTGGTCAAATGGAGGTGGAAAACCAGGTCACGAAAAAACTCTTAATTTCATAATTTTGTCATGAAGAAAATGATGCTGAAGTGCTGATACATGCTTCATAAGAAGTCGCTTGGATTACAGCAACTTTCTCGATCAGTTAGTTTAGAGTTTGACGAATACAAGCACAAACATGAGATGTGCTCTGGTCTTATGGCACTGCACTGGCTGCCTGCATCTCTTACCCCTGATTCTAACTTGTTCATAAAGCCTCACATGACCTACAGCGCTACGACAGATAGTTTCCAATCAATAAAACAAAATGACTTTCATCTAATAAAACGGAATGAGACGATGTTTGCAGTCATCTTCAAGGATATAAATATCTCGTTGGAAAATGAGGTATGTCGGTGCCAGGTGTGATTCCAACCCAGCTACATCATCATGCAGACCCAATCAGATAGCAGCTGCATGTCAGAGCCAGGCGATGAATGTTAACGCCAGGTTAGTATTGTTCCCAGCTTATTGCATATTCATCCACACCCATTATGTATCAGCACGCAGCTACACACAGCCACTCAAGCAGTCATTATCGAATACCTCCTTTGCGTGCACACACACACACACCCAACACAAAGGCAAAAGACTCAATTAATCTTTGTCAAGAATTAGACAACAGGTTGAATCATCAATTTCCATGTGTAAGACTGGAATGGAAATAAACAACTCTAACGATACCAGTGGGACCAAACGGGATGGCAACCTCATCAATATGCCAAGAAATCCACGAGCACCCCGAGGCCCTCGCACACAACTGCACCAGGTCCCATGTGATCTCAACACAAGGTGATTGTAATGCATTGTAATCCAGCTCAATGTGTAGCTCCACGCCCAGATCCTGTTTAATTCAACTCATTGATGGATAAGCTTGGACTATCATGCCCCAGAAGAGATGAATATGGAGCAAGCGATCGTCTCAGCCAGAAAATGAAGATTTTACATTTAAGAGAATTTGTCCATTTGCTCGACTCTGCTGACGAATGTCTAAGACGTGCGGCGGCATCTGATCGTGTTTTGAATCCGGGATGCTTTCTCTCGTCTGGTAAGTGAAGCAGACAAGCACAGATGGTGCAGTTCCTGGCGCTGCATATTCATAATTGAAACGCAGAGACTGTACTCTCCTCATACATGATGTTAGTTGAAGACAAACAACATATTCTTACACTAGATGTGGTTTTTGTTCTCCCTTTCTTTCTTGCCAGGTATAATAATCACGTCGACGACCGGGTTTTGACAGTACGAGGTTTCACTTATGTTAGCATCAAGTGTGACAAGCGTGAAGTTGAGATTCTTGGTAGAATAATGCGCCGACGCTTTGACGGGCGCCACGCTATCTGTGTGGAGAACCCCGGTCCTCTCACGGCAGACATTTATCTTGACAGCTTATGCTAACGAGGCACAGCTTTTGGCCCACTTCTTCACTCATAAAGTGACTTTTATTTTAATGTCAAGCGTGTTTTTAGGTGTTGGTCTTTGCGTCCGGGTGTGTTTGCGTGCGTGTTTGTGCGCGAGCTGGTTACGAGATGCCAAAATCCATCCCCGGCCACGGAATTTGTCTTATTTACATGTAAATGCAGGTATATCAGCATGAATATTTGACTCAGCATTTGGGTGGATGTGTGTGTGTGTGTGCATGGCTGTCCTTCATGTGTGTGTGAGATAATTAGCCTGTCCTAACTGCAGCGAGGTTGGGACATACAGGCCTCTAAGATTCACTCATGATGACTTTAATAACTACGCCGTTGCCAAGCGACGAGTACGTGTGCGAATGTGCGGCTACGCTGACACGACAAAAACATCAGTGTGTCTCAATTACATCTACATTTTCTCTCTCTCACACACACACAACCTTGGGGTTACCCAGCACTGCTGTAATGCATTACCCCCCCCTTCCCCCCCGACTGACTCCAGGCACTTAACCACCCCCCCCCCCCCCCCCCGGGCTGAGGTTAAATACACGAGTCGTTATTAGGTGCGAGACCTGGGGGGATCGTGGATATGACGCGAGACGTCCCTTATGCCTAATTACTCCAATAGCAGTCGTATAAACTCGCACAGGGCGAGGTGTGTGGGGAAAGGCGAGGCACCAACAGTACAGAGACACTTCTAGTCTTCAGATGATAACTAGTCAGAGATTACATGCTTGTTTTTTGGACTGTACCCACCCCAAAGGCCTTGAAAGGCTCAGTGCTCGAGTGGCTGGTTCATGCACCTCTTGCCCTTTTTATTGACTTTTTTTGCCCTCTGCCTCTCAGACACCACTGTTCATCTCCTTACGAAATTGAATAGAAATCCATCCAATAGTTTTTGAGATGTTTCAGTGTTGACCAATGTTTTGGTTTTACCGACAATGCGATTCCTGCAGACCTCTTGTGGTTACATCTATTTCCCCCTCTTCCTCCCTTTAAGGAGCAGTGACGAGGTTCAATTATTAGCTTTTTAGGCAAATCATGACATTCTACATGTCTGCTGCATCAGATCGTATCTCCCAAACGCAGCCATCAGAGCTTCTCTTTGTTGATAAAGTTCTAGTTCAATTCGGGATTCGTTTTCTGCAGTAGTTGACACCAATTAAATTCTCTTTTCATTAATGTTTAATCTGGATGGACATTCATCACGCGGGCGTTTAACAGTTCAGTACAAATTGTTCATCTGGCAGAGGTCAGCGCGACAGTGTCGCAGATTCATTTGTGTTTCATTTAAAGCTGACCGGAGCAGAAACAGTCCCAAGGAGTTCGAGGTGAAGTCATTTGAGCTTTGCACTTTGCTGACAAGTGACTAAAGCTTCCGCGGGCAGCCAAGTAGAACATCTCAGAGGGCAGAGTGAAGCGATGCGACGCAGAGCCGGCAAACGCGTACGCCGCTACGTCGGCGCTCTGACTCAGAAAGGCGGTCATTAACGCCGATGTTTACGGAGCGGTATGCCGCTAGCGGCTTCTCGCGGAGTCACCGCGCGTGGAGGAACACGCGACACTCTCGCCCGGCTTCGCCGCATGACACGCGTGCTCAGCGTTTGAAACGGCGGAAACAACATTTCATTTGTGTGCAAAAAGAAAAGAAAAAAAGTATTTCTGTCACACTGAGAGACAGATTTGTACAGCCGGGGCAGAGAGCGCATCCATTTGTGAGTGCTGAGGCAGTCTGATGAAATATTCAAACCACTGGAGTCTGGAGCAGAGAGAGGGACTGACAGATAGAAGGACAGAGTCAGACAGCTGAGCTGGAGCCAGCCAGCAAACAAAAACACAAAACAGAAATATATACAAAGGAGTGAGAAGCAGGGCAGCAGCCAGGGTGAAGTTTAAACTCGTGTCACTCCTGATCCTCTGCCCTGTCCTCTTCGGCTGCTAATTCTCTCGACTGCCTTCCCTCTCCGCTGTTGACGTGTCACGTGTAATTTGAGCACAGCCTCAGTCCCTGTTCGCTTCCTTCTAAACTGGAGCGCGAGAGGCCAGCCTCGTCATCAGAGAGCGATCAGCGAAAAGGACAAGGCCATTCAAAAGTGTCCCCCGGCGGCATCGGCCTGTCTGCAGCCACCAAACTGGGTCTGCGTCGCAGCGGGCAGTGGTGTTACGTTAATAGAAAGTAATAGTGTGACACGACAGACGGCCCGGGTGCTTAAAGAGGGATATGAAACAGGACCAACAGAATGGAAATAGTTGCACAAATCCACCCACACACCCTCTTTGCCTTCAGCACACAAAGTCTCACACGGCAGACAACATATAGTAGACACAAGTTACGCTCCAGAAAGGCCCTGCTGCTATAATACAGTGTATAGCGTGCATACAGTGTGTGTGTGAGCATCTATAAGCTAGACGAGATGATAGATCTACGTGCTTGGCTCCGTTGTTGGCTGAGGTGAGGAGGTTGAGACGCCGACACAGAGGTGGAGATGTGCAGCCGGACACAGGTAGTTGTCCAAAAGAGCAATTTGAGAGAACGGCGCTGCTTTCAGGAGAGCCAACAAGTGTGACAAATTGTTTTTATCAGTTGACCTCTTTAAAGTGGTCTACTGGTGCTCGTGGAGGCGGAGACGCGTGGACGGCAAGCACTCTGAGGGAAAACAAAAACCTGAGAAGCATCTTTAAAAGAATGTGCTGTCACACATTAGGCTGGTTGTACTACGACGGAAAACAAATAACTTTCTTTCTTTCTTGTTGCCTTTAAATGTAGCACTCGAAGCGGTTCAGCATACAGTGTTTGCTGAAGTTTCTTTCTCTGGTTTGTACTCTGTCAAGAAGAGTTGACCTCTCAGCGCTGCCTCGGTAACATGTCGACACATTCAAGGGAGAGAAGTCAGGCTATAAGAGCGCAAAGCATATATTCAACGTTGAAGAGTAATCAAACAGATAAAATGTATGAATAAATATAACGAAATGTTCTAATCAATTGTGTAACAAATGTTTAACTGCATAGAAGTGATTTAAACAAATGTAATGAATGTTTCTGTGTGTTCTGTGGAGCTGAGATAGATGTATTGGGCAAGTATTGGGCAAGAATGACATTGCTGTAATCAAGACCAGATGTTGGGTGTAGTCAAGAGAAAGATCTAGAAACTGATGTAATAGGTTGAGTCATACAGGCAATGTTCGGCTTAACGCCCTTTCCAGAGGGAGGGGGGATGAGTAATGGACCAAACAGGTGGGGGCTGATCACAGCCCATATGAGGAATATAAGGACATGCTTGCAAAGAACAAGCTGGGATTTCATCGCGGATGCCGTACCAAGCGCATCGGAAGAAGATACTAAAGCCTGCAGCTGATGTATTGAGGACTTCGTCTCTGTTCACGGAAAAGAGACCTCTGTTCGTGGACATTGAGATTAAAAGACGAAGGTTCTAACTCTCCCCACCGCTCGCCTCTTAACATCTGGACAACTGAGAAAGCCGCAGCTGCCTGAGAAAGACTTTGTACTGAGTTTTGAGAACAGCTGAACGGGCTCCGTTGCGGAGCGGGAGGATCGAGGGTCCGGCCGGACCTTCGCTCCTAACAACTCCAAAAGAACTCTTTTCATCGCACCATTGGACATCCAGCTCCAACCGAGCCGTCTCGGCAACTAAAACTAATGAGTATAATCGAAGAAGATAATTAAATTGACTAATCATGTGTAGTGACATTTTATGTGAGCTGTAGCTGTAACCCCTGCAAACTAACTAAATATAACCTGCAATAAATATCTAATCTGCATTTAAAGTGAAATCCTCAAGTGCATTAATTTGCTCGAGTAGTAATGAGTTCCTCGTAACAGTAAAAAGTTAAAGCTATTGTATGTCTAACAACTGAGTTCTGAAAGGTTATCCTAGAGACCGAATCCACTTAACAACCCCTTACGGTTTTAGCAAGAATTAATCCTAGCCGTTAAAACCTAACCTGGCATTTACCAAGAGCGCGGATCCATAAGAGGGAAGCTGCCATAACCGACGCGACTGGTGGGAGCGCCCGGGGCCAGGACTGGTCTCTCGGCCGAGCGCGCTCTGACCGGAGGAAGCAGGGTAGACGTCGGGAGTAACGGCAGTTAGCGGAGCCAGGCGAGTTCCCTCGCCAGAACACCAGCTCGAGAATCTTTTAATAGAGAGCTGAGTCAGTAATTAGCCCCGTATCGGGCCAGAAGTACCCAGGATCTAACACGTGGCGCCCATAACGTGGGGCTCGACGGAAAAGGAGTACGTTGAGTCCAAAAGAAGAACCCCGGCAGCTAAGAGAGGCTGTCGTTCGTGAACGAAAAGACCTGAGGTGAGGCGTTGGGGTAGAAAGCAAAGCTGCCCAAGCCTCGAAGAAGTCCGATTGCGAAGACATCCACGAATCGAAGCTGTGTGTGGTATTTACAGGCCAACACAGGAGAATCCGCAGGCGACGGGGAGCATCGACCAGACTCGCCCGACCTGTAGAGGGACCAGAGCCTGATCCCATCCCTTCCTCAACGCGCGACGAGAGGCTTTGGGAGGAAGGCGACTCGAGACAACAAAGACAAAGACAAAGTCCAAGATGGACGAATCGCCCGGAGGATCCGATAGCGGCGGAGGCGACCCAGCGGTACGAGCCAACGGCCCTGATGGAGGAAGCGCCACCGGACAGCAGAGAGGATCCGACGGCGACGGAGGCAGCCCGCAGACGGCGACGCCTCAGCAGAACGAGCCAGTGACATCGCCCCTGGACCAGGCAACAGATGACAGCCCGGACCAGCAGACGGACGACGCTGGACCAAAAGGAGCGACATCGGGAGTACCGACACCGATGCCGTATCCAGGGGCCCAACGCAGAAGCGAAGTCCAACATCAGATCATCCTGAATGGCAGAGGATGGGACACCTGGGACAAATCTGTTCAACAACACCTGACCGAGCTGCATGAAGAAGCAGATAAGGCGAAGGTGGGGGAAAAAGTAAAAGCAATTTGCAAAGATAAGGGGGGTTATCTTGCTCCCCTTGCCCTTGAGTCAGGACTGGTGGTGGCAGTAGTAGAGTGTGAAGGACCGCCGAAAAGCAAACCGAAGATAACAGAATGGCTACGTTGGTGGCTGGAAGTGATGAAAGTCATAAAAGGAAAAATAGTCACCGTAATCAGCCCGTCAAAAGACTACGACTCAGTCGTAAAGATGCTGGCCGCAGAAATTGTAGCGGGGGCAGTGACTATACAGAAGAGTGTAAAAGCCACCCCCCGCTACAGAGAAAGTGAAAAAGAGCGAGAAGCCATAGCGGCATGGATAGCCGAACAACCAAGTTACCACACGGCTCCCCACGAAGATCAGCTCAGCGCCCAAGGGACCTCGGTGCACACGGACTCCTCCGCGGGGGTGTCCTCGGAATCCGACATAGGGGACAAACAGGATAGCGGCAGCAACGGGGAGATCTCAGAGGAGGACGAACCGAGGGACGACTCAACGCTGGATAGGAGCGCCGAGTACCAACTGCTCCCGCCCTCCATGGGATCCGGGACTCCCGCTGCCACTGCAGTACGCACGATCCTGAAGGACTACAACGGCCCAGAGCCGAGGCGGCCCCAGAAAGCTAGGGGTAAGACCAGACACGTTCACTCCCCGAACCCAGAAGAGCATCTTCAAAAATTGAGAAAGATGCCCGAGGGGACCAAAAAATATGCGAACCAGACAGGGTTAACCGCATATAACCACTTCGGAGAGCCTTGGGACATAGACAGCCATGGACTGGTTGTCTTAACCAACTCACATCTAAAGCCTCATATCTCCCGGTTCAGAAAGAGTCTGGTAAGAGAGGCAGGCAGCCTCTACAAAGAAGAACTTGAGGGGCGCCTCCACGGATGCAGACAAAGACAGGAGGAGGTGGTGGTTACGAGCGGCGGAGCATCAAGCCATTTTGCGGTGCTACACGTACCGATCGAAAGATATGAAGATAGCGAAGATCAGAACGCCTATCGGGACAGCATAGAGGAGGCATTAGAAAAAGGTGTCACCCGAGCAAGCGAATTGTCCTACAAAAGAGTCGTTATATGTAACGACGGCGCCAGGTCCGGCAACCTACCCTGGGAGGTAGCAGAAGAAGCGGCAATGAGGATTCTGCACCTCCTGATGAACGCTCCCCACGGGTGGAACAACATCCGCGAGTTGGTATTAGTCACCTCGGTGGCCCAATACCAGGAGAGAAAAGAGAGAATACTGAGACCCCTCTTCAAAACGGAGGGGCCAAACAACTGGAGGGCAGGACCGCCGGAATACGAGGACGAGAACGCCCCAGTTGCGAAAGCAGTTCTGCCACGGCTCCCGCAATCAGCAAGATTGAAGAAAGAAGCCAGGACCGAGCAGAGGAGCTACCAGGAATCAACACCCGGTCCGTCAGGACGGGAGGAGCGACGTCCACAGGTCAGCTCAAGCCAGGAAAAAACACCAAAGGAAAGAAGAACTCCAATCCCCTCTCCCCGGACAGTAGCGGTGCAGACAGAAGAGGAAACCCCCGTGCCAACCAAACCTCCACGGGGGATCCCCAGCCCAGCAGAGTCCGTCGGCCTGCAGACAATGCGCTACTCCGGAGGCGGAGAAGAGCCCATGATAAGGTTCCAAAGTCCAGGCGGGAGCAGGGAAAGTCCCAGGACTCCCCAAAGAATGCCAGAACCAGTTCAGCCGGCCTCGCCGTCAGCAGAGCCAGAAGGAGAGGCGCAGGAAGAAGCCGCAGATGTAAGTTCAGATGAAGAAGAAACAGCGCCAAGCCTGACCTCCATCGAATACGATGCTCCAGGAGGAATGACCGACCTGAGAATAGGAAGCAGAAAAGGCAAGAAGAACGCGCTGCCCCTAGTTTCAGTGTGCACGGCTTCGCTGAAATTCCCCCGAGACGATCGTTACGGGCCCATGACCACCAAAGACGGAAGAAAAGCCTATGCTCCAGAGGTCGGTCAAACAAGTTATGATGTTCCAGAAATATGGCTGCACGACCTCGAAGGAATGAAAGGAACAATGGTCTACGCGACAAAAAGAGAATGGGCGAATTTTCTAATGACCCCGACCTACGGCTCCCTCGCAACAGCCACGGAGCTGACGGGTAACTTTCGCACAGGCTTTGTGACAATCGTGTACGACGTCATGTTGCGACGCCTGAAGAAAGCAGCCTACAAGCTGGCAGCGCAGGAAGACAAAGCGCGGAGGCAAGACATCTCGGACAGCGAAGACGAACAGCCACCTCAAGGGCAGGGCCTCGCACGAAGCAGCTGTCCCACCACCGCTGAAGAAAATGACTGCATAACAAAGATGCAGGCTTCCACCCAGAGCTTTGGTGAGTTCAAAAAGATCAAGGCGATGGTGACAAACCGAGACCCAAAAGAATCGGTGCAAGAATATCTGACACAGAAATGGCTTATGGTAAAAGCCAGTTCCACAAACGATGAGGCGAAAAGATTGTGGCTGGCTCATGTGACGGACCAACCGATGGGTCCCGAAGAAACCGCGGAACAGCACTACCGAAGATTAGTGTTGGAGGACTGCGAAGACGAGGAGTCACACATCGACAAGGCAAGAAAAAGCTTAGACAAAGGGCAAACTCTCACCCAGGCGTGGTACGCCTTGCGACAGGCGATTCCGCCGGACAGAAGTGTGCAAGTCCTTAGGAAGCTGACAAAGGGCCTAATGAATGACATCGATTTTGTGACCCTAAACATCAGCAAAAGTACCACCGAACAAATCCAAGAAACAGTAAGAAAGTGGGATTTGAAGAAAAAACACTTGGAAGAGAAAAGAGAAAAAGGAAACCAGCCGAAGCCGCCGGCTCCCAGGCCCTCGTATGACAACGCGAGGCCCACAGAGGGACCCGGTCCCTCACAGACACAGAGAAGGCAGTCGGGAGGATTCCAGAGGAGTCCACAAAACTACGAGCGTGAGCCAGGATTCCGGAGGGGTTCTCAAGGCTACCAAGGCTACCCGCGAGAGCAAGGACCTCAGCGGGGTCCACAAGGCAACCAGAGGGAGCAGGGAGCTCCAAGGCAAGAAGGCTTCCAGAGGCAGGGCGTTTACCACAGGGCCCAGCCGGATCAACAACAGGAGGGGCCACGGCCCCCACCAGCCAACAAGAGCGGTTTTCTCTCTTCCGAGGATTACAACAAGCTGACGACAGAACAGAAACAGGCCCTTCGTGCCTCCCGCCTGGAAGCTGGGAGCGAAGGGCAGAGAAAGTAATGGCTAAGCGGGCGCGGGTCACAGTGGATCATGCCTATTGGGTGGGGGACGACATATACACCGACGTGGATGGAATCCCCTATCAGGTAGATACTGGTGCAGAAGTGTCGATGACCCGCAAATGCCTTGAAACAAAAGGACACCTGACTGTTCAATTAGCCGACGGAACCATCAAAAAGATTCCGTTTGGCGTCTGGAAAGGAGTTGTATGGGCTCTAGGACCCTACAATTTAATGACAATAACAGACCTAAAAGAGCTGCATAGCAGCCCAGGAAATCGAACCCCAATACAACAGCGACTCAGAGTCCTCGGGGCAAAACTAATCCAGATGGGATCGTTATCACCAGAGTGGTACAAACCAGTGAACATTCCAGAGGTGACCAAGCAACAAATCGAAGACAGCGACCTTTCTCAGGAGGGAAAAGAAACGCTAGAAGATATACTTTCCAAAGCCGGAGTGGCTAGGTTCAAAAATGACTGTGGAGACATGGGTGCAAAATACACCCACACCATAGAAGGGGGTGTACACCCGCCTGTTCGCCAATACCCCCTGAATCCAGGGGCCGTTGCAGAAATGGACCTAATAGTCACGGAACTCAGCGAACTAGGAGTGGTGCGCGAGGAGCCAAATCCCATCACAAACAGCCCAATACAGGCAGTCAAGAAGCCTGAGTCATCGGGAGGTGGCTGGAGACCTGTTATCAACTTCAAGGCCCTCAACCGCAGGACTGTCGCCAATCGAGCCAGCCTGATCAACCCACAAGGGACGCTGAAGACACTAAGACTAAAAAGGTACAAATCCTGTATAGATCTGGCAAACGGATTTTTCTCGTTGAGGCTAGCCAAAGCCTCCCAGGGCAAGACAGCGTTCACCCACAAAGGTAAAGCGTACGTCTGGGAACGGCTACCGCAAGGCTACAAAAACTCTCCGAATGTTTTCCAGTCGGCCGTAATGGACATACTCGACGGCCTAGAGACAACAATCTACATCGATGATGTATTCATTGCAGATGACACCGAAGAAGAACATCTGCAAAAATTGAGAAAAGTCGTAGAACGACTAACAGCGGCAGGCTTGAAATTGAATCTGAAAAAATGCCAATTTGGACGATTCCAAGTGAACTACCTGGGGTTCCAGGTCTCCAACGACCTGGGACTCTCAGACGGATTCCGGGATAAAGTGGAGCAGATCGACCCGCCAACCTCGCTGAACGAACTACAGCAGGTGCTGGGGCTCTGCAACTACGTTAGGGACCATGTCCCTAGCTACCAGAAGTATGCAAGACCACTGTATGTAAAACTACGAAAAGAAAAGCCAGAAGACGCCCACAAGAAGTGGGAATGGACCGCAACGGATCAAAACAATTTGGAAAACCTCCAGACAGCCATTAAAGACGCTTTGCGGCTGGAGCCACGAAGCCTTACAACCAAGCTGGTGGCAGAGGTCAGTTGCAACGACGACGACGCAGTGGTAAAAGTGTGCAACGAGGGCGGGGGAATAGTCACTTTGTGGAGCTACACCCTGTCCTCCGTGGAAAAGAAATATCCAGCAGAAGAGAAGGAGTTGGCAGTTCTGGCAAGGTATTGGAGCACCCTGAAAGACCTTGCTCAGGGGCAGGGCATCAGGGTCCTCACGCAAAGCCAGGTCCATCGATTCCTAAGAAAAGCCACGGTAGAGAGCACGAAGGCGACGAACGCGAGATGGGGACGTTGGGAAGACATCCTGCTGGACCCAGACCTCGAAATCGGCCCTGCACAACCCGTGAGTAAGAAAAAGACGACACAGGACGAGAAGCCAGCCGAACCGATAGAGTGGACTCTATACACCGACGGCTCGCGAAAAGGACAAGACGACAAAGCCTACTGGGGCTTCATTCTCAAGCACAATGAGAAGGAGCGCTTCAGACAACGAGGCCAAATCCCCGGCAGTGCCCAGACCGGGGAGGTGACAGCCATACTGGAAGGTTTGCTCGAGTTGGAGCGAAGAAAAGTGAAAAGAGCTAGAGTCATAACTGATAGTTATTACTGTGCTCAGGCCCTTAATGAAGACCTGTCCATATGGGAAGAAAATGGTTTTGAGAGTGCTAAAAACAAGAAAGTAGCTCACGAAAACCTATGGAGAAAAATAGCCGAATTGAGGCTAACAATGGAGCTCGAAGTGGTGCACCAGAAGGCCCACACGCGAGCAGGAACTCATTGGCAAGGAAACGAAGAAGTGGATCGTTTCGTCCAGATGAGACAAATTGTCTTTGTTGGGATCGAGAAATGGGAAGATTTGCCCAAAGGACGGGTAGTCCCAGAAGAGAACGTGAAGGAGGTGGTGCAAGCAGTGCATGGAGCACTTGGACATGCAGGCACCGTTCCAACACGAAGGGAACTGGAAAAGCAGCGACTCTGGATTCCTGAAAAAGAAGTCCGCAGAATCCTTCAAGACTGTGAGTTGTGTGGTCGATACAACGCAGGAAGGAGAGGACAAAGAGTGGGAGGACTCACCATTAAAAGTACCGTACCCTGGGGTTCTATCTGCATGGATGTGGCAGGACCCTTAGGGGTACCGGGTAAATGTGGAGAAAAGTACCTGTTGGTGCTTGTGGACTCCATGTCAGGGTATGTAACCACAAAAGCCGTAAGAAAAGCTAATGGCAACAGTGTTGTTAGCATGCTGGACCAAGTCTGTGGCTACTTAGGGTTGCCTAAAGAGCTCAGGACCGACAACGGAACGCATTTTCGCAACGCTAAAGTGGACCAGTGGTGCCAACAGCATGGGGTAATGAGGATCTACTCTCCCCCATACACCCCCCAGGCTAACGGGGTGGTGGAAAGGACCATTGGCTTGGTGAAAAGTTGGATTGGGAAAAATGCCAACTCGAGAGAATGGAGCACTAAGACCCTGGAAATCGCCAAAACCCTGAACGACCGCTACCGAAGTGACAGGCCCTCCCCTGCGGAGGAGCTGATGCGCCGCCCCTTCACATCACAGGAAGTAGGGCGGGGCTCCGAAGATAAAGAGCCCAAGCTTGAGCAAAAAGTGCCACTTCGAGTAGGACAGCGCGTCTGGATCAAGGCTCAGGTCGGTGCTTCTAACTCTGCAGTCAAAGCCAAGTACGATAAATCAGACATAATTGTCAAGATTTTGGACAGTAATACTGTTCAACTCAAGAAGAAAGGAATCCAAGGAGTAGGGCAGCTGAAGCCAGTTCCGTACTAGGAGAAAACCAGGAACTCAAGAATGGCCACCAACATACAAGCTTTACCACCCTTTGTCAGAGTGGCCAATGTCAAAGGGGTGGTTAACATGAGAAGGAGTACTACGGGGCTCTGGGCAGGAAGAGCCATGAAGAAGTTGGAGTATGCAAAAAAGGGCTTTCTCTCAGAAGAGAATGAAGTCTTAACATGGAAGGAAATCAAGAATGATTGTGTGGTCTGCCTGCTGCCGACCACCCTTAACCTCACATGGCAGGGACCCGGAAACAAGAAACCACACCGGGTCTCTGGACGAAGAAAGGAATTTGACCGTATGACCCACAAACCAGTGAAGGTTTTGGATGCATATGTGTGCGGTTTTTGTCGTATCGCGCTTTTACCACGGTTGCACTTCGTCATCCAGTGGGATCTGCGGGGGACAAAGCTGAACCTTAAGGACTGTGTCTGCCAATGGGATGGACACAGGCTGCTCCTCTGTGCGTCTTGCTCCGTACTCCAGCTGAATGGACTGCTGGTGCAAGCTGGAGCAGCCGACGGATGGCAGGTGAGAAAGTTTCTTCAGCCAATACAAACCCTGGCACCCGCCTTGTGGGAAGGAGAGGGTGCTGCCGCTCCTGTCGATCTATCACACAAGGAGACAGGAGGACCCTCGGCACCAGCTATGCGCCCACTCGACGGCGATCCACACGAAGCAAGTGGAAACAGTAGTGCTGTCCCCATGAGATCCTGGTGGGAGTCGGTGGAAAGGAACTGGCCATACAGCCCAGGCCAGGCCGAGGTTGCCAACCCGCCCCTGTCTTCCGTACAGATCCCAGGGGCCTTCAGGGTCTATCGCAGCCCTGATGACCCAGGCTACGCAGCCACTGCTGCATCCTTACCCGATTGCCGCTTGGAAATGGCAACACGAGAAGGGTGGATGGGGCCCTGGGAATTAACAACCTGGCGCGTGTTAATCGAAGATGTGTTTTGTGATCCGGATGTGCCAGTACGTGAGCTTGCCCCAGTGCCAACAGAGGCTGGTGCTCGCGGCACGAATCTCCAGTATAACACCACGGATCTGGACGCCTTCCACCACACCGGTGCCAGGACCAAAGAAAAGAGTAAGATTTTCACGGTCACCCCAGAGGGGTGGCGGAGAGACGGTGTTATGCAACTACCGGGCTCTTGGGCGACCAGAGCGCCAACGCCTACATGGGAGGCCAGCACGATGCGCGTCATGGTGACGCTGAAAACCGTGATGGTTCCATACGACGGTGTGTACTCCGTCGGGGTGGAGCTGACCAGAGCGGATGAGGCGGAGCCTCCTCCAAACCCACGCGCAGACGCAAAAGGTTTGACCGCTTGGGCACGGAAGTCATTTCGCAAACTGCAGCGGAGTGGAAAGCCTCGCAGTAACAGCTCTTAGAAAAAGTATAGCTGCTAGAAAAAACGTAACTTGATTGTCAACATGTCGCTGCCAAACCCACCAAACAAAGATTGCAGGGACCTATCAATAGTCTCTCAGTCCCTCCTCGCACAAAGAAGGCCATATCTGCAATTGCCGAACGAAAATGTCTTTTTGGACAGACCCCAACGCGATTTTGCCTACCGAAAAGGCCTCTGTGGATCCGGCGCCTATTTCTGCAGCAATGGCGAATATAGGCGCTCGATTGACCTGTCAATACCCGGGAAGGCGGAATTGCTGACTGCTTTTCGCACAGGATGGCAACTCCAATATGACAGAGTCAATCGGACCCATCCGTGGCTGCTGCAGCCAGTCCTCCCTTGTCCTGACCAATCCCCCTGGATCCTGAATACCGTTTTCATCTCAGTTATGGGTCTGCGGTTGAAGTTGCGCTGGGGTCCTAACTATGCTGATTATTTGCAAAACGACTATGTTGATCTTTCGCTGGGTGAAAATGTGATCTGGACCACCAGCCCGGTCATGCGGCGTATCATAGCGCTCCACGTGAAAAACAGCGCGCGCTGTGTAATTGAGAACCAAGACATAGAGTTGCGTATGGTTCATTACCGCCTGCCAGGCCTTGGCCCACCGAACCCGGACCCATGCCTGACCATGAGGGAATTGCCTCCTTCCAGATTACGGACTAAGGGGCTTGGCCGGCTTAACCTTCACGAACCCTCTGCAGCATGGGCTAAAGTAACGGAGCTCCAGACGGACGACGGTCAGCCGTTATATGCATCTCTTGCCAAAGTCCGGATCCTTATCGACCCAGTGGACAGACAGATCTACGCATGGCTGCGGCAAAATAATGCTGTGAACGAGGGTTGCTTTGAACCCCCCCCCTGCTCCCCCTCCTTAATCGTCACCTACTACCAGTGGGTGTGGCGGGGGCTGGACTTAGCCATTGGCAGATACCCATCGGTGCTATATCACCAGCTCCTGAAGGGCAGGATTAGTCAGTGCGATCCTGACTCTCCCCCGCGCCTCAGCTCCGGATGCCTAGCTCCTCTTCCAGAGGTGCTACCGACCACAGCACTGCAGAATCCAAAACCATGGATCTCCCACTACTTCATGGGAGAGTTCATGAATTTAGGCGATCCTCAACCTTTACCCCCGTCTCCTTAAGACGCCCCGGCACGCGACTGGACCAATCAAGTAAACGACCTCGGAATGGAAAACGACTATGGCTTTGCTTAATGGCTAAAGTGGCAGCAGTATTAACAGGACTATGCCTTGTCCTGGCTATACTGTACTACTATGGTAGTATCCCATGGGCCCTCACTCATGTGAGGGTGTCCTACACTACCACAAAGAAGTTCGACCAGACATGCTGGACGGTCGGCTCTGGAACGATCGTTCTCTCTCAACTCGCTGGACAGAAGCGCGCCTCGCCCTGGTTGGACCTTGAGGTTGGCTCTAATGCAACCCGTCAAGTCCTAGAAGGGGGTGGGACGGCTCCGAACCTGACAGCTACTATCATCGCGTGGATGACTATCTGGGAACAGAAAATCAACGATTCGAAAATCAACGACACGGGTGAAGAAACAGACTGGGCAGGCGAATTCCAGAAAGAAATAGAGAACTCGACATGGAGGATAGATGAAGTATCTACGCTAGGAGCGGAGATGAAGATTACGGTAATGATGAAGAAAGCACAAGAAGAAAAAAGGGCACAGTGTAATTGGATCTACCCCGAAAACGGTGTCCCAGGCTGGTACTGTTCATGGGCATGTGTCTCATGGGCAGAGCACGGGAACGAGGGATACTGGAAACCCGAGGTAACCTATGCAGCGAGCCACCGCAATGATACGTGTTTGATGATTTTACCGGCAGAAGGAATGTTCTGGGGACACTACAACCTCACCTGTGAGGCCACACAACCGCGACGTAAACCACAGCGGGTGAAAGTTAAAGTTAAGGTGAAGCCACTAGGTAACACCACACTAGGTAACTCCACCGACTGCCAGCGGAACAACCTCACCAGCCGAGCCGTGAATGACACGCAGGCGAAGGAAGAAGAAGTAGTGGAAGTACAACCTACGGCTTCAGAGACAGTTCCAGAGGAAAAAGAAGAGCAGCCGCAGCCGCCGCCGCTATTCAAGTCAAGTGACAGTCTTCGGAGAAATCGGAGCAGAAAATGGACGCAGCATTGTAAAAAGAGCAAGCTCCCTCTCCTAGATAAGTGCTTCTGGAATGTGTTCTTTTATTGCGAAGGTCAGAATTACTTCGTAATAACTCCGGTAAACAAACCACAGTATCAGGCTCATAAGTTCATCTATCTACCCGAACCTAATGCCCGGCACGAGGCCTGGCTCAACAACACCCTGCCGTGGATATGGATAACCGAGCTAAAGCATTTCAAAGGAGCCTTCACGGAGGGATACTCCAGAGCCAGCTACGGCCTTTTGGGACCAAGGACGACCGACATGTATGTACAAAAGCTGCCGAAACCCGAGGATTTAATGACAGCCCCAAGAGGGGATTTCCAAAAGATTGACACTTGTGTGACCAACAAAATGTTCATCGCTCTGAACGGAACAGAGTATCTAGCCGACGGCGCCTCCCCGAGATGCACACTCTGGCAAGAGTGGTATCGGGCTTGGGGAACGTGGCTATATGACTGCACAGGCCTGAAGACGAACAAGACGATCAAAGGAACCCTGCAGGCATGGAAAGAGGCCCACACCCGGGACGACAGTTCAACCTGGTGGGGCCTACAGAAGGATGAAGTGTTAGAATGGGTGGTGCCATGTCTAACTCAAACCAACAACTACTGGGTGAAGTATCAGTACCTGGCCACAGTATACTCGAAAGAAAGAGACATCTGGCCTGGGGTTTGGAGCCGACCAGAACCATATATAGGCCCGCGGCCCTGGAAGATGGAATGCAACCGAGGAAACACGACCTGCAACATCAGCCTGGCCGGGGGACATTGTGAGACTGTGCCAGGATGGGAAGACCATTGCCAGACCCACTATGGAACAGAATATGAAACCCACGTGCAAGAAGTAACCTGGGTGAAGGCTAAAGACGGGAAATGGAGACGGTCAGGGCCCCTGACCAGCAGCTGTACCAACTTAATCCTGGGCCATCGCATGAAAGACAGAGTGAACGTGAACGGCCAAATCATTCCCCCAGTAACCGACCCTACAGTCTTTTTAGCTGAGGGCCACGCCTTCAGGAAAAGCCTCTGCGAGGGTAAAGAAGACAAAGGATTCGAATGGGTAGGAGCTAACCGCCTCTACGGGAACGGAACATGCTACGAGCCAGAAGAACACTGGCTGAGTTGCGGGAGCGGCCGACGAGAACACGAGTGCAGTTGGATCGAACTAACGGGCGCCTCCATAGTCGGGACCGCAACCATCGTAGTGGAAGAAGTGGCAGGGAAGATTGGAGAAGGATTCACGGTCATAAAGGGATGGATGGGGAGTTTGTTCTCCTGGCTTTGGCCTTATTTGTTGATGATAATTGGAATTGTCATCTTGGGCCTAATAATCTGTGCCGCCATTAAGGGCGGGGTAGCAGCCACTGTTGCCTCGTGCTTTAAGGGGAAGTTGAAGGAAAAAGGAGAAGTGAAGAAGGGACTCCTCCCACGAAGGAAGGAGGAGTCCACCCACCTATAAAGGGTGAACAACTGGAGCGCCATAGCCATTGCAGACCCGGAACCTGAACCAAGAGCCTCATACTGAAATAAGAACGAATAAACCTAAGAAAGCCAAGATGACCAACATGACCAACACCACAACCATTGCACCTCCAGGCATGAACACCACTTCTCACCCAGGCATGACCACCTTCGGAGTGAGTATGACCAACACCACAACTATTGTGACTCCAGGCATGACCACCTTCGGAATGAGTATAACTGAAGCATTACAGAACTCCTCCGACACAGCACGCAGATGCAGGCCGTTTATTCGCTTAACCGACCTGGACTTTTGGGTCCTTGAGATCATATGGTTCTTCTACTGTTGCATGGGCGAATGGTCCATGAATCAGCCGCTAAGAATACTGGCCCTGGTTGTAGGGTGTCTGAAAACAGCGATTGAAAACATCTATCGAGGATCACTGTGGCTTACCCTGACATGGTTCGCTACATACCTCCTGGGGAGAATCCACATCGACTCTACTCGCTGCGGTCTAGTAAAAGGTGGAATGGTGATCATCTGGCTGGTAATCGACGTCGCTGCAGTTTTCTACAACCCCCTGAAGCTGGTCTCGGCAATCGTCGAGGCCTTTCTGGCGGTTACAGCCCTGACGTATCTCGTGGTCATGACCATGGCTATGAAAGAAAGAGGAAGAGGGCGTTGGCTCCACAAGATCGGCGCCATTGCTCTTTGGGGCATAGGTTGGGGCATAACTGTCGCCATCTACTGGTTGGGTTCTGAATCATCAATCGGGATAGCAGCCTGGCTCATGCTGTATGAGCCTTTGTTTCCAAGAAGGGTTAGGCCTACAAGCCCAGGCCTAACACCTCCTCCAATGGTGTTGGCATCTCCATGGCTGCATTCTCTGGCTCTGCGGCGCTCTGCAAAGCGCTCCAGTACTGAGAGGGGGCCTTAAAAAAGAATGAAAATAAGACCACCCCCTGCTTGCTAAAGCTTGGCTTGTAAAAATGCGCTGAAAAATGTAATGATTAACGAAATCTTTGTGTTCAACAACATTCAGGAGGAGGTCTGCTGTGTCCGCTGTGGGATTCCTCCGGAGCTAATGTTGCACCTGTGGGAGGTAAACCAAGCCCTATGGTGCACCCAATGCTACCTGGGGCAATTCCCGGTAGGAGCAGCCAGCGGCCTCTTCTGCAAAGGAAGTACCCCTTATATGCCTGCGATGAATGTAGTCGACTGTATGGAATTAGAGGCTAAAGCAAAACCAGTGTGGACTTCCGCTGGAAGAACCCCACCAGAGGTCCTGCTCTATGCTGATGGTGTATACTGCCCAGTATACACAAAAATATGGGCGTATCCTGATGGCATCCGGGTGTCCAGCACCCACCTCACCGATGGCCGCTTCGTCGTCATTGGACCACGCCTGCCCGCCCTGCAGTATCCAGTACCAACTCCAGAAGAAGACGACGACACGGCAAGCATCACGGGTGTGGAACACCGAGACGTGGGTAGCCAGACGATGCTCGCAGGAGTAGTACCAAATCTAATGGGGATGTGGGGATACGACGAGGACTGCGGCGAGCTGGTGGAGGTGATCCCTGAAGGATTGATAGTTCCAGGCGAGGATGAGGACAAAGCATCAACCAGCCCCGTCCCTACTCCGGCCTCCCTCTCCCCAGACAGCATTCTGAACCAGAATGTGTTGGCCCTGGTGCTGAGCCTGGACGAGCAGATGAAGGATGCCATAGATGACGAGGAAGATAACAACGCCCTCCTGGATTTCCAGCCACCAGGTCTGGAAGGCCTGGTGGTGCTCGACAGCTGGCAACACGAATCCGAGCCGGAAGACGACGTTCTCATCATCACCGCCGAGGACGACGATGAGTTCCTAGAGGATTACCTGGGGCACGGTGCGGCAGCTTGAGACCTCAAGAAGGGGGTGTCAAGAAGAGTTGACCTCTCAGCGCTGCCTCGGTAACATGTCGACACATTCAAGGGAGAGAAGTCAGGCTATAAGAGCGCAAAGCATATATTCAACGTTGAAGAGTAATCAAACAGATAAAATGTATGAATAAATATAACGAAATGTTCTAATCAATTGTGTAACAAATGTTTAACTGCATAGAAGTGATTTAAACAAATGTAATGAATGTTTCTGTGTGTTCTGTGGAGCTGAGATAGATGTATTGGGCAAGTATTGGGCAAGAATGACATTGCTGTAATCAAGACCAGATGTTGGGTGTAGTCAAGAGAAAGATCTAGAAACTGATGTAATAGGTTGAGTCATACAGGCAATGTTCGGCTTAACGCCCTTTCCAGAGGGAGGGGGGATGAGTAATGGACCAAACAGGTGGGGGCTGATCACAGCCCATATGAGGAATATAAGGACATGCTTGCAAAGAACAAGCTGGGATTTCATCGCGGATGCCGTACCAAGCGCATCGGAAGAAGATACTAAAGCCTGCAGCTGATGTATTGAGGACTTCGTCTCTGTTCACGGAAAAGAGACCTCTGTTCGTGGACATTGAGATTAAAAGACGAAGGTTCTAACTCTCCCCACCGCTCGCCTCTTAACATCTGGACAACTGAGAAAGCCGCAGCTGCCTGAGAAAGACTTTGTACTGAGTTTTGAGAACAGCTGAACGGGCTCCGTTGCGGAGCGGGAGGATCGAGGGTCCGGCCGGACCTTCGCTCCTAACAACTCCAAAAGAACTCTTTTCATCGCACCATTGGACATCCAGCTCCAACCGAGCCGTCTCGGCAACTAAAACTAATGAGTATAATCGAAGAAGATAATTAAATTGACTAATCATGTGTAGTGACATTTTATGTGAGCTGTAGCTGTAACCCCTGCAAACTAACTAAATATAACCTGCAATAAATATCTAATCTGCATTTAAAGTGAAATCCTCAAGTGCATTAATTTGCTCGAGTAGTAATGAGTTCCTCGTAACAGTAAAAAGTTAAAGCTATTGTATGTCTAACAACTGAGTTCTGAAAGGTTATCCTAGAGACCGAATCCACTTAACAACCCCTTACGGTTTTAGCAAGAATTAATCCTAGCCGTTAAAACCTAACCTGGCATTTACCAAGAGCGCGGATCCATAAGAGGGAAGCTGCCATAACCGACGCGACTGGTGGGAGCGCCCGGGGCCAGGACTGGTCTCTCGGCCGAGCGCGCTCTGACCGGAGGAAGCAGGGTAGACGTCGGGAGTAACGGCAGTTAGCGGAGCCAGGCGAGTTCCCTCGCCAGAACACCAGCTCGAGAATCTTTTAATAGAGAGCTGAGTCAGTAATTAGCCCCGTATCGGGCCAGAAGTACCCAGGATCTAACAACTCACATGCCCTTATTGCAAGTCCCTCGGGATAAAAGAGCCAGCTAAATGAATGGAATGCAATGTCGACTTGAATTTACATTTAGTTTTCTTTCAAAATAAAGTCACAGAGTCCCCACAGTCCAGTTTATTAAAGTCTAGACCATCATTAATCATATTACATTTGAAAAGAACAGGATGTCCAGTGCCTTGAATGCAGTCCTTTCTTTACTTGTATCTGACTTCATTGTGTTGTTGCACAACCTTGCCAAAGTGACTCAATCAGTGAGAGTCTTTTGAACAAGTGGGGGTGCAGGCAGGATTGATATTCAAAGAAATGATTGAAGGCCATACCAGCTCAGCTGTTCGTCGAGGTTTTGCAGCTGAAGTGGTTTAACTGAAGGCAGCGGGGATAACATAAGCAAAGTTGGGGTTCGGGTTGCTGGTTATTTAGCTCTACTGGGTGCCGTTCGTCGGCTGCCTGAGAGAAAGAAGCTCCACCTGATCGTCTACTTGCCCCTGTGTTAGGAAAGTGGACGACCTCCCGGTAGTTCCAGACAGTTTTTCTTTGGACCATCTATGGAAGTTGAATGAGAACATCTCTGACGCATGTTGTTGGTGCTTGGCAGCTTGCTGGGGCTCTGATCCAAACACCCACTTCCACTCTTTGTATCCTCAGCAGTCGTGATTCCTATTTGTCTCGTACCAGTTTAAACTCGTGCGTTCTAAAACCACCACTGTTTTCTAGCGGAGCTGACAATGTGATTGAACTTCAGCCGTTTTCTAAATGAATGATAAATTAAACAATAAGTACTTGTCGCTTTGCATAATTTAGCCCAAGTGTTTTGATATGAATAATGAAAGATTCTTGTTTGTTTGATTCCCTGTTCCCTTGTCCTTGGTGCTCTTTCCTTTTCAGTGACTTTGCACAAGCACGCCACGTCCACGCTGAAATTCATTCTCAAGCATGAAGTCAAACCCAGACATCACACTCTTTGCTTGGAAATGGTCACGGTACGTATCTGCATGTATACTTGTGTGTTCCGTCAGACCCTGTTGCTGTCTTACTCACTTGTGGGACTTTTTGACCTCCGTGCCCCCGGAGCTTGAACCGCAGTCGTGAGCCTGGATGATGAAGGTGTATTCCTTCTGCAGCTCGCAGTCCACCAGGCCGCGGGCCCTCAGCTGGCCCTCACCAGACGTACCGTTCAGCACCACTGCCTCGAACGGAGCCTCCAGCCCGTGGATGTTGAACGCGCAGATTTCCCCTAGAGACCAGGCAGGAGGGAGGGAGGTACAGGAGATAGGAAGAGGAGGAAGAGGAAGAGGAGTGAGCTCAGTGTTAATCGCAGTCAGTCAGGTGGAATACAGTTCAGTCTTAAAGAGGGACTCTTGTTGGCATATGATGTTAATACATGTGATCTTTCCCAGATGTGTACCCACACAGTGACTCTCTTAAAGGGCAATAAATTAGCTTCTAGCGACCACTTGGTGTTGGATTGATTTTGGAGTTTTGGAGAAAAATGGGAAGAAAGATATCTGGTTCCAGGTAGACTTTGGGCGACCGTGGCGCACTGGGTTAAGAGGTCGTCTGGGAACAGGAAGGCGTACGGTTCGATCCCCGACTGTCACGTGTCGAAGTGTACCTGAGCAATACACTGAAGCCTGTCATTGGCAGCCCACCGCTCCCTATACACAGGGATCGGTCAAATGCAGAGACAACTTTCCCCCTTAAAGGGATAAAGAATAGTATACACTCTATTCTATTCTAGACCATTTCAGACTCCTGCATTCCAAATGCATAAAGACGCAGCAAATGTGAACTTCAACAACTTCTCTCTCACCGATGTCCCCGGGCAGTCCTGGAGGTTATTAAACTTGCAACTTTAAGTTGCAAAGATCTATCAACTCTGGAATAGTGCGTATAGTCAAGGGAAGCTGCAGAACATGAGTTTATGAATGATTTATGAGAGCTGCTTAAGCATCTTATCTTCTTCTTTGGGGTTTTACGGCAGCTGGCGTTGCGTAACTGCCACCTGGATGCCAGAAGTATCTCAATCCTAATTCACACAACATGAATATTTTATGTTCACACAACACATATATATTTTGTACAGATAACAAGAGACAAAATGACGTAGACTTTATTCGAAAAAAATACGTTAACGTAGCAAAGGCATATATTTTAAGTCAACTAAAAACGAATAATGTGTACAACCCCCTGATTCATTTTTTTGTTGGGTCATTTCTACCATTTAGAGTTAAGGTTGAGAAACAAACTGTGACACAAACAAAAAACCGCAGCAGAAGCTGGAGGTTTAAAGATGCATCATGTTCCCGGCAATGCACCGTCTCTATCTAATCGGTCTTGTGAACATGTAGACATCTCTGTAGCCAGAAGACGACATACAGGACACGTTACATGAGTCTGAAATAAAACTTTGCCGTCCCCCTTGTGGAGAGATACAAAGGAGGAAAGAAACCATTTAAATGCAGAATGAGCAGCTGACAAGAGCAAAACAAAAGAGCCAAGAGGCGGCTGACATTTTATTAGCGGGCTGTCTAAAGAAGTGGTCCATTTGTGGGAAGGTGAGGGAAGTTGTTTCTTTCTTCTTTTGTCCTTTTTTTTCTTTCTTGGCGACTCAACGTCCCCAAACGCTCCCACTCGTAGGATTTGAGGAAATCACTTAACGCGAGCGGCTCACAGTCTGACCCGTGACAGCTAATTGCACTGATATCACTAAACTAACAGCGGAGACTAAATTGGATTCCCGAGCAGCTTTGTGTCCGCGTTGCTCCTGGCAAGTTCTGATAAGAGCAACTTTACTTTCTACTGCCTTCCCCTTTCTCTCCCCTTTTCATCCGGTTTCTGTCATAATCCCCACCTCACCCTTGCTGTTGGGGCCGGGGCTCTTAAATGACTATTTGCCCTCGGAGGAGCTACAGGCACAATGATAAAGAAAGTGGGAAATAAGAATAGGGAGGGGGGCGGGGGGTGTCGACACTGTCTGCATACGGAAAAGACTCCCCTCTCTCCTTACAATGACTTATCAGGGTTAAATGGGCCCCCAACAATATGGAGAAGCGTGGCTTGCTGGGGAGAGTGAAATCATACAAATGGCATCGAACAAATGGGGTGCGACGGCGAGTGACAGGAGATGCAACAGTCCTGACGTGCTGCCTCTCTCAACCGCCGGCCAGAACAGGCAAATGTAAAATCCATCACCGGTGGAGCGAGAAATAAATCCAATATGCACAGACGAGCGCAGGGGCCTCCCATCAGGGCGAATATGCTGATGGTGCACGCCCTGAGGCCGGGTGGCCCGGCGTGCTCCTCGCGACTTAATTGTAGCTGCTGGGGGAGCCGGGGGGACGAGTCAAGGTGACCTGCTGGAGGAGGACCTCCCTCTTTTTTCAGGATTAAATGAGCACTCAAAAACAGCTCTGGAGCCCCCCCCCCCACACACACACGCACTACTTTTCTCTTCTTTTCATACGTCCCCCTATCACTTCGCCTCAGACCTTGATAAGTGTTCAGCCACCTGCGGAGAGCATGGGGGCCCGGCGGCAGCGGACGAGCAGATGTTGGGCGGCTGGCACTCGGCAGAGGCAGAGAGCTCCCAAATGCTAATTGCGGCGCTAAACTGTCAGCTGAATATGTGTCTCCGCGTCGCATTAGGCGTTTAGGTGGTAGATTTATGGCCAGAAGGAACTCTTCTTTAAAACGAATGGATGTAAACTAATGGATGTGGATGACGCAGTGCTATTTCATGATTCGTTTATCTGCTGGTTTATCATCACTCTTTGGCTATTTGGCATACTGAATCATATTTTAAGTCTGAAACATTATTAATCGCTGTGTGCTGTACCCAGTAAAACATTATCTCCATTGTCATTCTTTCCTCGACCTTGTTCTCTGCCGCCGTGGTTAATAACATTCCCCACGGGCGCCGTTTGCATTTAATCAAGTGTAAACATCAATGTCTGTCTATTAGTCAGCGGGGACGTGTGCTCAGGACTTGCGCTGTCGCCCTGTTGGTGTCAGAAGTCGCGCCGGCGCTCAACACCTCGAGGGGATCTGGCACCCGTCCACACGAGACTATCTTTGAGGACACAGAGCTCATTATCAGTAAAGGCAGAGATGCTTTACTGGCAATGGTGGCCTGTGTTTTGCAGAGCTGGAGGACGGTGAGAGAGTATCAAGGGGGAAGGGAAGGGGGGCACCGCGCCTCGGGGGCCCCAAGTTACTGTCAAAGCTGACAGAGCATCGTCGATGAGCTGCCTGCATCCTAATAAACACACGAGCTCCTTTTTGCTGAAAAAAAAGATGGCAGTCTCGCACATAAGTGCACGGAAAAGCGCGGCAGCTGGTTTGTACTGAGCGGAGGTATCAGGCGGGAAACAGACGCACCGCTCAGAGGAAGAGGAAGAAGAGAGAGATATGAGGGGAGATGAAAGGAGGAGCTGGGAAAGGATGGGAACACGGCCACCGCCTCAGGGCAGCTCCGATCTCCACTGGAGAGTGACCAAAGCACAGGCATGAATACACGCGCGCGCGTTTACTCAAACTGTGCCAGTTCGGCAGCTGTAATCAGTGCTGACAAGCCTTTCATCCTCCTACTGTTGGAACACACACACACACACAGCAGAGACAGCACGTAAATCAGATTACTTGATATGGCACTGTTGCTGAACACATTCTGGACCAGGCATCGGTTCGCTGGCACCGCGACGCGTTTGCACCCACGTTAGTGCAATATTTTGGCTCGCCGTCATTTGTAAATCCACCCTGTTTGCACAAGAGTGGCCGTCTACTCTGCGGTTTACACAGTTGTCATGATTTTGGCTGCTTTTCCAATTTGGATTTGGCAGGAAATTACCTCTTGTATTAGTCACCCGCATAACCCGCTAATTCTCCCTCTCATTTTAGTCGCAGAAATACACCAGCGCACATCCACAAGCACTCTGGGAAGCATGTATAAACACTGACACACACACACACACACACACACACACACACACACACACACACACACACACACACACACACACACACAGCTCTCAGCTGCTGTGCAGAGATAGACTGTCAGCCTCAGAGCTCTGCAGAGGGCCGGGATTGAAAATGCTGTAATTATGCTTTCATGAAATTAGCCAGCCGGGGAAAAAAAAAAAAAAACAACACAATTGAGAAGCTGTCCATTCCGGAGATAAGGATTAACGCTAATCAAGCCCGCATGTTCTGACTGGAAACTATAAGAGTGAGAGTACAGTGTGTGTGGATGAGTGGGGGTCGGATGGGGGAGGGGGACCTCGCAGTTGCCACCCCTCGTCTCCTCACTCTTAATTACATTAAAGGCCTCCTCTCACGGAGTTAATGACATTCTGCTGCCTTCTGAGAACGACAACACCAATCCTCTGTGCGAGCAGGCGAGAGCGGTGTCGGAGTGAAGGGTGGAGGACTGAGGCTGTCCATCAGGGTCTCACGTCAAGGCAGCAGTAGGTGGGCTCTGCGGGCTCTGCAAACAGCTTACGAGGGCCTGAAAACAGTAAAAGTGTTGAATTCCTTGCACGTTCACGGGCCCCTGTCAGGGTCTGGATGCCTTATCATCACTCTGGGTTTTCCCCCAATTCGCTGCCCCTGGCTGGGCTCCTTTTGTTTCTGTCCGTTTCCTTTCCATGGACGGTTTGACAATCTGTTCAACAAGCTCAATAGTTTTCTGTCCTTGCAGTAAAAACATGAACAATCATGTTTTCTATGTAGCAACTGTGATCAAGTGTGACAAATGTAACTCAGAACACGGACATATACTGTAAACTAGCATCTGTTTCAGTCGGTATTCAAATTCAGTTTGTTGCACTTAGGATACATAAACAAAATAATTGTCATAATATGAATATAACGTATAAATATAAACAAATAAAAAGCTAATTTTGTCATCTACCTTGAATGCTGACAGCAGAACTATTTTGACCTTTTTACGATTTTCTTTACTTGTATATGTATGCAGAGGCATTATCATAATCTGTATAACAATGATTATTATCATCATTTCATATCGTTTTATTTTACTTATTGTAGGCCCAGTTTTGTTGGTCTGTATCTATTTGGCTTATTGTTTAAACTATTTTAAACTATTTATAATTGTTGGAAAAGCACTTTGTAGCCTTTGTTTTGATAAGTGCTGTATAAATGTTTATCATCATTATTATTACTGTTATTAAAGACAGTGTGGAATAAAAACAAATTGTTCTGTTATCTCTGTCTAAATGAGGAATAATAAATGTAAAAAAACAAGTATTTTCCATATACAAATCAGTTTCCTTCCTCTTGATCTGTCTCTTGATCTATCTCTTGATCTACCTCTATGTATTGATGTATACATAAAGTCACGGGCTGGGTGACTAGCTGACCCTGCCCGTCGTATAGAACCACACTTGACAGCGATCATAAAGTGAGTGTCTGATGCAGAGAAGCTCCCCCGGCAACAGCTTGAAGGCCCGTGCTGCTAAATCTCCTCTCTCCAGGCATTTCGCTGGACGGCAGCGTTCCGGGTCCTGAAAACATCGATGCTATTTTGTCTTAGCAGCTCGAAAGGCCCGTTGGCTCTGCCAACTGTGTGCGAGGCCATACACCCACCTCCCCCTATGTATACGTCAATAAAGTTAATCACAAACCCCAGCGGGCGCCGTGTCAATTACCACAGCCTTAGACTCGGAGCAGAGCCAAAAACGCTGCTGTGCAAGCGTCAAACCATCAATGAGATACTGGCATCCAATGCAACACCAGCTCGAGCATTACAGTGAACATTACATTGGCGACTTAATGGTCGACTCAAAAACAACTCCCTCCAGCTTTTCAGCCGGTGACGGCTGTTGTTAATTTCAGAACTTGAAGGACAAGATTGGCACTTTAAACTGTATGAAGTCATTATTACAAAATTATTTTTTGGGGTGAATTATGTTAATTTTCTTTCTTTTTTGTGACAGTTTCTGAAGCCCTCTTTGTAGAGTCTTTATAACTCGCTGTGAGAGATTTGTATGTAATTTCTCATGCTATAAGGCCACATTGTTGTCGTCTGTCACCACTGAAAAGTCCGGCAGGATTTAGGCCATTGACAGTAAGTCTAAGCCTGGATTACACATTTCCCCCTTCATTATTCGGCATGTTGGAGTTGTATTACATTTCGATTATGCACAGTTCTATACTTCCAGTGCGAGGGTGATAATTCACTCGGTTAGCATCTGAATTATTACCAAAATCGATCCGCTTTGACTTCCGAATAACGACGGGCAAAGAACGAGACCGAGAGGTTTTAACAAAAACACAGTCAAGGCAATCACATTAAACACAGCGAGGAATCAATAGTTTCTATTTTCCAGTTCTGTTCATGGAAATGGCCCCAGGGGAGAGCATGTGTCCTTGTCTGAGCAAGGCCAGTTAGAGTTCAATGTGTTCAAATATCCGTATCAGAGTTTATGACCCCCATTAATGCCCCTGAGGACGTTCTCTGCACAGCCGAGCTACACAATGAAACACAGCCCATCGCCTCGCTGACACTCTCTTTGACCATGGACGAGGTTTATTAGATCTAAGGTCAACAAAGCAGAACAAATCTAACAGCAACCACATGATTGAATATACAGAGTAGCTTTGATTTAGAGCCACGTTCTCTCCATTGAAGCAATACAGCAAAGTCCGTGTTCCTTTCATTAATGGAATATAAAAAACGAAGGCCCGTAACTCTGCGAACATAACTACGTTACATAATCGGGTAATAGAAAGCTCATGCACGGATTGTGAGAAGCTTGTTAAAGACGTTCTCAAACAGATTCTTGTGGCACAGAAACAATTTAGGCCTACTGAGGGTTGGCATCTACCTCACCCACAAAATGACCATTTGTACATCAATTGCTCACCCCTGTTACCTGGAAAAACGGAGACAAGTCTTGATGAATTGAAGTAAACGTTGGCCGCATTTATCAACAGCGAAACTACATCAAAACAACATGTACAAACTCTCTCACAACTCGTTCAGTATAATCCAAGTCTCATTGATCCAGTCGTGTGCTCGACAGAGCTACAACCTTAAAAACACTCTCACATTAATTAACAGTCCCACACTTGTGCAGGCTCGCTCCAAATCGGGAAACAGGAGAATACATTGTGCGCATAGGATTGTGGGTGTTTCAGGAGCGCGGACGGATACGCAGATGTATCCTTGGAAGTCCTTTGACTGAAGGACTCAGTCCTTGACGGAATTCAAAGGGTCCTCGACATTGGAACGGTTCATCGGCGAGATGTCGCCGACGTAGCATTCTTGAAATTCCGCCGTTGGAACAGCGTTTGCTTCAGTATTTCTGTTGTTATTAAAAAGTCCCAGTTCCAGATATCAGTGATGAAACAATTACCCCCACTCCCCACATTGTGTAGCGCCACACTGCCCCAAACACAGGCTGAGGTCCTGCCTCTGAGCTATCGATCACCTCATCGCATGCCGGCGGCTCCGGCAGCCAGGGCCCAGCTGTTCGCCATCATCACCACTGAGTCTTGCCAGCTCGCCTCCAACCATACAAATGGATATGGCTCCCCTCAGCCTTGTTTAGCCTGCCCATGATTCAAGGCCAAAATCCAACGAGAACCGAGTCTGTAGAGGAAAATGCCTCACAATACGTTCACGGGGTCATTGTAGAAGCATCGTGTCCCCACTGACCGCAGCACAAAATGTATGCTAATCTTGTTTACGCTCTATTAGGGGATTCGAGAGGGAAACAAGATCAAAATGTTGCTGCTGCCTCCACACAGCAGCGTCTCTCTGGTGCATTTTATATGCAAATCGCTATCTGTTACATCACCCTGTTTCAAGGCTCATGCAGCCACAGCGTCTGTGAACCGATCCTTTCTAGTGGTGTGCGCGGTAATGAGCGCATGAGGCTGATGGCGCAGTGAGAGTGCGGGGACTGGTGAGCTGCCTGCGGAGCGGCTGCTGACAGACTGTGAAAGGAGATGGCCTCGGGTGACACTTCTGCCACCGCTGCTGGCAGTGTTTACCTTCAGGGGAGAAGACGGGTGGAGGAAATCGAGAATAAGTGGGTGAAGGAGTGAATACAGTGACGCCAGGCATGTACAGTTCTTCTGAGAACAGCCGCAGAGAAAATATTGTTCCTGTGTCTGTGGGAAGATTATTCCCTACTTATTCCTGAGAGAACTACAAACGGAGAGACATTGCAATCGTGGCAGTCGGATGAAACCGGGAGACGGATGTGATGGATTATATATTCGGATGGCAGCTACAGCGCATAGAGATGATTTGTGCCTTCTGTGCAATGCCCCCCCCCCCCCCCCCCCTTTCAAAGTTCTGTTTTATTACATCAAGGTACAGCGTTTTGAGCCCATTTGGCTTCTGGCCAGGTACGGCGCAATTACACAGACTCGGGTGTGTGTTCATTGGAAGAGTCGTCTCAGACCCGCTCATTCAGTGAGAGAAAAACAACAGCATCAGTTCAGCTAAATGTTCTGCAAAATCTCATTGGAGAGAAGTTTGCATCAGGGCAAGTTGAGAAAAATGACGGAACTATTTTGCTGTTTTCACCCAGGTCTTCTGGCACCAGTGGGCCACCATCGCTCACTGATACTGCTCAAATTGGGTCAGGGACCTAGGAGTGTGAAGGTAGGGCAGCCTCTGCCAAAACTATTTCTGTGTGTGTGTGTGTGTGTGTGTTGTAACAAGTGAGGAGGAAAGATTATGGGAGCAACAATACACTGAGTGAAAAAACACCGAAGCACCCAGTGATTGGCTGGAGGACGGCTCTATCCCTCCAATCATTTATTCCTCTCATTCGCTCTCTTCATTCATTCCCGTCATTTCTCAAATTTGGCTTCTTATTAAGTGTCTGTCATCTGTGGCATTTGTCCACGGCGCCGCGTCTCTCCGTTCCTCCATTTGCCCTTCATACCGGTTCCTTCTCTTATCCATTTCACCTTGCTGGAGAAAGAAATCTACTGTGAAATTGTGTTTCTAGCCCTTATCCAACGAGGTATGTTAACAATCGACACACTCATTGTTGGTGGCTGGAGTAGAGTATTTATGGGTTTAGTGTCCTGCTCATGACAGAAAGTAGGGATGCATCAATCCGGCTTCTTCATTCCTGATACTCATTCTGATATTTTGGCGTTTGGTATGAGACGATCCCGGGTACCGATCCGATACCAGTGTTGAATCAATGAGCTGTGCCTCAGTGTGTGGAAGTGACCGGGATCATTCTTTTACGTGTAAGGGAATACCAGCTTTGATTTAAACATTGCTCTCCGAACTTTGTGAAACATAATGAAACAAATAAATACACGAATATAAATATCGTGAATTGTTAACATACGAAAAGCATACACCAGCAACTTGGTTGATACAAAATTACTGTATTTCTTTAATTTTTTTTTAAATGCAGCAGCAAATTGGTCCAACCTTCAACTAAGTTTAACGAACTAAAGACTGTTTTCACCATTAATTAATCTGCCGTTTATTTTTTCCATCAATCGTTGATGTCCATCCCATCGTCAACGATGCATCCACCCATCCCCGTCTTTAAATGCCTTCTGTCCAAAGCCCAAAGGTATTCAGTTTACTGTAAAATAAAACAGAGACAAACAGGAAATCTCCACATTTGAGTGGCTGAAAACAGCATTTTTTAAATATTTTTGCATGAAGAATGACTTTAATGCTTAATCGACTATAAGAAAAATAACTGGCGATTGGTTCAATCAACTAATCAATGAGTCGACTAATCGTTGCAGTTTTAAAATGTCAATAAACATAGAATTGAATTGAATAGATCGGTCCCGTTATCGACAATATCTGACATCAGTCCCGGTGCATCCCGCACAGAAACCCACAAGGCCGCTTCCTCCTCCTCATTTCCTTTTCAATAAAAACTAAATGTAGACGTTGCTAAGATGCTGATGGGAAAGTGTGTGACAGCGTAACATTCATAGTCATCTTATCACCTCACTAACTGCAGCACGTGGTGAAGAATGATGTTCCCCGTCTTTCTAATATCCGTTCCAAACCGCTTTCAATGTAGCACAGAATATAAATGAAGACGTGTTCCTGCACGTTGATGTACATCAAAGCTCGCTGTGTTCTCGCTGCCGTTTCCACTTCAATCCCGTCATCTATCTCTATCTCGCCTCCCTGCGTCCTCTCTTTTTATCCGTGGCAGTAGAGCCACGCGGGGTCTTTCAGCGGCGGCCCATGGGAGGAAGTGGAAGTCAGACTGTACTCTCCGGCTATTCAAAGCTCAGCCACCGCGAGCGGAAAGGGATTAAACCCGGCAACACAAAGAGAGCCTGTCCCCCTTCACGGCTTTGAAGCGATTCGTGATTAAACCGCCTTCCCTCGACAGATCAGGTGTCACACATTCCACTGTGTCACGTCTCATGCTGCTGCTCCACTTTCACAAGAAGGTGAAGGAGCGTTTAAGATGAGGAAAAGTGCTTCGCTTGCATGCAAAATATCTGTATCTATATTCCAACAACACGGGTACAATTAGTCTAAATGAATCATTTACATATTGAGGTTAGCCCCTGCACACCCTAATGTTGACTAATGTAGCGCTGACAGAATCACTACTATAGTAAGTGGGTCTGGGCTTTGGAATTGATTTGGTCAGCAGTTTTTCTTTGGCCGCTCACTTCTTTACGGACATCGAACCCATCAAGCATCATTGATGAAGTGGTCCATCCTGTGTTAAAGCAACATAGCCTATTGGAACAGAGGCACTGTATTTGGGACCTGACATGTTATTAAATCATGATAATATTTGAATTTGAATTCCGTTACTTGACATTATGATCAGGCCTTGTCCCTGCTTGTCATGTTATTGAACTCTTTCATGTTATAATCACCAATAAAAGCAGCCGCTTTTAAGCTTCCAGCCTTTAGTGCGCTATTAAGTCTTTACAATACAGGATGTGCTCGTGGGACTCGTTTTATTCCCACAATGCAAAGTTATCTCAAATTGGCTTGGGATGTGACCTTCACATATTGCAGAATTACACCGAATGCACTGGTCCTGGATGAGAGAGGGGCCGATGGGCCACATAAAATCACAGATAAGTACAGAACACAGATCATTTCTATCATAAAGGCTTCAGGAACGTTCTTTTAAAATAACCGAATTACTCTCATTAAATGAGGCATTTTAACAGCCACCTGTGAACAAGAAAGCGAGGACGGGCCAGGCACATTCCTTTGTGCCTCTGTAGGTCGATACTCTTACTACTATAGACCGTTTCACTGCAGTACTACGCTGTTGTCACAAGCGTTCAGCCACAAGTGAACAAGTGAACTGAACAACAACAACAACAATGGAAGATAAATGAATACACAAAGATCAGCTGGTCCGTCCTCTGTCCCTCAGTGCTTCAGCCTTCCCTTCATCCACAGACAGTACTCTTAACTTGTGCCGATACTTTTACTTCTGGGGATATTCCGTATCATAGCAACCCGAGGCAACCAAAGCATCGCAGCTGAAACACAACGTTCAAAAACGCCTCGTTGCCCTTCTGTGTTCTGCAACAACAAACAACTTCATCATTCGTTTTACACCTTTCATCTTGTGTCGTGTAGATTGAACAATGAACCTAAAAATAAAGAAGACAAACAACAAAGCTTATTAACTTAAAACTCAATTTGCGATTTGCAGTATGTCTTTAAATATGCAGCTAACCTGACCCGAATAAATGATGAGTGAATGAACGTTCTGTTCATTCAACTTTTACTGCAGCAAGTTGGGAGAGAGCAAAAACGTCTTTTGCTTGGAGAAAAGCCTTCAGTGCCGCTCTTTGCTCTTCTGTCGATGAAGATTCTGATTAACCGATGCTACTGCAGCACCAGCGCTAACCTCTTAGGGAGCCGCCAGCTCCGTGTCAGCTCACACACACACACACACACACACACACACCTCAGCCACGGCCAGAGCTGCCGGTAGCGCCTCACAGGACGTTGATTGGTCCGTGTCCTGGCTCGCCGCTTGAAGCCTGAAGATGAATGATATGTGGTCCTGTGATCTCATGGCATTGCTAGAATCCAGCTGCCAGGCCGGGTAAAGACACAGCATGAACTCAGCCCGGTATTCTACCTTTCATATCGGATGGTTACAAAACTCAACATTTACATCAAATGCTCACATTCAATGCATATACGATGCAAGAAGAACAGATACGGTAGAAAGTAGTCATTTAAATTTTTTTTTTAAATCTGTCAACACTCCTGAACGATTCGATTCACCTGGTGATTCATTATTTAATGACTTGTCAAAGTTCAATAGTGTCTCTGTGTATTTATACACAGATCTACTGCACACAGCCAGTGCCTTAACGGACTCAGTTTTATGTTTCATCTCCAGTCAGGAAAATCTTTTAATCAAAAACTGAAAAGCCAATTTCCAAGGATTTCATGAGAACCAAGCAGCGACATTACCGTGTGATTCATACGCCAACTTTGCTCTCTGATTGAAGCTAACGCGCAGGTTGAGTTGATATGATGGCAAAGCAAAGACAAACGTGTTTCATTGTACGTCAAAGCTGAAAACAACATTGAGAGAAAACAGATAAAAGACAGACACGTCTACAGGTCCAAAAGCTAACGCAGGTTAATTGAGAGCGAGATGAAGACGTATGACATTCAATAATGTCTTTCAGTTACCCGCTCACATTTCTCCCACAACAACAGTTTGAAGCCAAGCAGGCCTTGCCAGCGAGGTGGAATGCATTATCAAGTTTGATGCAGCTTCGATTAGGATGTTATTCAAAATAGCAAAGCAAGGCTGGATCTTTCTCTCTGACGGTGTCATACAGTATCAGAGGCGAATCGATGTTTGTGCAGTATTCTTTCCTCCACTCTCCATTTTCAAAATCTCAATCGACGTCCTTCTGCCCGTCCAGCTCCATTCACCTGGTGCACCACTAATTAGCTTTAGCACTTTTACAACCCTTACATTATCTTTACTGCAGCTTCTCGGTACGCCACATTAACTGCAGAATGGACGCTGTCAGCTGTTCTGGGAGCAGCCATGGCTTCCGTATTGCTGGGCCCCAGGGTCAGAGCCACTCAGTGTCACTGCAGATAGAGATCATGTCAAATAAAGCATTGTTCAATGACATGAAGATACCGTAAGCGCTAATTGCCCATTTAAGGCCATGGTCACTGCTGACTGTCCGACATCTACCAATTACATGGCACATTTTAAGAAGTGTTATCAATTTTGATGGTTGGTTTTCTATTTCACAATTGATTTAAAGCTGTCCTGTGGAGGCTTCTTATTTAAAAAAAAAGCATTTGCAGAGTTTTAATCCTGCTCCATTTACTCCATATACTTGCCTTCGTTGGCTTGCATTGCTGCGTTTCTTTCCCAGACTATCTGATTTAAATAAATCCAGTAATTCCATCAATCAAAACCCTTAAAATCGGTGAAGAATCTATCGTGTAACCTGCGACACTGAGCCCTGAAACTACCGCGCCTACACAACTGTGAGCCGGGTGTTGTGTTGCTCTTTCTAATTTGAATATTTGTTTGATTATGGATCCTGATATGAGTTCACAGTTCACAATGTATTCTTCAGTGAAATAATGAAATCAGTTCTAAACGGCTCTGCTGAGACTTTAAATAGTCATTAATATGACGGTGGTACAACTTATTCATTAAAACGATAAATATCGTATGGGTTAAATAACTTTGGGATTTGCTGCAACTGTGAAATGGTGATTTATTTTTAGTAAAGTAAATATCATAGCAATAAAGTAAGAACAAAAAGCAATATAAAGCACTCCTATTCCAGTGCCTGAAGATATTTGTCTTGAATCCGTTCACGTCTGTGAGCTCGGATACAGACAGCAGAGGTCGTGTCATGGCGGCTGTGATTGCTTCCTCTTGCAGGCGGCGACCACGAAAACAGAGAAAATAAAAACACAACTTATTCCCTGAGAACTGAAATGTGTGGCACACCAAAAAGACAACACATCCAGTGGCGGCTGGTCAATAGAGGGCCACGGGGCCTGGCCCCACCATGAGCCACACGAACAAAGAAAAAAAAATTATAATAATCATAAATTATACAAATTGTCAATATTTGTGTTTTTGAACGATGGAATGTACCCAGTAATGTGTGTAAAATATGATATCTGCGCAAAATATATGCTTTTCCTGCTCGTCCTCTCCGTCTGTGTGCTCTCCGCCTGTGTGCTCTCTGCTCGTGCTCTCTGTCTGTGTGCACGACACTCTGAGAACGTGCAGCTTGGGGGGCCTAATCGTTTTGGCCCAAAAGAGGCGGGTCTATGAAGCAGTTTAGCCAATTGCTGATTCAAGATATAAATGAGTGACATACAATTTAGCCAATCAGCGCCCTCAAATAGATTCAGCTTGGGGCCAGAACGATCAGGCCCCCCTCGCTGCGTGTTCTCGTCAGGAGGAGTCTCTACAGGCGAGCACTCCTCCTCAAGACCCGTTTGAGAGGAGAACTTTGAGGAGATTCTGCAGCCAAAGAGCTGATATCAGATCAGCCTGACCTCACAATCAGACAGCAGACTCGCGGGAAAGGGAAGCAGTACATGCGAAGCTTCTGTACTAGCTGTACACCAGACAGGTTAGCTAGCTGCATGACGTCATGCTAATCATTTATTTAGCTTTTTAAAACAACGGGGACGGATCCAGCACGGACAGTTACAGGAGTGAGGGATAAGGAGGTAAGGAAACATGAGAACACCAGGGTAGGGAGTGAGGGATGAGGAGGTAAGGAAACATGAGAACACCAGGGTAGGGAGTGAGGGATGAGGAGGTAAGGAAACATGAGAACACCAGGGTAGGGAGTGAGGGATGAGGAGGTAAGGAAACATGAGAACACCAGGGTAGGAAGTGAGGGATGAGGAGGTAAGGAAACATGAGAACACCAGGACACACATGAGAACTCTGTCAAGCTACATATTAGACAAAGTGAACATCTTTTCTTCTACATAGTTGTCCTCAGTCTCATCTGCTTAACTTGGTCATGGAGGCATCAACATGTAATAGAGATGTTAAATTAACAGTGAAAACTCATCATAGCTTAATTTAACATCAGTATTCATAATTACACTTCATGTTTACTTCTCCTGATCTTTACCTCCTATAACAAGGTCCATAGGGGCATCTCAATAAATAAACATGTTATATTATATAAGTGTGATTTACTGATTGTTTTTGTGTTGGAATAAATGTTAAATATTTAACTGCAAAGTAGTAATGCGTGTTTGATACTTGTTTTTTTTGCATTAAATCATACTGGGATGTTTGCTGAAATTGATAGGATGGCCCTACCTAGAAAATGATCCACCAGCCGCCACTGAACACATCCTCGAATTCCATTAGAGTGTGTTACACTGAATCAATATCAAATAACTAAAGTTTGAACATTGGTTCATTGGAGTTAGTCACGAGGCTCTCTAAACTATTCATGATGTCTACAGCCCCCGCGTCAGGAGGAGATTAATAATGCATTACTCCCGGCCTACAGCAGATGATAGACAGTGGATGAAGCCTCAGCTGCATGCTTGTTGGATGCTCTTTTGATGCTCGATCAATATTGAAAACGATAATGAGAAATGCTTCGTGCATGTCAATGCATCGTCACAGCCGCCATGTTGTCATATTTACAGGCTTGGAATCCATCTTTTCTTCTCTCTTTCTTTTGGGATGAGATAATGTAATCACAGCAATGTAAATTATGGGCCGGTCGGCACAAAATGTCACCCTCAGTGATTTTCAATCATGTTCCTCTGAGGGTATGTTATCACACCAGCAAATGTGATCTCCCCGAGCAGTGTGTGTGTGTGTGTGTGTGTTTTCACTCCATTGCATTGCATTTCTCTGGAACTGTGCGCCTTGAGTGCATCTTCTACCCCCCCCCATTCAGCGTGAGCTGGCTGAGCAAATTGATACTGCCCAGTGCTGTAAGTCCGCTGTCACGGTGATGAGAGCAGCACAAAGACGCCGGCGGAGCGCTAAATGTCAGCATGTCAGCGAGGAACACACGGAACATCCGAGCTTGGCACTCACGGGGCCCCGTCTGCCTCAACCCAGCACACACGTGACACGGTCAAACTCAGAGGCGAGAATAATCCCACCTCATGTACCGAATAGGACATCACACACACACACACACACACACACACACACACACACACACACACACACACACACACACACACACACACACACACACACACAAAGTACAAGACAGTGCTTAAACATGGGATTCAAAATATTAGAATTCCTGAACTTCAGTTTCCCAGGTTGAACATTTGTTGTGTGTGTGTGTGTGTGTGTGTGTGTGTGTGTGTATGTGTTTGTAGTTTTCAGTCCCTTCACTCCGTCTTTCCCTCAGACATTTATGCAGAGGGTGAAAGAGTGTTTGTCAGTGAAGCGCGTCCACACAGTTTCGAGCAGACAAGAGTTGCACACTTTGCACCAACACGCTCACTCACACCTTCAAGTGGGTAGAATCTGCAATCTGGGGGTTTGTTTGTTTGGATATGTGTTGACTGGTGCTTTTTAAGACGACGCAGTGTGTTGCTGTGTTTCGTCAGCGCTCCTTCTCACACCATTCTGAATATATGTCATATATGTCAGGACATTTCATTCTACCTGCATCCTCAGCTTTTCAGTTTTGAAATCCAAGCAATTGTTGTTTTTACGATTATTTACACATTTTAGGAGCGAGGAGGCTGCAAAAACAGATAAAAGCCGTTTTTTAAAATAAATAAACCAACAGCATATTGATCAATAGTCTCTTGAGTGCACAATAAAAATAAAAAAACAAGACTCATGATTTATTTTTTATTATTTGAGATATTTTCATTTTCATCAAAACAACTCAAACCCAGTTTGATTGATGTTCTCTGGATTTCACAAAAAACAAATGAGGAAAATAAATAAAAACAGAGACATCTGGTTCTGCAAATGAACCCTTTGTTTTTATCCAAGCTGGAGGCATGCCTCTGGGATGGGTTGCCTTGAAATCTGGTTGAAATATCGATGGTGCCCAGAGGACGATCCCATGACTTTACATTTAGCGCCAAAGGCTGGTGACGTAGTGAATGGATTGGCACACAACTTAATGCAAACATTAATGGTTCCTAGACGATGTTTCTCAATGACTTTGGTGATCCAGTGATTTTCATCCATCATCATGTCATTTTTTGAGAGGATTTTTTGGACAATTTTCTGTTTTTTAACTTTTTCTAATGAGCAAATTCTTGCAAAACTAATACATTTCCCCTCGGCCTCAGTTATATTTTGTGTTTAGAGTTTATTAGCAGGGAGTTTTTCTGCAGACTGCATTATGGGAAAATGCTAACATTAGCGTATGCATGCGTGCATCACATAGTGTCGGCCTCCCATGAATTCAATACTTTCTGGATTAAACAGAGGACATGAGAGGCCACATGGGACCGAAATCACGGTTTCACTCTGACAAACCACCAAACCAGGTCCCCTCTGATAATACGAATGCTGTCCTGAATAGAGGCAGAATATTCAGAGATGACTGGCCCTGTCCCCATGGTATTACTGCTGAATCCCATCCAGACTCCTTTACATTTCCGAGTGTAAACGGAGTGACACCCCGGGGGTTGATTTAATCCAGGATCAGGATCAACGTCAAGTAGGCCTATTCCATCACTGTAATGTGAATCAGGTGATAGTTGTTGCAGAGGCTAAAGTAATGTGATTCTGTTATAGGAGAGATGACATATTCACTATATTGGAAACACAAAAAATTGTACAATAAATCAATTTAAAAAGTTTTCCGCCCCAAGGGAAACGTCATGATTGAGTAAAGCCATACTTTCAGCTTCATGACCCATCGTCTCACAATGATGCACATTATGTCTCTGCCTCCGTCTGCGCGCACACACACACACACACACAGACACATAAAGACACACTCGTCACTATTCCCACAAGTTTCCGTGCTGTCGCCACCTTCACATTGCTGCTGGAGCCTCCCCAAGGACTGTTTACAGAATGGAAATCTGCTTTCTGCTCCCTGTGTTACAGCCTTGACACCACTCATGGAACATGACAACAGCTGTCTCCGTCTTGGTATAGGTAGGGTTAGAGGAGGAGGAAGAAGCCAAGGAACGGACTGTTTCATCCCCCAACAGACACACACACACACACACACTTAGCAAGAAAAGAGGTTCGGATTCAGCGGTGGGAAGGTTGCAGTGGGAAGCTGTCACAGTATCTCCCTCAGGGTGTGAACGAGACGATTTGAGCTCTTGAGCAGTGTTAGCAAAAGATGCTCAGTGTTTTCTGTGCAAAGTAAGGTGAGACCCATGAAGATGCTCTGTTAGTAAAAGAATATCAGGCTGGTACATCAATTCATTGTTGATAAACTCGTTGCAGACGCCTCTGATGGATATGGTGCTGTTTGCTTCATGACGTATTTTATGGAGTAATTGATTCACGATGTCCGGAGCTAATATCACAGATTGGAATCGGACATGATTAAGTCACTTTTGGATGGATCGCCGTTCTACAACATGACACTTCATCCTATCTCATTTCATTTGCTAGAGTGTCGTCCCCCCCCCCCCCCCCCGTTCACTCAAATTGCAGTAGTTATCAGAAGTATGCACACAACCAGCATTACACACCTCCACTTACAGCAACAGGAGGTGAGTCACTCAGTGTATGACGCATCATGATGAATCAGAAGATTGTCAGAAAAGGGGTTTAGTGTAGAACATGGTCACAATAGCCGGGTTTCCATTCAATCGTCCAGCAAAAGGGAGCTTTTGAAATATCGCAAAAATAGACTTTGGCGTGTTTCCATCAACTAGTTTGGAGCCAAAATACTAAGCTGTAGCGTGCGTCAGAAGTTGCCGTTATGAGCTGTGCAAGGCTGTAATACGCCAGTAAACACAGCAGAGGAAATAGACAAGTTGGCTTCTAATGATCCACGAGTGGTCTTTAGGAATGTGTTTCAATTGGTCAAGTTTTAAGCTCTTGTTGGCCATGTTTCACTCTGTTCGGAGAGGAAGACAAGCATTTGCGCGTGATGGGAATATCCGAGAAGATGCCAAACAGCAGAAATAGCTGATATGTCACGCAAGCAAAGGTGTTTCAATGTTTAGCAGGTCTACTGTTTACAATGTTGGTTTGTTAGCTTGCTAATGTTTGCCAATCAGCACAGCATACAAAGCTGAGGCTGATGGGAATGTCATTATCGTGTTGCAGGCATTTGGCCATGCATGTCGGTACAGAATTATGTTGCAATCCATCAAAAATATTTCGGCCTGGATCAAAGTGGTGATCGCCTGACAAACCGTAGAGCTCAACCAATCAATACCTCTGTAACATGCTACGTCTGAAGGGCCATCAACAGTTCGGCACAGGTCGTAGGCCGCCCTATATGAACCTATCTATCCAAACTAATGCGCGCATCTGTTCCAGCCCAATGCTGTACAATTTCTACCATTGAAACACTAAATAACATTTAGAAAATGCACCTCAAAGACCAAGATTTGTTAGGGAATTCCCATTAGCGTTAATTTAGGCTGAATTCTCAGAGAAATTGTGGTTGAAATTCATCATAACATTGAAATTGATCTAAAACTTGTAGTTTATTCCCAGCCACAGACTGTCTGACAACGTCAATAAAAGCCAGTGAGCAGATGAGTAGGAGAGATGGGGACTAGACGAGCACGGAAGAGAGAGAGCGAGAGAGAGAGAGAGGCATGGATTAGACTGTAATCCACCTGCATCTCTCCCTCCCTCTCTCATTTGTTTGCACCTATCCTCTCTCAGTGTGCTCCGATTACATTAGAGCAGAGAACCACGGTGCCACAGGCTGACCTTCTTCTAACTCTATTTCATTCCACCGGATCAGAGCAAATGATTAGATTTGAGCCGCGCTGCCCCGAGAGAGGAAACACATGCTATTGTAGGAGCCGTTGTCGCAGCGCCGCCATCATTCAGCACGGATTAAACGACCACACATGACGGGAAACTGTCCGTGTAGGACACGCAGCCAAAGACAAATAAAGAAGCTGATATTTCAGCATTCCTCTTGTTTGTTTTTGTCTTATTTATATGTTAGCCGCTTCCTTCCGCCTGTTTCCCGTCTTTACGCTGAGCTAAGCTAACTGTCTCCTCGCTGTAGTTTCTATATTTCTGCAGACTGGTTGACATGAATGATGAATACAGAGTCACAGTTTAGAACAAAGAGCTTTGGTGATGTTCTCTTTCTGTTTTGTGCCGCGGAGAAACGATGCCGATTCCCTCACAACTCTGAGCCCACGAGGACGCTGCGGGGGCCGCACATTGTCATTGCCAGATTGTCATTTTTGTATCACAGCAACAGTAAAAGATATTGCAAAAAGCACCTTTTGCATCAACAAATAGTTCTCCTGTCACCATCTTTGTCATGCTCCACCTTTACAGCACATCTGAAGTATGAACTTCATCGCGTAACTCCATCTATTTAATTCATCTGCATTTTCATGATTTAGAGGCCACGTTGAAAGGGCAGTGGCTCCAGTGTATACTTCACTGCTGTCGGCTCCTACATGCCTCACACGGGTCAATAGAGTTGTGTCTTGAAGCTAGCATGCATGCATATGAATCTAATCTATATTCAAACAGCAACACTCTGTTTTGTCCTTTTTGTTGTTGTTGCTTCACAGCCTGTCAGCTCGTATTGTGGATGCACTCTCTGCCTCACATTTCAAAAACCTCCCACTGCAGCTGTTGCCTCGCTTTGATTTCATATACGCCTTTAAAGTCCCTGAAACTGGGTATATATATAACCCCACCGACTCACATCAACAGGGACTCAAGTGTTTACTCCAGGAAGAACACTTCGACTGATCCAATGGGATCCTCAAAAGATCGCTCTACCAGCCAATCAATGTGTCCGCAATTAGTCTGGCTCTAATTAGAAACCATTGTTCTGAGCACCGACTCAGGCAGTTGATTCATCAATATGAAATTGAGCAGCAGCCACTTAGCATGGGATTACTATCATGAGTTAATTTGTATTGGAATCAATTAATTTGCGTCGTTCACCGCAATCATGCCCCGGGGCTGTACGTGGGAGTCCCTGGTTAGTGTCTGAGCCCACGAGGCCTGTCATATTAGAGAGAGAGAGAGAGAGAGAGAGAGAGAGAGAGAGAGAGAGAGAGAGAGAGAGAGACACAAAGAGCAGAAGACAGAAAGAGAGCACAAACTGTGAAATTACTACAGATTTCTTCCCAAGGAAAAGTCGCTGATCGCAAATCAAACAGAGTAAATGAAAGAAGCGGTGCAAATCAAATCGCCTATCTTAACCACCTCGGCAATATCCAGCAGCTAATAAAACATCCCGACTCAGACCCCAATTTCACATCCTGTCTAGTGCGGCTCTGACACAGGCGGAGGCATTTCAAGCTACGGTGAGAGATGTCATGTCATTATCGCAAAGGTATAGTCACAAATGTATCATTAAGAAAGATGAGAGAGCTGTTGGATTCCCTCGATTATCTGTCCCTGTCTCCAATCTTTGACACCTCCTCTCCCTTTATCTCTCTCTCACACACACACACACACACACACACACACACACACACACACACACACACACACACACACACACACACACACACACACACACACACACACACACACACACACTGTCGTGCATACTGTACACTTCTTAACACACACACACGTGTGTCCTTACATATAAATTCCTGCTCTCTTCCTCCCCGGGGAGACAATGTCATGTAATTGTGTGCAGCAGAGGATTCCACGGTCATTTCCAGCCCAAATGCCAACTTCAGTGTGTGAGCTGTTGGATTAAAGCAGCTTCAGATGTTACTGCCGAACAGCCAAAGGCGCAAGTTCACCCGCATGAAAATCTGAGTGTCAAACACTCCATTTCCTGCATTTTGATGAATTTAAAGCCCGTTCTTTTCAATCAATTTATGCTGAAAATGTTGGCAACACTTTCTATGACACGCCATAATGCATAATACATATGCCCATAGAGCGTGATAATCTGCATACGAGCACGGATCACAGTTAAATGGCGATTGCTTTAAAACAATAATCACAGTGCACTTTAAACAGTGTGTAGGATTTGGCGACATCTTGCGGTGATGATGCAGATTGCAAGCAACTGAAACTTCTACCCTGTTGCAACAGCGAAGGACAACTCCGGTGGTTTGGTGTGTTCGTTCTGGGCTACCGTAGAAACATGCTACGTGAAGTAAGTCCCGCTCCGTATAATTGCTGGTCACTTACTGACCAGCAATTATGCTTCATGCTTTTTGCAAGGACAATAGAATATCATAATTCCCATAGTGGAAATACAGTTTGATACACTGGCATGGCCGTGACTTATTTTTATGACTCAGATCTGCCTTAAAAGTTATCGAGCTGTGATTTTGTGAAAAGCTACAGCCATTACTCAGTCGAGGCATTTCATTTGTGCTTGTGTAGTTCACGCAGTCAGTGGACATGAAAGGGCGGTCGAGGAGGAAAAAGGGACCTTGATTCCAAAGAGAGTTCTTCCTTATGAGGGCCGAGCTGGCTTATTTGCACTCGCTACAGACAACAATCACATATCACCGATGAACAGTGAGCCACACATAACAGCAAGTATAAAGGACGCATTCTGTTTGGCAGCAGGGCAAAGTTGTGAAAAGTTTTCTTCCACGCAGCTCTAGAGGGCCGCACTGCGTTTGACGTGCTGGCATGCCGCTTGTTACCTCGCAGAGACGGGGAACGTTTTCAGGTTAACTGTTAATAAACAGTACCACGTGGATAAGAAGCTGCAGTTTGACTGTTTTGTCTTTAATGTTTACTGTTAGCTCACTTGGTATTTTTTTTAATCGGCATACAGGCTTGGAAAGATTAACACAGGAGACCCCGCCTTACCCTCAATACCAGCAACATACGTCACCCTGCTGTTTGCCAAGAGAAATCACACTGGTCAGACCTCTCGTGCAAAAATGATAAATATTAGAAGGCTGTCTCGTAGATCAGTAGCGGATCAGTATGCCGTATGCACAGCATGAATTACAAAATGCTTTATTTTCATCTAAATCTACCAATCTGACACCTGGAGTGTGAATTTCTCACGGAAACACAGCTTAGCAAAGCACTGGATGTACACTACAGTACAGTCTGACAGGGTTACACTGCTTATTAAACCAGGAATTAACAACCATTTAATATCTGGTAATAGAGGGGCAGCCACACTAAATCCCAGGGCAACGGTCACATCTGATCTAATTTATGATTACGACCTCATCTTGCTTTTTCATTTAGATTTCCCCTCCAATTCATTGGGTTACAACTTCAGGTTACACCTTGGAACACATGCCCTCCCAATCAACTTACAAGTTACATTTTTTTTGTAATTAAAAGGTACAAGATACAAGATCGGGAGCATTTCTTTTGCCTCTCAACATGGCAGTTTTGAGCCAGCAGTTCACAGCTAACAGCGCTAACTATGACACAGCAAAGTATGGTGAAAGTGCTGACAGAGTTAACAGAGTAGGGGGAACCGGAGGGTGGGCGTAGTGACATCATCAGCTGTAACTTGAATGGGTTTTTGGTTAGATGCCATTTGGTGTTCATTTGGGAAGATTATCTTGCTGAAGAAAACTTGGAAGTATCATAAACTTGTGTTTGCATCAGAGCTTATTTTCCGCAATAATCCAGAAAACCCCGATGGAAAAGTTGGAAGCCAACTTCTGGGATTGGCCCACAAAAATGCATAGACTCTGCAGCACTCCATTGGTAACACTTGGTGACCTCACAAAATTCCCAACATAGTTCCACCCACCTTCAACCTGAGCAGAGGTCTTAATTAACAACCAGACATCTAAAAGCATCTGTGTGGGTGTGCAGACTTTAAGTGTAGCTGAGTGCAAGAGTCATGCTCTCGCTGGCGTCAATATTTCTTTGCTTCTTTATTACAACAGAATGTGTTAATTCTGAATCCTGTTTCCACCTATTTGGGTATGTTTGACACACCATATAGCTATAGACAGTGTCTATAGCTGCCGGAAGCCACCCCCTTGTGCAGCCCCTGCTAATGCTACAGTACAGCATCCATGCAACTTCCATCTGCCCGTGACAGCCTGTGATTAACAACATATCCCTTGGACTGTATTCCTGGTATATAGGTGCTCGCGTGACAATTCCTCCTGAGACTTTATGATTTGTACGACAACATGTGTCCTTCAACTTTGGGGGAAAAGACGACTAAAGGTGCTTTCAAAATGGGACAGGCCTCGTCAGCCGGTAATGACATATTCGGTCTAGAACTGCAAACTTGGAAAGGATGCAGCCACTGAATTGGAACACAGCCTGACACAATACTGCATCATTGCTGCAAGGTGACGACTTCAACCTGTGGCGGCTGAAGTAGAAGACAAGGCGTAGAAAGTTATAGACGGGGCAGCCATTTACCTTCTCCAACCTCATCAATCTCAAGTAAAAGCCTTTCTTATTCGACCTTCAGTTAAACCTTATATTTAACAAAGCCCCAACCTTACAATAACTTGTTTCAGCTTTTTTTTATATGACTGGTATAGTGTTGTCAAATCATGTTACATCACGCACAATAGAGCACATAATCCTTCAGTTGTCAGAGAATGTAATGCTTAATTTTCCATGATGCGTAATCTGCTTTTCATGCTCATCCCTCAAACACTGTGAGACGATGTCGAAGGCAGTTTATTCGGCGGGCTGTCGATCTATCAAGCCAAATTTGATTTCTATTACAAGGGGCAGGGAGTGCTAGATGGCCCTTGGACACGAGGCTTCGAGGACTGACAAATTGAGTCGCTAAATGCCCGCCTTTGAGCAACGGTACGGTTTTGTGATCGACAGTCCACTAAAGGCCTAAGTCACGCTGAGAACAGTGGCTTTGGTTCGCCCCACTGACAAGCTGCTGTGAAAGGCAACAAAAGCCCTTTACACACACACACACACACACACACAAACTCAGCCACGCATGAGCGCATCCCCTCATGAGCACGTTCGAGCCCTGAACATCTCGCTGCTTCAAATCCTGGTTGTGGTTTCCCGTTCGGCACCTTCTCTCGCTCTCTTTTGCATTGGCCAAGGTCTACACTGCAACTCAGTTTTCGGAACAAAAGCTGCTTTTATTTTCGAGTGTTGTGGGGAAACTCGGTGCACGGATCAAACTTCAGGCTTGAAACTTTCTTCTAAACTCACTTTGAGGTTTGATAAATCATATACTGTACATGCAAATGCAATGTTGACTAAAACAGCACTTAGAAATAGCAGACCCATTGCTTTGAATGATAATTAAAATGTCCAAATAAGCGTGGACTTGTATGATTATACCCTAATGCTAATGTGCTTACATTCATCTTCCTTTTTATGTTGTTATTATTGCAGTTCTTCGCCTTCTTGCGTCCGACTCGCCGGATTCAAAGCCCGTCATTGCTCACGCTGACGCCCCTCTATAATCGTGTCCCCAGATTCTAATTAGGCTACTATGGAGTCTCACGCTAATTTGTCTGAAGCTAAATGATGCTTTTCATCCAGAAAATTACCAAAATTCCGAACAGCGTTATTAGTGCTTTAGCACCGCTCCCCAGGCGACCCTGTTCTTCTTTGCTTCATTGTTTTCATCCCGTCCCGCGGCGCATACACATGCTCCTCCAACCGTGACAGCCACCGTGCATAGTTGGCGGTTTCCCAATCTTTGCAGAAGGCACAGTCTTTAAGCACATCTATTTCAATCATCACAGATGAGGGTGAACTCGCACTAAAAATCTTTGCATTTTAGAGGGCAGTGTGTCATAATGCTGTTCTGTATGACGAGACAAAAGATTCAAGGGTTTTCTCTGTGATAAAAGCTGGAAACGAGTCCATAAACAAGGGTGGCACAATTTAACACCTGCTTTTCACTGTGGTCATCCTAAAGCTGACAAGAAGGACCTTTATTCAGTACATGAGATGATGCTCAGAGTTCTTAGGTTGGACCCATTTGTTGTCTTATCTTGATAGCCGGCAGGGGTCTGATTACTAATTTGAAAGAGGCTGACGCTCATCTCACGGATGCCTTAATGTAATTAATGATCCTAATGATGCAGCTCTCTTCAATTCCTTGAAGCTCTACAGACACCTGGTCTGGTTTTTGCCTGCTATTGAGCTTACTGCTCGTATTTATCTGGTGATAAGGTGGTTTTATGCGAATAGAAATACATCGGAATATGACGAGTGGATTGTCAGAACAGCACCCCTTTAACAGAAACAGAAATTACATTGTAACCCCAGTTATATAAGCACAGAGCCCTGTACTGGACTTTATGTCTAATACTCGCCTCCAATCATGCATTTGTCCACTGAAAGTGTGAGCTAGAGGTCTCCGCGTCTTATAAAGCGGGGATTACAATGTCGTAACCTTCGTTCTACGTCACAAAGGCTCCGTCCACTACTAGACTGTGCTTGGGGTTCGCATGTGTTTGGGTTGGCGTGTCCTGATTGGCTACTCTCATGCAGATCTTCAGTGGGCGAATGCATGCTTGTGATTGGAGGACAGTATTACCCATACAAACAGAATAGGAGTAGAACAGACGTTGAACTGTGTTCCGTGATAATTTGACTATTGTTGTTAGTTGTTCCTCGAGCCCCCCCCCCCCCCCCCCTCCCCCATGTCTTTGTACAATCTACAGTCCTCTCACCGCTCTCTCGCCGCTGTCAGACCAGCTGTGTCCGGCGCCCGTCAGCTGCTGGCTCAGCTCCAGGCCGCCCGTCACAGGGTCAGCTCAGAGAGACAACCACTCACAGCCTGTAAAACACCGCTGATGGCTAAAACACTCACACCATCCATCACACAGGTGTAAGGACTGTACTTATCCCCAATTGGCTTCGCACACATGCATGCCTTTGAGCTGTCGTTGAGTGGATGTTATCGATTAGCCCTCTGTAATTAACACATACTCCGGCAGGGAATGAATCGGTGCTGATGAATCACTTATTGTGATGGTTTTGGTGGTGGAGGTGTCTGTGTGTGTGTGTGTGTGTGTGTGTATTGGGTCATTGAGGTTGAAGGAGTGATAGTCAGGCCCTGGGGTGAGCTGAAGTATAAGTGCCCTGGTTGACAGTATGAAAGTGCTGCTGTACTATGATACTGTGACTGGAGGCATCCACTGTGGACTGACAGCGACATTTGGAGAGCAGAAACCACGAAGACCAAAGTTCCCGCAGGACATGCACATGAAAACAAAGAAAAAAAACACTTACAAACAGGAGAACCCACACTGAAGGTTTAGAGCTACATGTCGGACTCAGTAAGTGACATCATTTAAGAATCATAGGCCGAGGAATGGTAGGCTGAAGATGTCTCATACTTGCCCAAAAATCCGCTCTGAATCAAAGTCTGTGTGAGCAAGGTCAGGCAGACAAGGCAGACAACTCGAGGCTGCTGCTACTCTTACATAATCCATTAATGCTCTGGTCTTTGATTGATTTACATGTCGCTCCCACAGCGTTGTCTCATGAGGTTCAGGTTCAGATTGCCTTTAGCCATATTTGTACTTTGAATTTAATGCTAATTAGAAAGCATGCTAACATGCCAAACTAAGATGATGAGCATGGGGAACAGCCTGTTAGCACGCTGACGTTAACATTTAGCTCAAAGCTCGGCTGTGTCCAAACACACCCACACACAGCAGAACCGGGAGGATGGCTGTAGTCTTGAATCAATCTAGCTTTTCTATAAAGTGTTCTATGCACCAGGTCTATTCGCTCCTCGAGAACAAAGTCAATCTACAACAGAAAAGTTTAAAACAGTGAAATGATCATCAGAAGCCACACGAGAGTCATCGTGCCTGTTGTTTGCATGTTCAGTATTGCTCGTGTCTGCTCATGAAATCTCACAAACAATGGAAATATACATGAGATGGCCTCCTCATAGAGTTCAAGGGTGAACACACAATGCTATTTGGCTGTGTGCCAGGACATTAACACAGAAACCTGCGTGTCTCGCTCGATTTTACGACCGCCCTGTGTTGTCTCTGTAAACCTCCTCCTGCTTTCAGCTCTAACGGGGAAGAAAAAGGAGAAGCGGGGAAGCTAACTCTTGAGTTGACAATTTAATTATACCCAATACAGCGTTATTTTATTGCACATGCAAGAATCCAATTACCTTCTTAATTTAATCATCCAGGCTTTTATTAGCAAATTCATATATTTTTTGTCAAAGGGTTCCGACCTCACCGCCGCCCCCGCGTGTCTCTGACAGATTGGGAACTCAACCGAAAGGAAAGCCAGGGGGCCCTTTTCTTTCTGGTGGCGAGGTTTAAAAGTCAGGGAGGAAGTCGAGGTTAGGATAATATATGCCACCAATGGCTCGACTGCTGTCCATCTACCAAGAAAGTGCTTTTCTATTGATTGAATACTTTTGACAGACAGCTCTGGGATCCTCGTCTAAGTTCCAGACGAATAAAGGCCGGGCTTGAGAGTTTAATGTATCTATTTGTCCGATTTTGTTGAGTTGCCTGAGAAGAAGAAGCTGCTTTGGATTAAAAAGAGCACACATGCAGAACAATGTATGATTGACCGCGGACGTCTCGGGAAACTAAAGGTCTTGGCGCAGTGATCGTAAAATAGGTTTATCAGAAAATAGGTCAATCTGAAAAAAAGAGGAGCCGTCAGATGTTGATTCGATCAAGCCGGCCTCTTTTGTGGCCCCGGAGTGACCTTTGATTTTCAAAATATCATTATTATTTTAGGCATAAATAAACCCCAGCTGCTTCTGTTTATTTTGCTCATCTTGTCGACTCTTGTAGAACAATGTTACAGTCAGGAGTCTCCCAATACTGGTAACCTTTTGCCAATAAAATAAAAATAAATAAATACAAATACACATATCCAGCATTGCCAAAAAGATATTGATCAGCTGAGAAAAACACATCTGTTGACATGAAAGTGGTCTCTGCTGCCGCTGCTCAGTCAGCGTTTCATGAGCCCCATCTCCACCCAACCATCCACCTGTGGACTCCGAGTCCAGAGGGAATTAATGATCACCGCTCCCTCATCCCTGCTGTGCTGAGCTTGGTGTATTGGTGCGGTGTGCGACAAGAGCCTATAAGAGCCTACACACATAGTAATTGACTCCCTCTTTGGTGGGCAACTGAATTATACGCCATGAAACTAATCAATATACTCTTTTTCTACTGGAAAAGTAATGATCACTTAACAAATCATTCACAAATTGACTTATAGTACAGAGCATTGTTTTTTCTATGGAAGAAAAAAAAATCATACATCCAGCATTGCCAAACAGTTATTAATTAACAGCTATCAAGACTTCCATCAGTAGATGTGAAAGAAAGAGGGATGATAACAGTCAAAAGACTGAGGCAGCAGGATGCCAGCGAGGATGGACTCCACATATCGTGGAGCTGAACCTTTTAGTTTGTATTTGTTTTATTCATACTACATTCAGGACGAAAACAACAATGAAGATTTCAAAATCCACCATCTCATACCTGCAGATTGGAGGGAAAATATAAGAAAACAAACATAATCTCACATGCCAGATTTAATCTCACGAGCACAAAAACAAAAATCCCGTCCAAAACACCATCCCTGTGCGACCGCAGGCCTGGAAACCAAAAACGAGTGGCGGGAACAGCTGTGAGGATTTACGAGGAAAACACCGGCTGTTGTCAGCGCAGTGACAATGGGATCCTCCAGACTCTACACAGAGCCGCTTTTGTTGATTGCAGCATTTCCTCGGAGCTTTCTCAAGGCTAAATGAGCTACAGGACGAGTGCCCAACCAGAACGGCTCCATCCTTTAACACTCTGATTGATCACATTACAGTTAATTAAATATTGGCAAATTGTTCCCATCCAAGGTTGCGCCATTACAGTTTACACTGCAGCCACATTCATCACTGCCCATGTCTCTTTTATCACTGCTGCTTGTCGCCTCTCCTGTGTGTCAAGTGGATGATGATAAACGCCCGAACACTTCGTTTCTCTCACTTGTACATTTTTACCTCCTTATGCTTTTTTTCCCTCTCTCTCTCTCTCTCTTTTTTTGGTACAGCTTCTTACGCTTCCCACTGGCTTTTCATTTCAATGAAGTATGACAGCGCCAATGAAGGAGCGCGCCGCAGCGAGTCTTTTTCCATATTCCTCGGTCGGTGTGTAACCGTCAGAATCTCAAAGGGGATCAGGCAAGGGGAAAATGACAGGGACGAGCTGGGAGCATGAAGATGACACTATCGGGCAACAGCAGGAGTAAAGCACAATTGTACGGCTGTCAGCTGAGATGCTACCCTAATAAACGACAATAATGCTGATGGGCAGGGTTATGTTGCATGTCTGACACACATATGGTATTAAAATGGCTCTCATCCTCACTGACAACAATGTATGAGCAGCCGATCCCCCTATTTACGGCTATGAGTTGGTCGCTTCCATAAATCCCTTAGGCCACATATGAGGGTGGTGGAAGAGACCGAGTTCGCGGATCGGGATGGACACGAATTGTTGTCCACTTGGGTATGGTTGCAGAGGGATTCATTACTAATGCATTCAGTTTACAGGCCTGAGGGTAAGTGAAGACAGCATATCACCTCTGATAAGCCACAAGGCGCTCCTTGAAAATGAGTCCGTCCTTTTTATTTGGGGGGAGCGGTAGACAAGGATCTGGGCTGTAAAGCACAAGCCAGTGATTAAATGCGGGCGAGAGTGTAACCGTGGCTCACACAGGCGGCCAGAGCAGCTAATGTGAAAGCCTCCGAAATGTTGTTTGTGAAATAATTGGTTCGTGGGAGAGAGGGGTATTTTACAGGAGAGGGCTTTGGCCATCAAAGGAGTGTATTTATGTATTAATATATGCACTGAGTGAAAGTGTGTTGGCAAATGTATACAGTCTGCCTGCACCATAGAAATGAAAGGAGAGTAAAACAGATATTCCCTTTCAAATCAACGCAGCAGAAGGGTCAGATTTCACCTTTGCTGTTGCAATAAACTTTGCGAGCTTCTTCCATAAAAACAGACTTGCAGAAAGTTGCACCGGGACTGACTCTTGCAGACGTGACGTGTAACACAACAAGGTCTGCATCTAGTGTGGGTGAGCATGTAGTCACGCCATGCAGGCCACCATTGTGCTCTGTAACTACCTCCTCGGAGCAACAATGTGATACACTTTGTGGCCCCACTGACGTGTGTTGTCACCATAAGAACTAACACTGATTGCCATCTTCTTTTGGACTAGTGGAAGGACCAGGGCAAACTGTTCGATGTCTGTTCCACTCAGGCGGCAACCTCCGGGTCTGAAGAGTGAAGCCGATGCGGAAGTGCCTAAAACCTGCATTCTCTCTAAAGTCCACCAGGGGGCGACTCCTCTGGTTGTATAGAAGTCTATGAGAAAATGACTCTACTTCTCTCTTGATTTATTACCTCAGTAAACATTTTAAACATGAGTTTATGGTCTCAATCTCTAGTTTCAAGTCTTCTTCAATACAGCACGATGTTCATTTAGTAAACTATGGTCCCTTTAGATAAAAATAGACTGTGAAGGACGGTACGTTATAGGTCGTGGCCACCTTGTGATCGACAGGTCAATACCGCGACGTTGTCTGGTCTGGCAGTGGTTTGCGTTTTCCTCTTAGAACTTTAACCCTTTCACAGTGTGTCTACAGTCCTTGAAAGTTAATAGTAACATTTTGGTCATCTCAAAATGTCTAATCCCTTGTGCGGTTGCTCGTGGTCGCGGAAAAGCCAAGATGGCGACGGCCAAAATGACGAACTCAAGGCTTCAAAACGGAAGTCCAAGAATCAATGTGTGGCGTCACAGCGACTGCACACGCTTCTTATTTACAGTCCATTGACTGTACTCCTATTCTATTCTATTTCTATGGTCTGCAGACTGACATAAAGTAACTTCACGTGGCTTCAGACAACAAAAAACTTGAATCGGGCATTTGGCCTTCTACCTCCTCCTCTAAAATAACTCTCCACCCCTATAAGTGCTTCTCTTTCATATGTTAATGCATGTTGTTCTGGAACAAATTCAGAAACGGCCTTCAATAAAACTAAAGACCGTCTCATCGATCCCAGTGCCAGGTCAGGCTTTTTAACTGGGGGCCCTTGAAGCTGAAGCTCGCCAAGATGTCCCCGAGCGTCATCACTGAGGACCTGACCCAGCTGTGACAACATTAGCGAACGGTGTCGTCTTATAGTGACAGTCAAGAGTGACAACCGGGTTGATGATGTCATGCGTCTCTGTACTGACCATCAAGGTGGCTGCTTGCCACATTTTGCCACACAGCAGAGACACTTTAGATTACTCAGCAGTTTCTCAGCAAAGGCTGTCTGTACTGTGTTCAAATGTAAAAAAAAATTTAAAAAGCCCTCAAAGAGATTGCTGTTCTTTATATTCTACTGAACACAGTTTCTGGATGCCGACTGACAGCGGATAAACAGTCTGCCTCTTCTACAAAATATTTCTCTCTGTAAAATGGTGAGAAGCTTTTTGCTCCGTTTGAGGAAGTGACCCCCCCCCCCCCCCCCCCCCCGAAACCTGACAGTAGCTGATGTTTTAGAAGCTCCTTCAAGAAGCCGCATTTGTAGCTGTGCTACAAATATCTCACTGCAACTCAGTGTGCGAAATGAGGATCTGCTTAGCTTGTCTAAGTCGACAAGAACGCCAATATTCCATGACGGATTCATATTTTCTATTTTCTAAATCCCTGCTTTATTTGCATCGCAACTATGAGATGGCCGGTTAGGGAAAAGGTATGGTTAGGCGATCGGCACAGTTGGTTCTGGCTTGGGAGGGAGTGTGATTCGACGTGCTACATTCCCATCATCCACCGCTCTGACCTTCACATCCTCAATTTCCACGCTGCACTACGTCAATGGCACCAAAGCCATCGCAAAGGGTGTCCAAGCAGCTGCACAGTGCCTTGTGCCTCTCTCGGGTTTTTTTCCACCAAACATACTTCAAAGGGAATGTGCGGTTCATGCATTCTGTCCAGTGAAAATAAATGCCACATGAAAAACAAATCGTGTGACGGATTACTCTTTCTTCAGTCAAGGTCCCAGATGAGCGCATCCCGACTCCAGAACAAGCCCATTTAACAGACTATTTTAACGCCACAGCCGATCAGGCTCTCTCTGCTCTACTCGCCCATTTTACACAAATGTGGGAGTCTGACAGCACTAATGGATTCCTTTCTGATCTGACTTAACTGTGTGAAACGAAAGATATTGATCCACAAAGGCACTGCAAGAGAGCACTGAGCATGTAGGAATCTCTTAAACACAAAGGACCTGATCCAAGATCCGAGGATACCCGGAGCGATAACTCCAAAGGGAACAACTACAAGACTTCACAGCCTCCGTTTCCTCTGGAAAAACATTTACCAACTGTGACATTGCGCTCAGTATTCTTCTGACCATGCCCGTAACATTTTATAAGCAGTAAAGCATTTTCCTCTCCTCAGGAATCAACATGCAGGGACATTTTATCGCCATTATAGAAATTGATGAATTTTCAAAATAACCCAGTAATTACATTGCGATAAATATTATCATGATATTTCATGATATACCACGTGGAGGTCAGCCCAATTACAGCCCTTCGCACAGCCAGATGCGGTGCAGGTAGATAGTTGGTGAAATGTGGTTTGAATGCCCGCGGCTGGGTTTCAATCCACAGATATAAAGGTGCAGGCGCTGCTGCAGAGACAAAGAGAGACAGCGAGGATTACACCGACAAAAAACACTTCTTATGTGGTCTGCGCGTACAGCCTGCGGTCATTCCTTGCTTCTGTCTCTCAACTGACATATACCTTTACTTGTGCTGCACCCCCTGTTGGTTGGACCTCCATGACATAAGGAAAAAACCATACACATGCCCCAGGCAAAGATGGGGGGGGGGGGGGAAGAGCGAGAGGAATCAAAGGGGGATTTCATAGCGCATAGTGGAAGAAGTTCATTTTCTGCGGCTGAAAGAAATCCTCTTTTATTCTGCGGCATTTTACAATGACGATCCACGCCCGTAAATGTAACATTGAGATCTGCTAAATGGTGAATTCTTTCAACAACTTGAAGCCACAGGAAGCAGGAGGGTGGCAGAGATGGAAGGACTAAGGAGGGAGAAAAAGCAGATGCCTTAACTGGAACAAGGGATGAAAGTAGAAGAAAAGAAAGATAGGAGCAGACAACGAAGGAGGACAGGAATGAGTAAAGGGAATATGCACAACAATACAGCTAATGAAAGCACCTTTTTTTCTCTTCCTTCACGCAGTCCTCCTAAACGTGCAGATCACCACTATCATTGCACTTCTGTCCATCCTGGGAGAGGGATCCCTCCTCTATTGCTCTCCCACAGGTTTCTTCCTCTTTCCTCCCCGTTAAAGGGGTTTTTTTGGGGAGTTTTTCCTGTTCTGATGTGAGGGTTCCGGGACAAGAGGATGTCAAATGTGTACATATTGTAAAGCCCTCTGAGATAAATTTGTAATTTGTGATTTTGGGCTCTACAAAAAGAAATTGAATTGAATTGAATCTCCTCCTGAGTTGCGCCCCCATTTTATGCTCCAGCGGATGACAATAATTTAAGCCTCCCGATATGCAAATGTCCTTAATTGGACTGTCACAAGTTCCCAGGCACCGTCAACGTTACAAAATGACTGAGGCTGGGAGCAGATTGGATTTTGGTGGCCAATCTTGTACACATCATTTTCAGTAATTTTGCAAGCGTCTCACCGCGGGGGGTCCTGTGACATGCCACTTACAAGTACTATCTATAATGGCTGTGTGAAGAAAAAAACCCAATAAAACAACTCTGTCTCTCTCTCTATAGCCAATTACTCTCATCTCAACCAGGCCTTTCAGTACACCGGCGACTCATCTGGTTTGTACCGTTTAAAAACCTCTACGCAATTTCTCACCCCCTGGAAATTGGAAGTATACGTTTTCTCTGCCTTCGCACAAATCGAAAGGCTGTGTTTTTTTTCTTCTTTTTTCCGAGGATCTCGAGCGCACGTGCGTGAGTGAAGTCCATGGAGATGTAGGGGCTGTGTTGTAAAGGTGTGAAGCCAGAAGCGTCCAGCCGTGTGTGTGTGTGTGTGTGTGTATGTGTGTGTGTGTGTGTGTGTGAGAGAGATCAGGGACAGAAAGTAAAACCAGCTCATGCAATATAGAGCTAATGCATTTAATGTATTCTCATTCCAGGTAAATAACCATAACCTTGATGCGCAGCCTCCTGGATATGTTCTGTCATCTCCAGTGATCTGGGGCCATCAATTATCCCCGATGTTGTCCTGTCATGTTTTTGTACAATCGTTGTTTATTTAAAACATCATTTTCTTTTCTTTTTTTTCACGTTTGCTCGAAGACCATCAATCACTCGAGCGAGCGAGTTCGGTGTCAGGTCTGCGTGTGTGTTTCATTAGAAAACACACACGCATAACTTCCAGCCCCTGCAAGCCAATCCACATGAAGTCATGTTCAAAAGCAAAAAAAACCTCATTCTTTTCTTGGTTATGAGGGATCGCTAAATCACTAATCACGGGGGACGTTTCTTGAGCATTTTTTTCCCAATTCATGATAATTTCTTCCGATTTTTCTTCCCCGTAGCAATCAATTTACTCCCACCTCCACCCACTCGCCTTGCTCTCAATTAATTGAGTATTTGATTTACATGCGAATGAAATGTGTAAATTATATTAGCCTGTTACGACACGTTAAGAAAAGAAGATAAAACACCAGTGCGGAGATAAGAAGCAGAGCCTGATGAGGCTGAAATGGGCTTCTGACGGGCGAGCATCAGCGCAACTACCCGCGAAGATGGGAAGATGAATCCCCAAATCCCTCATCTGGATTTGACAAATTGATGCATCACATTCAATGTGAAAGAATAGTGGAGGAGGGAGTAGAGGATTTCTGCAGTGATCTTGCCACCAGGTGATTAAGGCCACGAGACGTTGGCTGGAATGATGTTCCAATAGCCTCCGTGCACTGAAACACAGATCTAGAGGGGGGGGGGGTCATCTAGGAATTAACTACATGGATGTGTGTGGGGGATTAGTATTAAATCTAAAGCCCCGACTGTTATGTTTCTATCAAAAGGAGATTTCCCTTTGATTCCCTCATTCATTTCCCCATGCGCTCCCGGGTGCTGTTTGAAAAACAACAGCTCGTTGCTTTTTTCTTACTCAGTGTGACAGACGATTTCTTGCCCTTGTGCGAAGATTGTACCCACTCAATGAAAATCAAGCACGTGATTAATAAGTTAGTGCCACGGTAAATCAAGGAGTGCAGTGGAAAGTCACTGTGTGTGGTTAAGTTGAACTCTTTGAATTATCCACATTCCTCCTCAGACATCGAAAGCCGACTGAGTGCGTGTCTCTGAGCCAGTGATGGAGGAAGTATTCAGATATTTTACTCCAGTAAAAACCACTCTGTGAAAAAGTCTCGCATTCAAGTCCTCATGCAAGGAGACTCTAGGACTCGTTGTCCTCCAATCAATTGCCAGCTTGATGAAAAAGAGGCCACTTCCCACTGGTGACATGTCCTTAACTTGTTCTCTGTTCGCCGTTTCAAACAGGAAACAACATGGCGGACTGCTCATAAACGTTCTGTTATTCCATCATGATTTACTCTCCCCACCTCTTCTGTGTCTTTTGTTTGGGACAGTAACATCTTTAAATGTGCTTTTTGCACCTCACGTCTCATCCAGTATTCTTAGCGATACCTACGGAAATTCAGAGACTATCTCACAAAATGTTTTCGGATGTTGTACACGTTACGAGGCCAATAAAGAAATCACACAGCAGGCGGTGGAAGTGTCTAACAAACAGTGATTGATCAGACAGGACACCACAGGTCATTCCCCGTGTGAAACCAGAAGTCAAAGTTGATGTTTTTGTCAAGTAACTTGCGAACTTCCGAAACGACACTGGTTATCAAACGACGATCTATTCCCTAAACCTAACCAAGTAGTTCTGTTGCCTAAACCTAACTAAGTATTTTTTATTCGTTAACCTAACTAAGTATTTTTTATTCGTTAACCTAACTAAGTATTTATTGTTCGTTAACCTAACTAAGTATTTTTTATTCGTAAACCTAACTCAGTGTTTTTTATTCGTTAACCGAACTAATTATTTTTTGTTCGTTAACCTAACTAAGTATTTTTTATTCGTAAACCTAACTATTTTTTATTCGTTAACCGAACTAAGTATTTTTTGTTCGTTAACCGAACTAAGTATTTTTTACTCGTTAACCTAACTAAGTATTTTTTGTTCGTTAACCTAACTAAGTATTTTTCATTCGTAAACCCAACTAAGTATTTTTTATTCGTAAACCTAACTAAGTATTTCACAATCTTTTTCTGAACCTAACCATGGAGTTTTGGTTAGGTTTAGGACCTCCGTCTTCATCTAACGAGCGGAAATTGAGACGCATTGCAAACTTTTATAGGAAAACGCACAAACAAAAAAAAGGAGGAGTCTGTGAAACAGCATCCCTCTCTCTATCCCACTGAGAAAACTTTTGTTTCGCTTGCTTCTCGCGGGAGGAGCGACAGTTTGTTGACACTTTAATTGGAGGCCTCGAGGTTTGAATGCTAATTGTCAACAAAACCGCCGACAGCGAATATGTGTCATCTGCAAACGCACACCTGAATATCTGTCATCGGTGTCACCAAACGTGTTGTCTGCAATCTCTGTGCTACTAACACTTCTCACATGTGGTACTTATGATTATTATTGATGCCTCAAAGTATGTGTTAAAACTTTGAACCATATGTTGGATTGTTCCGCACCTTACGGTGTTTGTATTATTACATACTTTTCCCTTCTGGCAACATTAATCTGATTTCCTGGTCCCTCTCCCATGAAAATTAAATCACTGAATAGAGGTCTATCTCATGGACAGAGCACATGTACAGAATTTGAGCCACAGGGTGCCAATGAGACAAGAAGTCTAATAAAATGTCTAATATCATTTAGACATTATTTATAATATATTTAATAACAAAGTATTGTTTATTGGCCCCCTGGGATGGAGCAGTACTAATTTAGCAAATTGTACCTCCTCCCAGATGATTCTAACAATGTTTTGATACTCTTAGAGACGGCCGGGCTGGTAAAGTCTGCAAGAACAAAGCTTAGATCTGTTTGGAGTGCCGACGAAAAACCCCGACATCTTACTTGAAGAGCAGAATTTCAGAGCCAACAGAAACAAATGTACCCACTTCAGACATGGAGCATCACGAATCAGTCTTCTAATTTCAATAGCAGTAAATGCCTCAATTTGAAAGCAACAACGTCACGCACACGCACACGTGTACGACGAGGAGGTAGTTGACTGGAAATTTAGTTCAATGGCATTCACGGAGCCTAAGACGTGTTCCTTTCCACTTCTTTTTGAAAGAACAAAAGGAGCGCGCTCGGCTTGGCCCCCCTCTGCCAGTTCTGTAACTCATCAAAAAAAACTAAAAGCCGAGACAAAAAAAATCTCATTTCAAAGACTATTTCCCTCATCTGTGTGGTTCAGTGAGGAAGCAGATTGCATTTCAGTACTTCATTAATAAATGAGTATGTGAACAATGGTAGAGTTATGGCTCCATTGTCTTGAAGCCAAAGTCGGAGGCACTCCGAAGGCCAGATAGTCATTCTGTGCTTTCCACCTCACAAGTCTGCAGACAATGTTTGCATCAAAAAGTGTATGGCTGAATAGCACCGGGCAAAGAGTTCGACTTTTACAGCTTTGCAGTCGAGTCCTTATCTTAAACAAACTTTGTTCCGTCCACCTGTTTCTTATCAGCCCTCCATACACGAAGTCAAAAAACAGATCTAGCGATTTGAGAAAAGATGAGAAAGAAGAGAAAAGGAAGCAGGGAAGAAAGTGAGGGCTGCTTCCAGGTCAGAATACAAGCGACATGACGAACAGAGGAGCTTAATTGCAGTGGGAGGAAAGCCTGAACAGAAAGCACAGACGGATAAAAGGCATCTGGCAGCCTTGTTGTCGAAAGGATTTTTTTTTTATGATAGACTATCTCTCAAAATTATTTCAAGCTGTTACTTTTTAATCATGGTTTTAAGCTTTGAAGTCAGGGATTTTGATAAAATTCACACAGCGGCACCTGCTGTTCGTTTTCTCTTTTTGAAAAGACAAAAAAAAGAAAATTTAACTGTTGCCTCGTTAGAAGCAGCCCCTTGGCCGCTGCATATTTTCATTCAGCTCTTGTAATGAGCTTTAAAAAGGCACAAAGGGTCTCCCGTCAGAAAGCCTCGTCTTCAACTTTCACATCTATATTATCCAACCGCGATAAAAGTGACTTGTCGTTTCCATTCATACCGTTTGACAGAAGATGATTTCCTTTCAGACTCCACATTTATGAGATCGCTCGCCATGGGGCTTTTTGAAAAAAATAGGTGACAGCTTTTCCCCTCACGGAAATGACGAAACTGGAGGACACGGAGCTTAAATACAGTGACAGCTCAACTTAAGCAGGTGACTGACCCAAGAAGCTGCACAGACAGAGGATCGGAGTTATTTTCATCATAGCAAGACGGAAATTGTTCGGTTTGCCCCGTCAACATGTGCATGTTTTACGACATGCTTAATCCGTTACATTTTCTTTTGCAAATAGAGACACAGGCTTTAACCGTCATCCTCTCTACTCATGAATCATCTCACTTCCACACAAACATGATTCACCTCTCAGACGAACAAACCTCTCATTCCTCTATAGTTAATGAAAACATCGCAGTGCTCATGCTTCACCTACACACTGTACTTAGCTCACTGCTAGCGTGCTAATGAGATGCTTTTTTAAATAATTAGCTCTAGATCTGTCTCCCAATAAGACAGACTAGTGAGACGCTAATTAATCAGAGCACATTAGCCCGCCTGTATGTTTACACAAACCTATTTTAATGCTTTATGCCAGTGAATGACGATATGATTTACCCCCGCTGTTTACGGTGGAGTGGGAAGCTTGGATTCTCTGAAGAAAGCTTAGGTCAGAGATAATTGTTTTGTTTTTTAAAATAATGCCAACAGAGTGTCGTAATGCATAAAGAATTCAGAGCCGATCGACTTCGTGCAAAGAACATTTTCCTATTCTTACGCTGTACAAATATTTACTGTAAAATTACAGTAAATTACCGGGGGCAATTTTGCAGTCAAGCTACTCTACAATCTACAGCTTCTCTATGTAAGAACACAGCAACTGACTGTTATTAAAGCAAACGGGTATTTACTGTAATGGTTCAAAATGACAGTATTTTAGTGGCAGCAGTTTCACTCGTTTTCAAACTCAAAATTGCTTTAAAGTAATGAAATATACAATGCATTAGAGAAAAACTTAGTTTGGATAACAGCTCCTAAATTGTGTACGTACCTAAGAGAAAATGAAAATATGAGATACTTGGTGAATGCGGCACGTTCTCCTAAATAAATCTGTTTGTACGAGGGGTTCTTGCATGAGGCCCGTTTGTTTGTTTAGACATCAAAAGAGGCAGCGGGAACCAGCTGATACCTGCTGACAGTCGGACTTCTCATTTGCGGTGAATGATTGCAGGAAATCCCGGAAATAAAAAAGCAAGTCCTCCCGTATTCAGAGTTTGAGAAAAGACGAAACTGCAAATATGACACATCATCGCCAACATAAAGGGTGAAACATATAATTTAAGCATTACCGAATGTGCATGTGCATGTGTGCACGGCACACTGGGGTCTTGTGAAGCTGTCGAAACTGCCAGCGCTGTTCAAGCAAAAGCCGCAGGGCCCCGGGGACCAGTGGAAGCGAGGGATTGACCTATGAATACACTTTGTGGCTGGACGCCCACACCACCAGGAGATCCAAGGGTGCGGGGGTGTGTGTGTGCAGGGGCAATAGAGCAACCAAGAGTGACTGACAACCAGCTAACCTGTGTCAAGTGACGGCGCTCAGCACAGCTTTTGCCCATTAACCTCATTAACCCGGCACTTTGGAGGCTTACTCAGTACAGTGGTAGCAGTCGCATTTTAATAACCGAATGGACCACAGAGCTGGTCCCACTTATTATCCACCACTACGGAGGTCAGAGCGCAGGCTGCACTTGAAAAGGCAGCACAGTGAATATTTGTTAGACTGTACTTTCCGTCCCGAAATCAATAATGTTTTGCTGCTGTTGGTTAGCACAGCTGAAAAACTTTAAATTCACTTCGTCATTAGCAGTAAATCTTCAAGGCGACATCCAACACTTCAACACATCTGACTTGCAGATTCTCCGCTGCACCATTTCAGCTTCAACTGTCATTTGTGGATACACTTAGATCCGTCTTCACCACGTTAAACCTCCTTTGAGTGATGAAGACGTTCCAATTAATCATATCTAAGCAGATGCTAATTTATCTAATGATGTTTTGAGGCTTACATCAAAACAAGTTGCTGTGGCGATGTTACCTAGATAACAAAAACTGTATTACAAATGGGACAAATGCACCACAAGTCCCAAGACCTTTTGGACAACTGAGCCTCCGTGAAGTCCTGCCCCCAAATGCAGACTGGCCAATCATACGACTACTACTACTATCCGGACGTTTCTAAAATATTACGTTTCTACATAAAACCTGTGGAGCTATATAGCTATTAACAATGTACACACACATGTTGCTTTTTGCTTTTTAATGATTGTAATAGTCTCTAACCTGTTTTTGCTGCTGAACTAGTTTGACATCGTGGATATATCGCTTTATAATCTTTCAGAAAATGTGTAAATATTTATCCAGTTAGTGACAGTGTGGGCTCCATGGTAGATCTGACAGCTTGACAGTGGAGCAGCAGGGGGTGGGGCTTAGCGAAGGGTCAATTCCGGCATCGACATTTACGGCCGATGTTAAAGGTCAGTGTTACGTTAAAGGTGGAAGTGGTGTACTCTTGATGTAGAGAGGCAAAAAGTAAAGGACACAAACTCGATTGTACGGCATGTCGTCCACACTCGTCAAAGGGAAAAATAGTTGAAATCTGTTCCAAAAGCGAAACACGAAGTGAAAGCACGCCCTGTGTCGGATTGATTGTTTGCAGCCTCCCACAACTCCATTGTCACAATGAATAGTATATGAATAGTGTATGTAGTGTATGTATAGCTGTCAGGGAACGGAAAAATTCAGGTTGACGACCGTCTGAGCTCGTGTTGGCACTTGTCAACGAATAAAATGACGTGTTGTGACAGACTAGACATGAGCATATGCTCCAGACGAGCTGTGTTCATGCACGTGTGTCATGAATAACAAATGGGCCTTTGATTAGCGCAGAAAGCTTAAGATGTACATCAAAGTGTGTTTCCTTGATATTGTTATCTGCAGCACAGCTGTTTGTGTCGCCTATATTTTTTTATTTTCTTTGAATCTTAGGGAGAAACGCATTCACTTTGTCAGACATAGCCATGCATGATACAACGAGCCTATCTGTACCGGTGCGTTTCACTCTCCCTGACATGCTGTCTGTGTGGTTTTTGAAGCTTGTGGCTGCAGTGACGGCTGATGTCAGTCTCCGCCGGCTTTCAGGCACAGCGGTACCACTTTTGCTGTTGTACCAGGCCAGTGAGTGTGGTGACTGTTGCACCCTGCTCGGCGGGCCGGGAGGATCACCGAGCAGGTGTTTGGAGTGACGTAAAAGACGAGCGGGGAATTACTGTGGGTGTGTGCTGGTTTGTTGGTGTTTTCCCATTGAATCAAACGGAGTCGTGAGGTGCTTTTAGGAAGGCGAAGATGGAATATTCATAAAAAAAAAGCTCGAAGGTGGGTGGGAGGAGGTGAGCTACAGAATGAAAAAGAACATGTGGGAAGTGGCGATGAGAGGAAACGAGAGAGAAATGAGATCTGATAGAAACATCAGGAGGAAGAGAAGGAGACGGATCGGTGATGTTAATGTTCTTGCATGCTTAATTATTTATTTGTTATTAATAATTCACTGAGAAAATCTCTCTCGGTACTGTCGCTTATGAAATCCAATACCCATGCGCTCTGCCCGTTGTGTGTGTGTGTGTGTGTGTGCGTTGTCGTTGTGTGGCTGTCAGTCTATGGAGAGCCAGAGGACAGATGCTGGTCAGCCAGCTGCCCTCCCTACTGTCTCATCATTTTCTCTCTTTCTCCCTGTAGGGTGGCCATTACAGTGAGCCCCCTCAGGCCATGCCACAGCGCACACACACACACACAGTAGCAAACAATGGGAAATTGTTTTACACACATGCACGCTTGCACACACATAAACACACACGCACACACACACTTTCTCACGTCCTGCATCCATCCAGCCCAGCTCGAGGGCCTTGGTGAGTGGGCTGCAGCCCCATGCTAGGGCCTTGGCCACATTAGCGCCCTGGCGGGCAGCCTGAGCTCGTCGGCTGCCCGCAGCAAACGTCCTCCCACAAGAGCTGGCACCCTTTGGAAGAGCTGGAATGGTCACAAAGTGGGAAGAATCTAATCCGGTTTGACTCTTTCTTTTTTTGCTGCAGTGTCTTCAGCCACCATGGGGCTTATTTAGGCCACTCTCCACTCCAAACAAATATGAAATATGAGTCCTGTATGTGATGTGTGCTCACTGGGAATTAATGGATTAAATGCCTGCAGGGTTAACGCTAAGGAAAAAGAAAAAGCTGTGATGCTGCAGCTATAGTACATGAAGCCAATTTAAGCCCCTTCACAGTGATAGCACAGGACAGCTTTGTGTGGTTTATACCCTTAGTGTAAGTATATCCTGCAGCTATGCTTCCCTGTGCGGATTAACACCTGAGTCATCGTTGGCTGCCTCCACTTGGTCGGATAGCCCGCCTCCACCCCGGCTGCTATGCTCACCCTCCCGTTCACAGCCATTAGGGTTGAAATGAGCCATACCTGCGTACGGGATGGGGGCGTCTTTGTCCAGGGCCACCAGAGGAGGATCTAGCAGAACGACGGCAGTGTTCTCAGTGATCACGCCATGGTACGACGTCTCAATCCACGGCTTGTGCTTATTCACTGTGGGGACAGAAGGCAGAACGTGAGGCGTCAGTGAAACACTTCTGCTACCAGATGCATCGGATCTATCAAGTCTTAACATGGTGAGATGTACATCTACAGTTTCATTTCACCTCAGAAATAAACTATTTAACTTGGACATGCACACACAGGCAGTGTACTCTAGCAAGAATACACACTTTTTCTTCTTCTTGGCTCCTCCAGCCGAGGTTTCTACAAGACATTCTCATTTTGCTAATCTCCCCCCAAAACCTATTTTCTCTCTTTTGTTATTTTCTTCCTTCAAACATTCCCTGCAGGTCTTAAAGCAAAGCGCCATGCTTGATCAATGACCACCACTGCGCTGCCAGCAGAAAAGTGTATCCAAGGCTGAGTCAAAACAAAGTTCATGTGCTGAGGGTCTGATCAAGGGCCATAATTGAGTAACTGGCCCCTGGCCTGTGCCATTTGTTTACCTTCAGTCGGTCAGAAAAAAAAGAAAAAAGGGCGCAGAGGAAACAACTCCTTCGTGCTTTCAAGCTGGGCCTGAATGAAGCCACAAATTACACTTTGTGTGCTTTACAGCTCAAGTTTCAGTTTGTGGGCTGAACATGACACAAAGCAAGGCCGTTTTCTGTGGTCCCGTAAAAAAAAAGAACAAAAGACATCATGTGGTTTAATAAGGAATGAAGTGCAAAATGCAACTAATACTCTCCATTCAGTGAAAGAAAATAAAAACTCCACATGAGATGCTAAAACGTGTACTCTACAAACAAGGCCGACAAATGTTACCACATACACATATAATGTTCATACAGTCTTTATGTAATTATCTGTTTTCACGGCACTGAAAAACAGATTCAACAAACAGGGCCATGTTTTGCTACCGAGAGCACATGAGAAGTAGTTAGCAAGCGAGGAAAAGTCTAAATAGTAGCTTAAAGTAACCATGAGATTCTTTTATTCTCTCGTCTTTGCCTCCCATTTATGTTGTTTTTACTGGATACAAATTAATTGTAAGTATACCAGAATACCAGAAGGCTTGTAAATTTACATGATAAAGAACCAAACTTGATTTATTTTAGCTCAAGTTGTGCAATTACTTTTTTGAGGACTGTGGGTTCCCTCGAAAAGCTAATGAGACCATGGGAACAACACGCTAACGCTGTACAGGGATACATATTCACGGGTGTCAGGCCAGAAAGCATGACTAACGGCCCAAATACAGCCAGAGGAGATCATTTACAGGGACAGAGAGATGGCAGCATAAATATTCATGAGCGTGCCGGGTGACGGGTAAAATGATGCCGGATTTCAACTTTAAATGCCAAACCGTGTCATTTGGGGAATTGATAGCTTGCTGACGACGCTGTGCAGGAATGTCATAGAGAAACATGATTTTTATGGGTCATCCCTGTCGCTGCAGACGCTGCTGCAAAGACAGACCAACCCTGTTTTGACCAACCCTGCTTTTTTTGTGGAACGTGATGCAGGTGCAGACTAATTAGCACACATGGTATTTATGTCAGATCTGGCTCTCCGTGTCTGCAAAATCAATTACTGCTTCAGCAGGAGAAGAAGACTTTTATCATAAGAGAAAAATGGAGAGAAATTTGAAAGCAGATAGAAAAAAAGCTAATATCCTCTTCCAACTTGGAACAAGTGCATAACCCCAAATAATGTGTAAAACAGGCTACAACACTATTTGAGCACAATGCGTGACAGCTAATGAGGAGTCTGGAGATCAAGAAGAGGCTCAACTTCGTGTTCGGTCCTCTCACGTATTAGGAGGCCTGTTGCCCTTTAAATCCCTGATGTGGCCGTTTGTGCCGCTCGCCGTGACTACTTCGTGTCAGGCTGACCTAAATGTTCTGTTGTGACAAATGCCTAAATGTTCTATTGTGAGAGCACGATGTGATCAGAGGCTGTTTTTTCGGGGTTTTGGGTATCGGCAGATATCGAGTACCGATCAGATGCCGGTGTTTCATGAATAAGCTGCACGCTTCACTGTGTGGAAGTGATCATTGTATGTGCAAGGCAACATTGGCCTTGACTTAAACATTGCTTTCCTTACTTTGCAAAACAAAATGTTACAAATAAATACAAGATATAAATGGACTGAATCAATGTCAAAATATAGCATCAACATGGTAAAAAGTCTTCAAAATGAACAGGAACTACGGTTATAGTGTCAACCTTTTTATTGCAGTAACAAATTGGTCAAAACTTGAACAATAATTTCAATTCCAGAATACAATGCTGGCCTGTAACCAATGATTATTTCCATTATAGATTAATCTGCTGATTATTCACTCCATCAAACGTTTGGTCTATACAAAATATCCATCCCAGTTCGTCAAAGTCCAAGGATGTCTTTAAATGTCTTGTTCTGTCAGTCCAAAGCCCGAGATATTAGTTGATATGATATTCAATTGCTTAATAAATGGGCCCCATTATTAGGGATCCACCAATCTGACTTCTCCAGTCCCGATACCGATACCATGGGCCTCTGCAGACACTGGGTATCGATCAGATACCAGAGTGTAATTAATATAATTAATAAGCTGTATGCCTCACTGTGTGGAAGTGACTGGGAAATATAATATGAATATAAATGTACCGAACAGTATCCGATTGCAGATCCGCCGCGTAACCAGATCCATCTATTTGAGTGACTATCGTCCTGATCTCGGTATCGGTGCATCATCCCTACTCATAACACAAGTGGCAGACACCAGAACATCACAATCTAGTCTGATGACGTCTCCATGCTGGTGACCTTTGTGATATCACCAGAACACGACATGAAGTGCATCTTTCCACTGCGGGTTAATGATGTCTCAAAGCCTTGCCGCTTTCTCTCTCTGTGGGTGTGGGAGGGAATGGTTTTTCACCAGGAGTGATGAGGGCATTAAAGGAGCGTCCACCTCCGGTAATCGCAGCAGTGTCTTGATGAGGCGCCACCCACGTGTCCAACCCCCCCGACCCACATCGGCAGCACATCCGATCTGACTGGTGAGGAATGAGACGCCGTCTTCATGTAATGGGGTCCATGCATTGACAGCTTGAGACACGAGCCATTAACACGAAAAATGGATGGATAAGCGCCTCTCTTTTTGCTAATAATGCGGGCTGTCAGAGGCTAGAGAGGGGTTGAGGGGAGGCGGGGTGGGGGGGGAGGGGGTTGGAGAAATGAAGCAGCCAGACCATCAGTTCCAGAGATTCCCGGGGGAACCATTGCAGCCGCTTACCACGATCGAACCCTCGGCTGCAAGCGCGAATGCCTGGACACTAAGTGATTAGCTACATACTCCTGGCACCTTGAATCACAACGAAACACGGTTAATCCCCTGATCAATACCAAGGGAACATGACACCCCGCACGGCCAAATGTGTCTGCGTCGCCTCACTCCGCAGGTGAAGTCAGAGGGAAGCGCTTCTCAGAGTTGCTCTCTTTGCAAAGCTTATGTGTGCCAACGAACGCACGGCAATGAGAAAATGTATCCCCTTTTGGCATTTTGATCAAACTGTGCGTTGCTCAACTATACGACTCGGCCTTCAGGCTGGTTTGTGACGTGGTTTGTGTGCGAGTAATTGCAGAATTGCGGCAGTGTATGGTTGATTGCGTGCAGCGTAATGTCTCAGGGAGACATCGATTATTGTTTCAATGTATGTTTTAAATCTCCTTTACTTTTGCCTTTATGCTTTTAATGGTTTCATGTGACGCACTTTGAATTACCTTGTTGTTGAAATGTGCTATACAAATAAACTTGCCTTGCCTTCAGACAGCCTCTAATAGGATGGGTGCTTAAAAAAAATAAAGAAAATCAGCAAACACCAGAAAAAGACAGAGCTGCTCTCTAAGTGACCCCAATTTTCAAAAGCAAACACCTTCAATGGCCACTAACAGCACTTGGTAAATGGCGAGCAATAACCTCTGTTTGTGAATGCAGAGAGGTCGATTTGCCGGCGTCTTATGAAACCTCGTGGCTGTTTGGCTGAACGTGACGAGATGGGATGCAAAGGCCTTCATCCCCAGGAACGAGAATCAAACGCACCCGTTTCTATTTCATGCGTTAACAAGCAGAGGAAACTGCTCACCTGAGGTTGTTGTGTTTGCTTATTCAAACTAGGGCTGGGATTCAAATACCATGACCTTTTCGTCCACTGTGTCACACAAAGGGGGGGGGGGAGATTATGTTAACTGGCTTCAAGGCAGACTTGACAAAATCATTTCACTTCGTATCATATCTCTTGGAAAGCACGTAACCATATTTCAGCGTTTATTTCCTTTCAATGAAAAGCAACGGGATCCACCTTTTTCAGCTAGCGGCAGATATGTAGCAACTACATTAACAAATTGTATCACATGTGTTTCAACGATGACACAATTATTTTTGTTCCCCACAATGAATTTAATCACAGGGGTCGAGGGATACAGTCATCAAACCTGTACGGGCCAATGTAATCACGCTGTGTGACAGCCGAAAGGTGAGCTGTGAAGCCCGGCTGCCCTTTACCGCTGGCTACCGCTGGCTACCGGCTATCTCCCTCCGCCAGTTCACTGCCAATTAAGCAGAGAGTCACGGATTTGACTTGAGGCTCCGAGCATGGCAGAGGCGCTGTAACGGCTGATTAATCTCTGACCGGGGCGACGGTGCGCCGCCGTAACTGTGCCACCTCCTGACGGGCGGGTACTGCAATCTGAACGGGCCTCGGGGGGGGGGGGGAGAAACTGTTGTAATTAAAAAGAACTCTGTAGGAAATTAAACTGTGATTGATAAGGTCAACAGTAGGGGCTGCGATGAATACATCAGTGTAATGAAAAGTAAACGTAGCAGAGACAGTTAGCCATTATGGCCACCAACAGGCAATTACACAGCAAGCTGGGAGCTCACGCCGGGCTCGGAGAGAGGCTCAGAGAGGCTCAGAGAGAGGCTCAGAGAGAGGCTCAGAGATGCCCATCAACGGGTCACTGCGAATTACTGAGAGGCATCCCCGCTGACGTTGAGGTGGGGGCGGCTGTCTCGGGGCCTCGGTTTTTCTTTTCCCTCAACCACAACCTCGTTGCAGTGATCCGTGTCTGCTTTGAACCTTGGAGATCTTTGAGAACTTTCATCTTCTTTGCACTCAGTGCACCGGCTTCGCGCTTCACAGAGCAGGCTGACAGGAAGCGTCTGCCGGGAGAGGACTTGATCAAATATAAAAGCTCCCGAGTAGAGTTCTCGTCCAGATACGGTGAGTCCTCAAGTTCCTGAACATTGATTTAGACTTGAGATCAGCAGACTAAAGGATAACACATGTAGACTGTAAGTTCACAAAACGGACAAATTAAATGACTAATTTATAAAAATGTATTCGCTGAGGTTTTGGGATGTTAAAGGTGTATTCCAGTGATTTAGTATTGTACTTGCAGTGCTGTGAGCTGCGTGGTCTAGTACGGGTCAAGCCCCAAAAACATTAGTTCCTGTAATGCAACTCCAGAGCAGTTGGCTCCACAAACACACCTTCTTTCTCCTTCAAATGCCACGACCAGGAATTATAAAAAGTCATGATCTTAATGTACTGAATGAAAGGAGAGACACCCAAAGAGTCTGAAATGAACAGATAATAACAGATGTTTATCAAACTTGAAAATGACCTGTTTGACTAAAGCAGGGTGTTGAAAACAGACGAGGAGTGAATCCCAGCTTACTTCTTCCATCACACCAGTGTTTGCAATGTCAAATACAGCAAGGGAACCAAAGCAAGGATCAAACCAGCTGCCAAGCTCAACACATCAATATGAGGCTTTTCTGCGCTCGGGCAGAATACAAGCGAGTTCATTATGCAGTCGGCACATACAGCGAAGGAAACAGTGTTCCTGCCAAAACACCTGGGTCACACCGAGGTGACCCCGCTCCGCTATGCTCTGTACAGAGCTTCTTCTGCTGTCGTCTCATCTCAGAACAGAAGTCTGGAGGACACGCAGTGGAAACTAAACTTCACACGCCATCGACAAAACACAAACTCTTCATGTCCTCTTGGATTCAATTGGAAAACATGACTTGGCCGGGAAACAATTTGCCTGTTTGGCCTTTTTTGTGGCTATATATTTGGATTTAGTTTCTTGAGAATATGAGCCATCCGTAGCCCTGGGCAGGGTGAGATAACGCGCGATCACACACTTTTTTGGAGGTTTGTTGAGAGGGGAATAACCTAACAACTCAGAGGCTGCCCTGCGTTGCCCCAGGTGTGTGTAAATGCGTAGGATGTAAGCCTGTGCATGTCTGTGTGTGTTCTACTTTTGTGGCCAGCGGCATGCCATGGTCCCAGTGCGCGTGTGTGTGTGTGTGTGTGTGTGTGTGTGTGTGTGTGTGTGTGTGTGGTAGCGGAGGCTCAGTGGTCGGCTGGAGAGCAGAGTTGCAGCGGGACCCCACAGCGTCCGACACCACCGATGGGGAAAAAAAAAAAAAAAAAAAACAGCGAGCGCTCTGACCGCGATATACAAAAGCACACAAGCAGCCGAGCTCAAAGGTTTGGAGACGAACAGAAAAAAGATCATAAAGGTGTGTTTATAGTTCTACACAGCTGGGGAAGAAGACACTGAAGAGGACGCAAGCGCTGCCGCACGTATCAAAGTCCGGCTTTGTTTGCACCTCAGTGAACAATGGCAGTTTTTTTTTTTTGACATTTCTCTGTCCCCCCCCCCCCCCTCAACATAGTCCCTGCAAAATGATAGAGCGCAGGCAAAGGTCAGCCTTCTACATGAGCTTGGTTTCCAGCACTCTCCCCAGAAGTCAGAATACACAAGCAATGAGATGAGAATGAGAGGAAAAAAAATCGCCAGAGTTTGCTTCTGTGCCGTAAGCGACCGCGCAGCGATGTTACTGTATGTGCTTATTAACCTGCAGAGAGAGGGAGGGAGGAAGGCTGGCTGGCTGCTCCGCTACCCTCTCAGAGCCCCTGAGGAAGAGCGAGAAAGACTAACAGAGAGAGAGATGTGTTATGCATAAAGGTACGCAGCAAAACTAAAAGCATCCATCCAGATGACCAAGAGTGGATGCATCGGAGCTGAAAATGCACTTTTGGTGCCATCACCCGCAGCTATCGTGACCCCTCTTTGTCAAATGGCTTGACAGCCACAAATGTTCCCGCGGTGCATCATTTGAGGGCCATTATCCTGGTCCATTATTGTATGCGCAATTTGAGATATGGCATTTAGAGCTTCCTGCCTTTCAAAAAGAACGCACACCGGGAGCCTGTCAGGAGATACACCCATTATCAAGGTACATTTACCTCAAACTCCACATCTTCAGAACTATTCTGTGCAGTATAACTCGTAACTCTTTTCAGGACCTTGACAACTCACCATATTTAATATTATTTCCAATGTTACGTGATTAGATACGACGTACTAATCGGGTACGATTAGAGGTGTTTCATTGCTGAATTGCCACCTTAGTCTAATGTCGTAATTGTTTTTTTCTGATGGGTTACTTTGCCCGATGCAATCACTGGTGACTGACACGTTCTTCTAATCAACGTCACTGTCATTCAAAACAGTTGCCAGGGGAGCTTTCGCTTTGACGTCCCCGTATTGATGCTGCCAATTTCAGCTTTATTGCTTTGTAAATGTAAATGAACATGTATTGTGACACACAGCACAGCACGAAGTGCGATATAGTCTGCGAGCACCGTCAGAGGTTGACGAGAGTAAGAAAAGAGAGGCAAAATGGTGCATGAGGGTTGCCGTTCGTCAGTCTGGAGGCTCATCCAAGAAGGTGTTTGTGATTGTTTAGATACATTTTTATCTCGTGATTCTCTGTGGTGATTTGATCAACCGCTAGAATACACGAGAGCGGCCTGACATTTGATATTTAACAAGCGTGGACTTGAAAGAGAAGGGATGTTGCAGTAAGGTACACAACACACACCGTCACTATTTCTATCCTTTAGTTTTTAGGGACATTAATGTAAATGTACATAGAGAGAGAGAGGGAACTTAAAATATACAAAATCCTGAATAAGAAATGGCCACAGTTAAACACTCCTGCTGATTCAAAGCACTTCTACCGCGCAGTAAGAGGCTCTTATACTCTGAAAGCTATGTGTGTGTCGGCGGACAAGGAGCCAGCATGAGAGCCACGTTCTCGGGTCTTTTTTGATGCCGCAGAATGTTGTTCTGGCCTCTTTATGCGGCCCTCAGGCCAGCTGTGAAACAGGGGGTTGAAAACACGTTGAGCAAATAAAAGCATCGGCGCTGTAATCCTTTTAGAATGGCTGGACCGTCTTATGGAACATGAGGTGCACGATATGCACATTAATCTGGTTTATGGTGCGCGTGGCTGCATGTGTGTGTGTGTGTGTGTGTGTGAAGCACCGCCTACACCTACAGCAGTCTGACCTTGGGAACAATTTGTCCTCATGTCTGTTCTTATATACATTTCGTCGACTTTGTCCGTCTTTTTCCCTCCCATTCTTCTTCTATTGATCTTTACTTTTATTATTTTCTTTACTTTAAATTTCTCCACAGCCTGTCTTTTCTCTTCATCTATTAATCTTTGCTGTTTTTTCCCTTTACTTTCAATTTCTTCTCCGCAGCCTTTCATCACTCAACTACAGCCAATCAAATGCTGGCTTTTATCTGGTCAGTCATTCTCTTCATCTTAAACTCCTGTACAACCCCAACTTCGAGATTGCGTTCCGCACATGTGCAAAACTTGTAGCGGACAGTAACTCTGGCTTAACTGGTACCTTAAACCCCACTACATTCTAACTAAACTGTGTTTGAACTCACCAAACACATCGCTGATGCAACAGACTCATTCTAAGACTCATTAATCAAAGATGACGAAAGCGAATGTACGAGCAATGAACCCAAGATGAAGAATGAACATTGCGTAACACAGATGTGACTTAGTATACAGTATGTATGTGATGAATATGATGTACTGGATTTCAGACTGGAGATACCGCACTGAATCTGAAAACCAAAATCTTGTGTTTCACCGATCCAGCACACTCTATTTTTTGGATTGAATCTGAAGAGCTAGTGCATGACCACGAAGCCCCGGCTGTGAACCGTGAGAACAGAAAGACCTGGAAGTCAGCGAAGTACATGAAAGGGAAAGGTGCTTTGGACACGCGTCAACCTCCAGCACATCTGAGCAACGTGTGGCCGATCACGCACATCGGACGTCTCTCTCGCACACACATCAACATCATCACTGAGGCTCGGTCGGATGTGCTTCGGACCTGTCTGACATGCTGATCGCTGCTGTGCAGTCTGAGGGAGATGGAGGGCAGGAGGAGCGTTATCACCTCCCTGGAGGCGGATCAAGGAGATGCACGTGAAGCAACACTTGAGCGTAAGCGAGTCGGATCCCTCCGTGCTGCTTGTGATAATGATCACGAAAGGTAGAGCACCACTTCAGTATTTCAGAAAGGTGATTTCAGTTCTGGTAAAAAAAATAAAAATACAACAGCAGACATTCAGCACACACACCCACAACCCCCACTTGTAGACATACGGAGCACACTCGTGTCCACAGGAAGCTCTCACAAACAATTATTGTGCCAAGCCTCCCACTGGCCGGCGCTCTTCATTTTAGTCTTTGTCCCACAGACCCCATTCAAACCCACTGGATGTGGCATTTGAACAAGTGCTAAAGCAATCAGTGATTTAGGAGGAAAGAAAAAACCTCTCAACCTCTTTTTAACCCGGCCAAAGTTCAACTGGCTGCTATTGATTTTCATTATACTGAAGAGAGCGAGAGCAGAGGAGAGGCGAATAAAACATCGTTTGATGAAAAGTTGCACTTTGACGTTTTGTGCAGGAAATTAATTCAGGTGGAAAACACACGGCGGTTGAATGGATTAAGCTCGGCAACTGTTTATGTTTTATTGTACCGAGAAGTACACCTGCCTTGTAAACACAATGTAAAACAAGCCGGCACCGTTTCACAGCAGGGCATAAGCCTCTCCGTCCCATTGAGCCTTGAGATCTGGAGGGATTCATTTGGCTTCTTTTGTTTCTTTTTACCAGTGGCACTGGTGAATAAAAAGCCAAATTGCTGGCAGCCAGAAATGGAACAGCGATGGCTGGTGAGTAATGTGGTTGGGGTGGCGTGTGTGTGTCTGTGTGTGCGTGTGTGTGTGTGTGTGTGTGGGGGGGGGGGCTTCATTGGCTGGCTGACGCCATCTCTCTGGAGAACAGCCGGCAAATACACACAGAAACAACGAGCTAAAATAAAAGTACATCGACAAAAACATTGTTAAAAATAATAATTTACAGGAAAAACATTAACTTCAACAAATACCATACACATGTGCAAAATATCTCCACGTTCAGCTACACTCATCCCTGAGCAGGCTCTTCCAAGTTATATCTGACTGTGAAAATATAATTAATTTTGGAGAATGTCTATAATTTTTTGATGAAATTCTAGATCTGTTCATTTGGGTTTTTTCTAATTGAACTGTAGTACTTTGAAGATCTTGCATTTAGAGTTAACGTTCTGTTGATTACAGTTTGTAGTTTTGTCGTCATCTTCATCAGATATGATAACATTGATTGTAATGACGACTGGGGGCACGCCAACGTCGCTTCTACTGAGCCACGATGCCTAAACTGGTGTTTCCCAGCCTGCGGGTCGGGACAAGATAAAACACGCCTCATGTCGGGTCGGCCTTACACCAAGCGACTTTTCAAGCGATTTCACTGTTCGCAGATGAATTTACACGGTCGGAATACAATCCCCACCCACCAGTGTTGCTGTGACGATGCAGCCGACAGGCGCTTATCCCCTCGGCAGAATTTGCATTTCGCTCAGATGTTCTTGTGATCGATTGCTTATTTCGGAACATAACTGCTGATTACTTAAATTGCAAACTAACGCGTTGCGTTATCTCAGCAGTTAACTCGTTGTTATCGGCAATGAAACCGATATACAAAACTATGACCCACGGCTTAGTGAGTGAGAGGTTTAGACGCTGCTTATATTGCACTCTGAATCGTCCCACAGATGACCTCTTTATCCCACGCGACCCCTCGGCTAGCTCAGAGGCCAATCATTCAACATTCGTGAGGCGGCCGGGTGGGCGGGGCAGACAGACCGACGGCGAACGCAGACACAGACATGAGTGGTGCTGTCAACCTTTGAGAGGATAACAGAACCCATCAGTACGGCTGTGGAAAAACAACATATTTACTTTCTCAAGGAAACACATTCGCACACAGTGCAGACAGATTCTGCCCACAGGCTGAAGCCTCCTTGACAGCCTTCTGATGATTGACAATACAGCACTCAGATATTTAGTGCCTTGGAAATGTAGCCTATCCGACCCATGACTGGTGCTTTCCAATAAATGTGCCACAGATTTGTTTGAAATGTATTGTTTGTTGTCTTCATAATGTAGTATACGTTGTATTTGACAGCAGACCATAGAGGCTCGATCATCAAAGAAGTTTATTCTGATAAAAACAGCTTTCGTGCATGCATATCAATGAGTGATAAACCTATTAATGGATGCATTATTATAACCAATGATAAACCCTGTTGCTCCCCGCAAGGAGAGAGGGCACCACGAGGTACAGCCAGGGGCGCTGTCAAGCTCTCACGGCTGGGACCGTGAGCCTTTCTGAGCCGACCTGCAGCCAGTCGCTGCACACTGCGGTGGAGGAAACCCGCCAGCCCATCGCTGAGAAGGAAAAATATATTTTCTGTTGATTAGGAAAGTGTGGCAGGACACAGTAATCAACGAGGAACACGGCAGGCCGCCCTTTTACAACATTGTCCTTTAAAAGTCATTGTTTTCGAAAATGTATTTCATGAATATCACTATACTTTTGAACAGTTAATCTTAACACTGTGTTAAACTGTATGTTGAACACCAAATTAGAAAGCTTGACAGAGCTTGACCCCATTTAGTTTTTTGACCCAATGCTGTTTTGCGCGACTTGCCTGTTTCGTTTCCACCCAAGATTCAAATTCACTCTTTGCCATCCACGACTCGCAGATCATACAAAAGCAGGTTCCTGCAATGAAGTAAGAACTCTGCAATTCCATTACAGCACCCCGAGCTCAAATCCAAATGGTGTTGATTTGAATGCTTCGCCTTGGGTTACACCCATCTCAACCTGGCTGCAATTATTTTTGCAGAGGCGATGACAGGTCAACAAAGGCAATTACATCCCAACGGCTTGAGGGAGCTATTTCCAACACGAAAAAAAAGGAGTAATTTCAGTTAATAGCTGCATTATTGTAATGTCCATCACTGCCAGTTCGAAAAACTTAAATGTGAAATTTGACAACCACTATTCATTTGCTTGCAAAGAAATCCTGAACCTATTCAGGGACGCACTCGATGGGAAAGAGCACAGAAGAAAAGACAAATTATAATAACTTCAGGGGAGAACTCCTTAAAGGGAACACACCTTGAATATTAGATGAGTCAGGTGCCATACACACACACGCGCAGGTATAAAGAGTAGAACATCTAAATTGCAAACTAAACATGAAGATTGATCACACCAATGAGTCTTTCTTGTGCACAGCAGGGACAGCTCAGCATGTTCTTCATCATTCAACGGGAAATGTCAGAGCTGAGAGTCTGGATCTGCTAGTGCGGAAAAGCACATGCGCCGGCCTCAACACGCCGCTGACAGAGTGCTGAGAACATGTGTATTACTTACAATGGCTACCGTCGAGTAATCAACTGTAGAACGCCTGTGTTGTCAAGTGTGTGATGAATTGAACTGAATACCACCGGGGAAAAGAAACCTATTGTGCTATAATCAGCCCAAATGATATTTGGTTATGAAAAATGGCTTTAATCTAGAGCCAGAGTCTGCATAATGGAGCACAGCCATGCGTGGCATCAGGCTTTGGTTTGGCGAGGCTACCACCTGACACTGGCCATTTGCTAGTGTCATGGCTGCTGACGAAGATGAACGCTTTGCAGAATAATTAAGCTTCTTCAAACAGCCAAATTCCAGATTCAGAGCCTCGGCTCTGAGCCTGACACGTGCGGGAGACCACATGCATCATTGCACGACAGCCTTATTGTCCTATTGTGACCTGACCATGAACTTCACGCAACGCAGACCCCCATCACAACGTTTACAGTCGACTCTATAACGGCGGAGAGCAGATAACCCACGCTGACGGCCTTCATGGAAATATAAGGGAAGTCCTTGCACCTCACGGTCGTATCCATCACATGACATCACACCCATTCTACGCCAGCTCTGCAGCCATTTGTACAGCCAGTGCCATAGCACGGTTCACACACAGTAGCCCGGGTCTGGCCCATGCGTGACACATCTGCTGCCGTCCACAGAGCGAGCAGCAGCGTCCATCAGTATTCTCGGTGAGGTCTGGGCCCTATGAATATTTGAGTTGCTCGCAGACCGAGGGCAGCATAAAGATGCTGGTTGCAGTTCAAAGGCCTCTTAGCACCAAAAGGAATACAGGGCTGAAGCAATTCAGAGGAGAGGGGGGGGGGGGGGCACGGGGTATCCAACGGCAGATTGCAGAGGGGGTAAGGTGCAGGAAAAGCCCTGTTAGGATCGTAACAGGCCATTTAATATAAAAATGGAATATTATAAATTTGTTTCTGTATTTAATTTCCTCTGATCTGAAGCTACCCGAAAGCTCCTGCAGGTGCAACTAACAAAAGGGAATACATTTTATCGGCAGCTGATCACGATTTACCCAAAGTCAGCAGGGTAATGTCTGAGCTTGCATTCAGTGTTGGTAGTCATCACGGAGCTGGAGCGCTGTTCCGCTGTCATTTCAGGTCGTTCAGGTTAATGTGAATATGATGATCAAAGTCAGCCAGTCGGAGATTCCTGCTCAGCACTCCTCATCTGTACAACTGGATAAATATCAGCTAATTTGCACATGCTTAGAGGCTATACTGCATGGGCTCATCGGAGTTGTGTAGCGGTGCAGCTACTCATTTCAAATGCACAAACAAACACACGCGGAGGTGGTTAGAGCAGGTCAATCTTCATTCTGTCTCCTCTGCTGCTCATACTGCCACATGCAGGCTGCGTAGAAGCCATCTCGCTCTCTCTCTCTCTCTCTCTCTCTCTCTCTCTCTCTCTCTCTCTCTCTCAGACACAGTGACAGATATTTGATGGATTTGAGAAAAATTACATTCATGCACACATAAAAAAGAAGGTATGGGAGAGTGTAAGGTGGCCCTGGCAGCTGATGTAATTGGGTGGGGGGGGGGGGCCCAGGTGTGGTGTAGTTTGTGTTGCCAGCTCAACCTGTGTTGGTGGGCCGCAAAGAAGAAGAAGAAACTCCCTCATTCTCGTTACTGGCAAAATAAATATATTACAGCTACGCATGATCAGACTGCAGTGAGGAAGAAAGAGGGGATGAGTGATGGGAAAAGAAAGAAAGAGAGAGAAAGAGAAACACACTCATCCATTTTTCATGGCTCCTCGCTGCAGCTAAACCTGCTGGACCGGAGATAGCGAGAGAGCGAGAGAGAGAGAGAGAGAGAGAGAGAGCGAGAGAGAGAGGAGAGAGAGAGAGAGAGAGAGAGAGAGAGAGAGAGAGCGAGAGAGAGATAGAGAGAGAGAGAGAGAGAGAGAGAGAGAGAGAGTGAGAGAGGCGAGCGAGAGAGAGAGAGAGAGAGAGAGAGAGAGAGAGAGAGAGAGAGAGAGAGAGAGAGAGAGAGAGAGAGAGCGAGAGAGAGCGAGAGAGAGAGAGCGAGAGCGAGAGCGAGAGAGAGAGAGCGAGAGCGAGAGAGAGCGAGTGAGAGAGAGAGAGAGCGAGAGAGAGAGAGCGAGAGAGAGAGAGAGAGAGAGAGAGAGAGAGAGAGAGAGAGAGAGAGAGAGAGGTTTTTTTTGACAAAAGCTTATTTTCACTTATTTTGTGGTGGTCTCGCATGTTTACTAAACTTCACTGGGAAGGCTGGACGGAGGTTTTTTAAAATTCCTTCAAGGTTCTTCTGCTTGTTGCAAATTGATCAAGTCACTTGTCCGCTGAATTCTGCTTTTGACTATTTGTAATTCTGAGAAGCAATCACCGATCGCTCAAAGGAGAGCTCGATTCGTCAACTGATCCAATGCCACGAGCTGTGTGTGTCGTACTGTTGTGCTTCTCCACAATAAACGTCAGCGTGTAGGCATTGTAACTTACACATAATTCAATCAATGAGTGTGCCATGTCAAGCTGCTGTCAATCATGCACCGACAACCAGGCCGGGGGCGGGTTTTGGAGGTCATGTTACAGCAGGAAGTCAGTCTCGAACGCTGTAATGAAGGCAGAATAAGCAAACTCATTAATGCTCATTAATTGTTCAGACTAATCTGATTACAGCGACAAGACCTGCGGAACGATACCATCCGATAAAGACCGTTTGCATTAGTCGTACACCTATTCTCTTTTTTTTTTCTTTTTATCATTTACAATATCTTGCCGTCTTCCTTTCGGTGCTGGTGAGTGTGTGTGTGTGTGTGTGTGTGTGTGTGTGTGTGTGTGTGTGTGTGTGTGTGTGTGTGTGCGTGCCACTGGGAATCTGGATAACCTTTCAGATGATAATCTTTTCCCCCCGTGACTCACACACTTCCCATGCTAGATTATGCTAATGCAACATTTGTGCCAGTAAATGAGAAAGAGACAGCGGGCAATATTTTTGTGTGAATTGGTGGCGCGTGACTCAAAATGTAGCTGATGAAGACAACGGCAGAGTGAACACGGGGCGGTTACTATGTAGAGTCAGATTCTTTGTCTTGTTCCACACGGATAACATCTCAAGCAATAGTTTGCTACAGAACTATCATGTGATGTTGGCTCAAGTGTCCTGTGAGAAAAGCGATTATTCATTTGTCATCTAGCTTGAGTTCGCTACGTCACCATCGAGGGCTCGTTGGTCTCGGGGTATAATTCTCAAGAGGTCCCGGGTCCAAATCCCAGACAAGCCCTTATGAAAAATCTTTGTTGGTGAAATAAATTGTCTGTCTTGATGAGACAATTAAATCCACACCTGTGAGAGAAAAATCTGTTTTAAGTCCGTGTGTTGCAATGGTTGCATGAATCAACTGCTCCCTAATAACCCTGTTTACATGACTGTCACGTTGGATTTGGCTACACTGCAAATTCAAAGTGCTTTATTGCAGGTGCGGCTGGTACAATACATGTTGGAAAGAAGGAGATAAGGAAAGCAGTTGTGGCAACTTTGGTTGAGCACACAGAAGCAGTGCTGGTGGGAATTTATTGACAGGTGTTTGATACCGGAACCTCAGGCCAGTATTCATCAGCTTTGGCTTGGTCGACCAACACCTGAGAATATTATCTGGCTCTCTCTTCAGCCAGTCATTTATTAGCATTTCTGCAGCGCTGCCTTGGGACAATACTGTGCAGCCTGGCTTATTTAAAGTGTCAATCTTGAAGAATGTAATTTAAACAAATGTGTGGTCCCTATCTTCTGCCAAACGAGGTACCACGATGGGGATTCTTATGAAGTAGTCGCAGGATATGCGATGTCTCTGTCGGTGAGTTTGACACTGACCGCTATCGTTCATCAAAAAGGCTTCTTACGAAACAAGACGGCCATTATCTGCATTGTTTTGACAGTGGATCAGTTTGAAATATCACAGGGAGTAAAAGAACAAGCAGCCACAGCGGCCTGTTATACGAAGAGCTGCAGGCGACATGCTGCACACCTCCAACATCTCGGCAAGGTAACCGACTACTTTCCCTTTCACAGAACGATAGAGAATGGCCAATTATTGCCCGACTTCTTCATTAAAATCAGATGCCCCCAGTATTCTGGCACAGACTGTATCAAACATATTTTATGTTGGCGTCAGTAAATGAGTTGTCGCCAAATCAACCAGGACTGAACTCTAATAACACTGAGCTACGGGTATTTGAAAGCTGCGTAGATCTGCAGAGTTTGTTGTTGTTGTTCTCAGTGTGATTAAAACCAACAGCTACTCTTACAAGACAGAGAATCAATGCTCAACCAAGAAGCTTTAAAAGGTGCTCAATTCGAAATTCAGAGCACATCTATTGCCTCCACACGGCCTCTCATCATGGTCGGCTTAGCCGGCGGCTGACAGCTAACGGTGCGAGCGGTGCGAGCGGCGCAAGCGGCGCAAACAACATCAACAGCGCTGAGAGAGCTAAAAGCGTTTACCTGAGGGGGAACCGCTCGGTAGGCGCTACTCTCCCTCGATGGCGTTATCAGCTGTAACAGCTGCATGAGAGCAGTGCAGAGCGCCGACCATGAGCTAGCCGCTAGGCCACGCTACCATTCACCAACATGCACTAAAAGGCATGTGCAGCCAGTCGGGCTATGAAGAAAAAACAGAGAAGCTGTGATTAAAACAGAGGGAGAGTGACTGCATTCTCTGCTCAGGCACAATACTCCACTTGATCTTTAGCAAAGAGTTGTTTGCTGCTGTAATAATGCTCTTAAAGTCGTATAGAGAACCTTTAACGTTCAAAAAAATACCAACACGTACCAACCACGTTTAAATGCGGCACCTGTTTCATTGTCCCACCCTTGCGCTATGCCAGCTGCGCAGGGCACCCAAATACCAAACGGACAAGCAGGTGCGTTTCAAGGTCACCAAAATGCCAACGAGCAACCAGACCTGCAGCTTTCGTGGCGCTGCGAAAGCTGCAGCCCAGCTATGTAAAGCGAGTCAAAGAGACAATGTAATGCATCCTGTCATGCATGTGAACATGTGTGTTTATCGGCCGTTTGTAGCGTTTTCACAGAGCAGCCCAATCCGTCCGTACAGTGTTCCCATGCGTAGCCCTGTAAGCCGTCCTATCTGTGAACATATGCACGCCCCTACATCTGGATGAGAGTAGTTTAATTATAGTCTGATTACGCCTCAACATCTTCCACCGCTTCCCATATTACAAGGCCTCTTGTTCCATATTAATGAGATGCATTAAAATGGAAAGCCTACCCCCCCCCCCCACCCATACTTCTTGCCCTGAATCTTAAGCCATCGCATACGTTCATCCGCTGCCTGTTACCGATTGTCCTCCAATTCATATTCTGCAGGCGTCGCCCCTGCAATATCCTCACTGCACTCCATACGATCCCCGGAGGAGCCTGAATACCAGTTAATCACCAGTTAAAGGAAACAGTTTGTGTGGTGGCTGGATGGATGGTACACACTGTGGTTTGAGGTTCAAGCACCGTAATTATTCTTTTAGATATTACCGCAAACAAGACAAACGCAGCCACGGAAACTTGGCGTGAAGCCAGAAACTTTCAAGCTACTTTAGAGGAACTTTCTGTGAGATCACGACGACGATGCAGAACAATCACCTGTTTGGTGTAATTGAACCATTCTACCCTGACTAGGCTGTTAACAACCTTGCACGTTTCCCATTGAGAGTAGTTCATCGGGAGTTTTCCACCTCGTCTGACGCAGTGTTTCTTCACCCTTTCATGAGATATCGTCACACCTTAGCTGCAGTTTTAATCTCCCATGATGCTTGAACACACAAATGAGTTTCACTCACATCATATGATGGGAAACTTCTGTTAGTTTTCTGAGGTAAGTCCCTTGCCCCATTAACATCCCTCCAAATGCACTGTTGTGCAAAAGCTTTGTTTGCTCCCGGTTCAGTCGCTAACACCAGCTAGCGAGCCGCCTCGTCAAATATGACTGTATTTACCTTAGAGGAGATGAGGCGAGACAGGCGGAGATGATCAGCTTCCTGGCTGATTAGCCGCGATGTGATCTTACTTTCAAATGAGCTGAGACTTAATTAGTATGTAGGGGGACTTAGCAAAATGTGTACTTCTTTTATTTTAATTGAACTCTAAGGAAGGAAAAGTTAGTGGGACGTAGCGCGTCCAGGATTTCTGAAAGTCACACGAAAATGCTCGCTTGCCAGTTTTTTTTGAAGATGGTGAGGAAGATACGTTATGTTTTACAAAAGATAGACTGTGCCCGATTTTGTGATTGCGAGAAAAAGTCCCATCTTATCTGCAGGTACTTTTCTTTGACGGAAAGAAAATAAAAATGTATTTTTTGGGAGGGGGCAGATTAATCATTTCTCTCCCCCCGCCCCCCTCCGCTTCTTGCACCGCCTCATCTTTAATATATCTCCTCTTCTCAGTTGCCGTTCCACGCTGTGAGCCAATTTCTGCGGCCAATTTCTGCGGCCCAAAAGTGTCTGTGCTTGGCTGATTCTACTGATAAGAGACTGAAGGCCTGCTGTCCACATAGGAGGAGGAGGAGGAGGAGGAGGAGGAGGAGGAGGAGGAGGAGGAGGAGGAGGAGGAGGAGGAGGAGGAGGAGGAGGAGGACGATTTGGGTATTATTTGCAAGAAAAGCCAGCTGTTGGTGGCTTGAGAACTAACTAGCTTACACTTACACTTACACACTTCTATCCTCAAATCAAGTGTATACACATTATGTTCTGTAATTATGTTCCAGTGATGTTTGAAAGAGCCCCCATGAGCTACTTGACTTGTCAGAAAGGAGGACTACTCCATAAAAAATACTTTTTTTTTTCCTCCCCAGTCATGGGCTGCTGATACGGTATCAGTGGAGGAAGATGAATCATTTGCATTTATATCAAATGGTGATGAGCGGAGTGGGAGAGGCAGTGTTGGAGAGAATGAGGGACGGTTTAAGGTCAAGTTGTACTTCACAGAGGAGACACTAATCCCTCCCTGGGGGGGAAAAGAAAGGAAGCTACCCTGGAAAGTACAGAGCTGGAGGAGGGGTGAGGAAGGGGGAAGATGAACATAGCGGAACCGTATTTAACTGCTGGCACCGGAGCTGCGCTGGAAGAGATGTGGGAACATGAAGACACCTTTTACACGCCCGTTTGGTAACTTTCTGCAAATGATCTATTCAAAACACCAAAACAAATGAAACCACCTACGTACCTTTCTTTTTTTTTAACCAACAATTCTGCAAAATCTCATTTTAAAGTCTGGCAACCCCACAGTACAGTCTCAGTACAGTCTCTTTAAAGAACATACAGGTAAGGAAGAGAGACAGTAAATCCATCCTGCTGCCATTCAACATTCAAACATTCAGCATCCTCGTAATACTTGTTCTTGGTAGATATTGATTGTGTTGGTGTTGCGGTAACAGAATTTCCATGAGGCCACCGAAAAGAATTCTGACCATTTCAAATAACAGTACAGTAAGTTGGCTTTGTGTGTGAAAGGTTTGCAATCTCCCAGTATTGGGTTTTCCTCGTCCACAGTGCATCGTGACACTAGAATCTTCAGATTCATTCACTTTGGAGAGCATTTTCAAGAACCTCCGTTTTTGAGAAGGGGAAAATGACCAGCTTACTGTGGATGGAAAGCTAATGATGGAGAACATGATCAAAATCTGAAAAAGATATTAAGCTTTCTGTTTGAACTGCAACCCTACGTTTGCCCCCCCCCCCCTGTGTGTTTGACGCCAACACAGGCTTGTACACAACCTTTGGTGGAGCAAAGAGCATAGACACACACACACACACACATTCTCACGGACCAGTGTGCATGCTGTGAGCAGTCTGTGCCCTTTGCTGAGGTTCCGTGCTATGCTACACGGAGTCCAATGCTCTTTTCCCTCCCAACGTCCCCCACTGCTCACACATAGATCTCTTTAATGACTGCCAAGAGATCAGATCTCTATTTATCAGACAGACTGCAGAATAAACAGCTTCGACTGTCTTTACCGAGTGTTCGAGGATCAAATCCTTGGCCCGCACATGGATGCATGAAGAGAATCTGCCCGCAGTGACAGATTATTACACGCACTTAAATCTCCTATCAAACGTGACCCTGCTGAGAAACAAGACACGCGACAGTTAATGCTGTTATAAGGTAGTGATATGTTGCTCCAGTTAGCTGGATGGAATACAAATCCATCATTGGGCATTTTATTTTCATGCTAAAAATGCTAATGTTTCAGTCAAGACGCACAGAACCAATAAAGAAAAGGAAAAGTGAGGAAAAGCCTGATTCAAGTAAAGCTTTGAAAATGGCAGAGAAACACAATCATTCATCGTAAGATACATTGCCATTGCCGTGCATACGTTTTTTTTTTACTGTGAGTGATTCTGTGTCCATATATGGAATGATTTTGAGGCCCGAAGGTAATGAACACACCTCGGTCCACATGGACGAAGAAGGGATTTCTGGAACATATGTCCCCACTGTTCATAAAACTGAGCAAACAGCCGGTTGATCGTGTTAACTGGTGACTTTCAGCTGAATACGTCTGTGGTTGCCCATAGAAACTGATGTAAATGGATAATAAATAAATAGATTGAAGGCTTTTACAAGGACCCCTACATGTTCTGTTTGTGTTTTCAAAAGCTGCAGTCACCTTGAGCAGCCACCAACGTATTCAGCTGAGAGTCTCTCATTTAAATGAAATACCGGTGGCGTCAACTCAGAGTCTATGTTGTGATATTTAACGTTCTCTATGTGCCCACAGATACGGTCATTCTAAGTATCTTCACGACTTGAATGCTCGTAACGTCTCACTGGTGTAACGTTACATTGATAGCGCACAGATCTGGAAAGTCGGTTTTGTTTGGGTTGCATTCCGCAATCTACTTCCATTACCAAGCGGTGCGTTCACGCTTCTGTATGTCAACGTTCACGAACTGTAAAAGCGTCTGCATGACCGGAAGGAGAGCTGCGTCCGCATCCTTGGTCAAACATGTTTCCCCCCAGGGTTGTCCCTCGTCCCAGGGTTGTCCCTCGTCCCAGGGTTGTCCCTCGTCCCAGGGTTGTCTTTCATCCTAGGGTTGGTCCTCATCCTAGGGTTGTCCCTCGTCCCAGGGTTGTCCCTCATCCTAGGGTTGTCCCTCGTCCCAGGGTTGTCCCTCGTCCCAGGGTTGTCCCTATCCTAGGGTTGTCTCTCGTCCTAGGGTTGTCCCTCGTCCCAGGGTTGTCCCTCGTCCCAGGGTTGTCTCTCGTCCCAGGGTTATCCCTCGTCCCAGGGTTGCCCCTCGTCCCAGGGTTGTCTCTCGTCCCAGGGTTGTCCCTCGTCCTTGACCCTGTTGGTGATCTTCATAGATAGGATCTCAAGACACAGATGAGGGGGAAGAGAACGTCCAGTTTGGGAACACCAGAATGGCGTCACTGCTCTTTACAGATGATGCGGTTCTGTTGGCTTCATGAAGATCCTAGGGTTGTCTGGGGATTAAGAATGGCCTTGACCTCCAGCATGCACTGGGCCATTGTGCATCCAAATGTGAAGCGGTCAAGATGAGAGTATGCGACTCCAAATCTGAGACCACGGTTCTCTGTCGAGTGGAGTGTTCGGAAGTGCGTCGTTCACGAGTGACGGTAAAGTGGAGCGTGAGATCGGCAGGAGCATTGGCGTGATGTCAGCAGTAACATCAATCAGTTGAGGTGGCGAGGGCGTCTGATCAGGATGCGTCCTTGGCCGCTCCCTATCGGGGTTTCCAGGCCTGGCAAACTGATAGGAGACCCGAAACACGGTGAAGTGATCATATAGCTCATCTGGATTAAGAATGGCCGTCGGAGGAGCTGAAAGACGTTTGCTGGGGAGCTGCCCTGCCCCGGAAAAGCAGCAAAGAAAAGGAATGGATGGACTTCTCCTCCAGTGCTACAGATGCAAACTGAGGCTAAGCTGCCTTCAAGTCCTCTCATTCCCATTAAGCTGTTGCCTATCAGCCAATTAGGTTGTGACTAATCAATTAAAATCCAATCATTGTCAAGTGCCATATCCAATCAGCTTTATGATGGATGGTCTAAACATCAGTGCGATGTCACTGCCTGTTTCCGTAGCGATAAAAGAAGAAGGTGGGCGAGGAAGGAGAGGAGAGAACAGAGAGGTCGCTCCCAAGGACTGGTAAGATGTAGCCGGAATAATGACAGAAGATAAGAATCAAGGATGAAAACAACCTTGATGAATATGGTAATGAAGGTGCACGAGCTGTATCAAAGTCGCTCACATCCTCGATAAATCCTCTTCCAAATTACCTTTTTCACACCCACCTTCTTTTCCCGAGATGTTATGCTGCCAACACTTTTACAACAACATTGTACATTTAGGGCCTTATTGTTTTCTAAACCGCGTAAAGGACCAGAGGTTTTAGCAGGACACTGGTCCACTAACATGCCGGCTCGTACAAGATACTCCGAGGAGCAAAATGTCTGAAATGTATGAAAAGAAATGAAACACACAAAGGGAGTAAAGATGAGAAGGAGTTCAAGAAATAAACAACTTTGCCATTGTTCAATGCACATTGTGCGGAGGATGACGGCGAGCCGGGCCGCTTTGATTGTTCTTAACGAGATTAACGTTTCGAGGAACCCTAACGAGGGTGCGCTAATGAAGGCAGATCAGATAAGAGCAATGCGGGGAAGATTAAATATGGGGGCGGGGGGGGGGGGGCTGGGATAGAGAGACAAAAGAAGAATGTTGGGCTCTGTAACTGGATTCCGCCTATGAGGAAAAATATGTGTATTTTGAAAGCATCGATGTTAATAAAACCAAAAGGTAGCGTTAGCACTCAATTATGTTTTGTGAGGAACCATCAATGCGGCATGCTGCGAAGTGTTAATGCTAAAAAAAAGGAGCCTGTGTGTGTGTGTGTGTGTGTGTGTCATTATAAATGGCGAGAGAGTCTATTAGGTAGGTGGGAGTTGTGAAGGTAATCCCCTCTGCTGCAGAACCAAATCACTTTCTCTCCCTTTCTGTCTCTCATTCTCCTCATCCCTCCATAATTTTGTCTTATCACTGCAGCGGCCTAACGATGATGAAGCTGTGGACTCAGCAGAGGAGTCAGAGGAGCATTACCTGTGTTGCACACACACACACACACACACACACACACACACACACACACACACACACACACACACACACACACACACACACACACGGTGTAATGGTTCTGGGCCGAAGCAGTGGGTTTAAGCTTTAGCTATCAGCGCTGCCTAATAGCTCAGTTCGAGCAACAGTGATTGGTACGGTGTGTAATTCGTGTTTGTGTGTCTTTGGTGTTGCATGTGTGTGAGAGAGTGCTGGGTTGGACCTGAACATAATGTGGTAGCGGGGCTGCAGCCTCACCATCACATACATGTCCTTCGAAAAATCAATTCATCCCTTCGGATGTGGACAAAGAAAAGAAGCCTAAGTGGGAAAGGGAGGTAACAGAAGACAACGGCAGGCAGCCAGAGAGGCAGCGGTGTGGTGAGGTGAGGCCTTGATGCACAAAGCAGCTCAGGCAGAGAAGAAAGGCCGAAGTGTGTGCATATCTTTTTGCTTAACATGCAACCTGATGTCAAACAGGAAGGTGATGAGTTACTTCAAGTAATAATCTTGAAGATTTTAATTTAAATAAATGTCTGTTAAGTTACTACCTATCCCCGAATGCAGCAACGCAGCGCTGATTGAGACTTTGGCTCACTGAGGAAAGCGTTGCAAGATTTGCAGCATCACAAACTCGGAGTCTGTGGCAACATTCCCGGGGAAAAAAGGCCGTTTTTCAGCTACTGCTAATGCAAACTGAACGTTGCTGCTGCAGCTTCGCAATAAAAACATTCAACTGCTTAAACACGAGTTGACTTTTCCTATGAATTACTCACAGAAAACGCAATGTGTTTGTCCGTAAGCTTGACACTGACCGCTAAACTACTTTCGCTGTGTGCAGACTCATGCCATGTTGCGGCTTAAAATCAGATCACTGTCTGTCAGCGCATGATGGAGAAAAAAAGGCCAATTATTGCCTGCAGATGTTGTTATTGTCTTCATCAGAAAGACAACGGTTTGTTCTCTGGCCCCAGCAGACCTTTAGTATGAAACCTCATTTCCAAATCAACTCAATTGCCACTTTACCGACAGTTTCTGGTTAACGGGCATTGATTTCATAGAAATTTGCAGTAAACACATGAACATGTTACCCATGCTACATATTTACTACACGTGCACTATATGCTAATGTTTGCTGCCTAATTAAACTACGCTTGACGATAATGTACATGGTTTTGCACATAAGTACCATACACCTTCAACTCTGGAGTCGGATTAAGAAACTACATAAAAAAGAGGGAGTAAAAGTAAATATCGAGGCATCAGACATTCAGTAAATGTTGTACATGCAGAGTGAAGGGATGGCAGCAGTAAAACCATACCAGAACCAACCATAAATCACTTTTCTCCAGACTTTGTGTTGTCTGGCCACGCCTCCATGGTTCCAAGTGCTCTGCCTTTTGTAACATAAAGCCCACTTCTTGTTTAGAAAAATCAGAGGACCTAAATAAACACTAAACCCCTAAAAAGTGACAACGTGAACTGTGCCGTTATGCCACCTTTAGCTGTAAAATATTCTGCTTCCTCTCAACCATCACTGCAGCATTATGAATCCAAATGTATTCCGAGTGCTATTTCCTCAGCACACGCTATAGAGCTTGTGCTCACACAGGGTCTTCACTTTTTTCAATCAGAAAATAAACAAGTGTTTTGATTGGTGCTGTGATATTGAAATGAATCACAATTTAATCGAACCATTTGGCCGTACCTCTGCAGTCTACCAGATGGTGCTTTGGGGGCCACCAGTGGTTGACAATAGCTAATCAACCGTCCTGCAGGTTTTCTAAAATGCCATGTTGTTTGGTTCACGAACTCAATGATTCTGCTTTTCTTTCTTTTTTTTCACCATCTCTCTGCAGGCCTATACTGGTTCCCAAGAAGAGTTTGGGAGTTCACCCAGTTCAGCCTCGTCCGAGACATTGCAGATTCTCAGTCATCTTTTCCAAATGCCAAAACGCAGAGGTGAAGTCAGAGGGTTACAACCCGGAGCCTCAGAATAAATACAGGCTCTGCCCACCCAATGGTGTTCATTTGATATGAATAGTGTGGAAAAAGTCCGGGTAAATCACTGTGTGCAACGAGCAGTGCCATGTTAATGACTCCATAACTTAAAGGAGACCTGACACCCATAATGCGCTTCTTCCACCCATATACATATATTAACGCTTTCAATTATTTAGCGGCATTGTCATCCGCCAAGGACAAAAGGAGCTTCTGTGAACAGACAAATCATCTCCGAAAAACAAAAGGGAAGACAGAGAGCCGCCCATGCTGCTCACTCCCCGCAGCAGCTGCACAAGTATACGCATGAGCTCATGCAACAGCGGATGAAAACCAATTCAGGCCAGAAAAACAGCACATGCATCCGATAAAGTCAAACACTTAAGCCAACGCACACCGCAAAAACCTGCACCAGGCGCCACCATTGTCTCTCCCATTCAGAGCTATGAAATCTCATTAATGTGCATTATTGTGTTTGAGTGGGGATTTGGGTGGCGAGAAGATTGAATTAGGACCTAGCTCAGCTCCCCTCAAAGCAATTATTTGTCTTCCATCAGCTTATTAAAAAAGGCAGCAGTCGGCGAAGATTACAGTGCGAGGAAAACACTGGTGGCGGCGTGTCACTCTGCATTTCTGGTCTTTAGGGAGAGGATGGTTACAAGTGTTGTCATCCTGTTGTCCCTTAATGAGTGGGAATGTGATGATCCACGGAAAGTGCTCACGAGTCGACAACACAATTTGGGGAATAAAATCTGCAGTTCTGTCTCTTTCTTCTGCTCTGTGTGTGTGAGTGTGTGTGTGTGTGTGTGAGAGTGTGTGTGTGTGAGAGAGTGTGTGTGTCTGTGTCCGTGTCCCCAGGCCTCCAGTGCTCGCTGGCAGTTCAGCTCTATCGTCTGTAGCCTGGGGGAGTCTTGCTTGGTCAAACTCTGTGCGATATATTGACCAAGTACTCAGAAAAGTGTACGTGTGTGTTGGGGCGAGGAAGAGGGAGAAGGGCTGTAGCTATCTCAGTGTGCAAATACAATAAAAAAAACCCGTATGTCTGCAAAAAACCTGAATATATCTTTGTGTGTGTGTGTGTTTGTGTGTGTGCATCCAGGCCCTACTATGGTTGCGACAGAGCAGCAGGGAGCGGCATCAGTCCATAACAATAAGCCAGAGTCATATCGCACAAGCCTCTCCAAATGACACCAAGAGGGTCTTCTATCACACAGTACAAACTCCAGTCCCGCCCTGGAGGACACACACACACACACACACACACACACACACACACACACACACACAAGAAAATCAGATGAATTGGATGAAGGCGAGATGGTGATGAAGAGCGAGAAGGTCACAGTCAATGAGACAGCAAAACAATGGAGAAGAATGACTGGCGACGAATCCAGAAATAGGACTGTGAACGATAGGCGGCAACATCGGCTCTAAAAAGTGAACCCAGTGAAGAACTTTCATTCTCTCTAGTGACCACCAGGGGGCGACTCCTCTGGTTGTATAGAAGTCTATGAGAAAATGACTCTACTTCTCTCTTGATTTATTACCTCAGTAAACATTGTAAACATGAGTTTATGTCTCAATCTCTAGTTTCAAGTCTTCTTCAATACAGCATGATGTTCATTTAGTACATTATGGTCCATTTAGAGTCACACAGACCATAAAGCAGAGGATGCTTTAGGGCGGGGCTACACAATGATTGCCACATCGCTACCACACCGTTGTCTGGCTTTTTGCCATACAACGTTAACCCTTTCACAGTGTTGTAATTTAACATTTTGGTTGCTTAAAAATGTCTGAGTCAGCGTACGTTTGCACTTGGCTCCACCCTCAAGATGGCGGCGGCCAAAATGTCAAACCCTAGGCTTCCAAACGGTAGGCTACAAACCAGTGGCTGTCGTAACCGTGAAAACATCCACTTCACATATACGGTCTATGGTAAAGGAGTGACGGGTCAAAACTAACCCCAGCAAACTGGTGGTAAACGCCAGAGAGAAAGGAAGAAGAGAAGCAGAGACAGACGGGGACAGACGGAGACAGACGGAGACAGACGGAGACAGACGAGCTTTGAGATTATTAATAAAACATTTTTTAAGAAGTGGCAGTGTGAGTGCTCCATTCAACCTCAGCATCATGTGAATAAATGCTTATATGTGCGGCTGCGGGAGAGAATGCATCAGTTGCTTTCAATGCTCTTTGGGTATTTGAAATTGAAAACAACAACAGATGGATTGTGCTGCTCACAGCGAGGAAGCCATCAGCTCTGTGACCTTTCTGACCCTCCTCTCAATGGCCACCGCTGTGCCATCCACAAGACATTTTTTTGATTTAAATGTCAGGAAAACATTTCTTCAACGTCCTTTTGACAGCATTTCTACCCGGACAATGGCGCCGTAATAGCCCTCAAGAGACGAAACAAACCCAGCAAGCACGTGTGATGTCGCGGTCCGACATCACACGTGTAACTGCAAACGACAAAATGAGGCCGCAGCCTAATTGGCTCTCTGAAATCTGCTCAACAGTTTCAAAAGCTGTTTTGGAATTTGTTTGCCGTCGACCACCTCCTGCGCCTGTCGAATGCACGCTTGGATGTCATTTTGCGTCTCAGTTTTTATTTTGCACGTATAACAGAGAGACGGATCATGTGTTTGTGAGTAGTGGGCTGATGTGCTTTGCTAGATAAGACGATATGCAGTTCCATGGCAACGGGTGATAAGTCGACTAATTGCAACACTCTCAATTCACCAGAAGGCCTTGAACTGACCTGACATGTGAGCGTGTAAGTGTGTGTTGCAATATATACATACATACATATCGTTAGAAAGTGTTTCTCTCCTCCTCTCTGCCATGCACGAACATTACTCCCACTCCAATTACAGAACCGAATATTGATTCATTCAGCACAAATGAGGAAAACGAATCCAGTTGGGTGTTATGAATATGCTCTGATTTGATTATGCCAGGGAATCAAGACTATAATTAATGTAGATTTTCTCTTTTCTATGCATAGCTAATGATGGCACTAATTTCTGTCGACGTGCAGATATAAACAGAAGGAAGAAGCAGGAGAAGAATCGCTTGCAAGAACATTCTGTAAAATATCGAGCGGGGTATCTCGAAGCATGAATATTGAGTATGAAACAATTGTGTAATCTCTTCTTCAAAATTAAAAAAAAGCAAATAAAGTGCAGTCAAAGGCTTGATTGGTCGAGATGTCTAAGTAAACACGAGTCAGACCAGCCATTGGAGATTCCCAAACACAAATCGCTGAAATCACCCACAACATGGCGACTTCTCAGGTTGAAATGACCATTTGCGTTTTTTATGAGGCATGTGCTTTTGTGCCAGTGTATGCAATTATAGTTTCTCTTATGAGGCATAGACAGCTATTGTTCTTCACACTCGCACACTGCATGTTCTACTGTACCCTCTCTGCATCACTGAATCGTGAAATCGACTCATCAGTAATAGGTACAGAGAAAGAGAGCGGGAGAATGGAGGCGGCGAGGGAGAGAGAGAGGTAAAACAACACGCGGGAAGATCGAGGAAAATAGAAGAAATAAAAGAAATGGAGGCAGAGCGGCGAGCTGGATGATAATACGGCGTATTATGATGCTCGGTTCCTTTTGTGAAGGCAAGCTGTATTACAGGCTGCAGGATGAAGGGCGAGGTACAAAGAGAGAGGGCCATGCCTCAGACATGGCTGAGTATATGAAGGATGCTGTTGGAGGCCAGGTATCGATCGCGGTATGCATCAGCTCAGCTCTAGAGAGTTGAGCACGCACACACACACACACACACACACACACACACACACACACACACACACACACCAAGCTGGCGGGAGTCAGTAGTGAGGTATCAGTCAGTGTGCTAATGCACTGTGGTCCTGGTGCAGGTCTGCATTAGTAGAGTCTTTTCTCAGCGAACAAGGGGTTTTGTGAAATGGCGCCAAATGGGTCACAAACACAGATCAGTAGATTTAAATGATGTAAAGGTAAAGACCCTCCACCGAGAAATAAGCTAGTGTGCCATCACCATTGTTGGCCGTTGATAAAATATCATGGGTCAGCTAATGGTTAAATGAATGGTTAAATTAAAAGCGGTCCTGTTTTGAACATGTCATTGTCAGTTTGGTCAGTTTCCACTGGTTATGTGCATAGGGTCTTTTCAGAATAAACTTCTATGATCACAGGAAATGAACAGGTTTTGCTCATTACGTGCATACTGTCTCTTTAAAAACTCTCACAAACAGTACCGCCTTTGTCTACAGGGACGGTCAAAATCAGCGCCAGACTCCCGTTAAAGAATCATTTTACTGCAAACCTTAAAACTAAGGAAACCAATGTTGGAATTAGTTTTTTTAAGAGGCTGCGTGCACGTAACGAGTGGAAACTGATGATAACACATTCAAAACCAAAAGCCTCAGTTTAAAGGGGCCAATGACCAAATGGCGGTTTTTAATGAGCTGGGAGTGACAAAGTGTTGAAAGAGCAACTGAACCCAAAATCTGACGTGCTCCACAACCTCTGACCACATAAGGGAAACAGGCTTTCAACCTTCAACCAGAAAGCACAGTCAAAACCATGACTCTCTTCACTGTCCACTGCACTATATCACCGTCAGCCCGACGACAAGATCCACCTCCACAGCTATTTCATCTCGCGACCCCGTTGGAGCGGCAGTGGGCAGTCCCAACTTCCTTTCCATTTCGCCTCCATCAGCAGATCTTTTGGCGACCGCAGTGAATACCATTTGATTGAAGGGATGTAATCAAGCAAATAAATGCTCACTGTGCTCTTTCCCCGCCTGTCAGCATTACGATTGTAAATATAGTCATTGAGGACGATTTATTCCACAATGTACACTTGTTTCCTTGGTAAAAAAAGAAAAGAAAGTACTTTGTGCCAAGCTTAGGTCTTTGATAGGCGACCGAATAGACAATATAATTTCATTATAGCTGGAGGGGGGGGGGTTTGCAGCCTATCACAGTTTGTTTTTTTTACTCTGCTGCAGCTAAAGGAAAATCTTACAAGACAACATGTCCAGCTTTCTTTGTTATTTTCTTGCAGCATATTCCTCTCACAACAACTTAGGTGACACTGGAAGAATGGCTACTCGGTCCAGTCGGGTCTCCTTCTCCCTGCTCATGTGGTCTACTCAGACTCATGAGGGAAACATATGAGGGCGGCAGATGATTTGTACAAATAGCACCAGAGTACATAAAGGCCTAAAATGATGCTTCTGGCAGATGCACAAAGGCCGCCATGCTGCCGGCGAGCACGGACAACCTGCTGATGGTGTCACATATCCATGAGAATGCTCGCTGTAGGAAGTGCTGATGTAACCATGCGTCAGGTTGGTGTGTGTGTGTGTGTGTGTGTGTGAGAGAATCCGCGGATGACGGTTTAGAGAGTGGTCATCCATCAGCCCCAGGACAGCGCTGTGGATGGTGATTATAGCACAGGGGGGGGGGATCAGTTCTCCTGATTGATCTACCTCTCTCTTACCCAGGTCACAGTTCAACAATGACCACTGCACACTTTTCACTGGCAAAAGTCCACAGCCAGAGCCATAAATCGATAGCGTGCCTGCGCGTGTTTATTAGTATTGTGTGTGTGTGTGTGCGTGTGTGTGTGTTTGTATTAGCGTGTCAGACTTTCCTCACGCAGATTTTTTCTGCCGACACTAAATAATTCAGCAAATACTGCTCTCTGCTCTGGAAATATCAGATGAAATATTTAAATGTTGAAATTGCAACACAGCGCAGCAGAATGGTGGCGGAGACAGACGACACAGAAGAGAAGAGAGAGGATCAGACGAGAGGAAATACTTTCAATCATATGGACTTTCTCCAATATCATATCTTCAGCTCTCAAGAACAAAGAAAGATGACATGATATATGGTAAGGCAATAAAGCTAACATAATATAATAGCTCATCTCTGGTCTGTGAGCGCATACATTTGAATATCTAATACGCAATCATGTGAGTGTTCACCATGTGGCCCAGTGGGGACCCAGTGAAAAATGAGATGATTTATGTATGAATAAAATTCTCAGTGCACATAAATGAGTACAGTGTTGTGATTATTCAGCTCTATCCGTTAATGCTGTTAATTGGTCATTATGTTGTCTATTGTAAGCCGTTATGTGTGCCCTATTGTACTGCCCTGGCCTTTGAATTTAATTTCCCTTGGAATAAAATCGTATTGCGAGTTATCGTCGTCCCCTCCGGGTTTTGGCCCAAAGCAGCATGCCGTCGGAGGGTTTTCTGCCGTGTAATACGCGTCAAAACTCCTGTTGTGGCTTTGCTGGATGCTATGAGAACCTTAAAGGCATCATGGGGGATTCAGGGTGAGAGCTGCTCGGCCCTTTGATCCACCTTCGCTCTGTCCTCATCAGTCTCTTTGTTTATCCCCCTCTGAATCAGTCTCTGCCTGCCTCTCATCTTCCTCCATCCATCACATTCGCTCTTCTTTTTCACACCGGCATCTAGGAGTATAGGCACCACTGCCAGATAGCCAGGCACCCCCCCCCCCCCCCCCCCGGCCTGGCATCATCATTTTTGCCTTTGACACATTCAACCTCGGGCAATAACAGTCACTCTATGCCACCCTCCTTCCCTTAATCTTTCTCCCTCCCCGAACCTCCGACATCATGTCTTCCGCACCAGATTTGTTCTTTCCTCCAGCTGCTGCCAGATGTTGGCCCCCTCTACGCTTTTGACTGATCCTCTCCCTCTCGCCCCATGCAGAACTTTCTCCCTGCCCATCAGCCTCCTTTATCTCCCTTCCCTGCACCCATTGAAACAGACAAGCGCTTCACATTTACTTTACAATAACACTTATCTCCTCCTCCTCCTCTGTCGCCCTCATACACTCTGATCAATAACTCTCACATAGCAAACAAACAACAGCAGCAGCCAAACGTTTGTCAGGCTACACTGGTGTTTTTCCTCACAGTCTAATGCAATGACTAATTCGATTTAGAAATTGATTGGGGGGGGGGGGGGTTGTCGAGCCTTAAATGGAGCAGGTCCCACGAGCCCACTTCAGGCAGACAACTCAAGCTGTGCTGCTACACCAACTCATGACACCGCTTATAAATAAAGATCACCTCCAACCCAGCATTCACCTGTGACCTCGAACGTTCACCTGGAGGAAGTTCATGTGGTCACTCCCCCCCCCCCTCTCCTGCTACGAGCTCTGCGTATTCGTACCGGTAGTGACATGACGCTTCGTCCAAACACTGCTGTGATTCTCCGAAAACCATCAATCCACTTCACACTGGCCAGGTGTGGAAATGGAAAAAAAAGTCGTAAGCACTTAAGTGCTTTGCAATAAAACAAGCTGAAACATAAAAACTCAACAAATAACAAGCAGAGACAGATAAATAAACCAATAAACCGCTGAGAGAGTTTTCAGAGGAGTTTTCAAAGTCATTCCAAAGTCCTGGAGCCTGAATCTGTCATCTTTGTGTTTGAGTCTAAATTCACAGAGCAACAAGAAAGGAAGTGTCTGAGGAACAACAAGGCACTGAAAGGGCAGACATAACTTGTCGTGCAGCTCTTAAAGCTAGTTTTGAAACTGATCCAACGGAAAAATCCAAGTCGCCAAATCCGCAGCACCGGCAGCCCGTCCCTTCAGGCCTTCCTCCAACGCCACTCCCCCAAATTATCATTATGGACGCAAACAACGAGCATGAACAATGAACGAACAATTGTTAGCACTCAAAAGCTGTTAAACGAGCAGCTTGTGGATCAGGTAGACAGGCAGGTAGGCCGTAAAATGGGAAATATGGTCTTGTTTGTTTCTTCCAGATAAAACCCCGGCAGCTGAGTTTTGAGGATATCTTTTGCCAGAGAGCAGGAAGATACAGTATCGTCCCGTGGAGAGAGAGAAACAACCTAATCTTTGAAATGTTTCTAAAATGCAGAAAACAGGATTTAACTGTAGATTTAATGTGTTTATCTGAACTTAGCCTGCAGTGAGTCACAGCTCTCTCCCCCCCCCCCATTCTTCACACGTCTGCCTCACTGTTCGTATGTGCCAACAAGTGCAACACTGGGAATGCAGTCGAGGGACGACTGTCAGGAAGTGTCTATTTCTGCTTGCCGTTGGCACGTATAAGTGTGAAAGCTGTAAAGACTCTTGCTTTACATCGGGGTTGATGACAGGTGTTGTGTTTTTTCCGCAAATGCTCATTCTTCACATGAAGATACAGCTGTTTCACAGTGCTGGACGAAGTATTCGTATCCTTTACCCGAGTAAAAATGTCGTAGTACGTATCGGAAAATTGGCACAGTGCACTCTTCGAGTACAATAGTTTTTAAATCGATACACACACTTGACATTGAATAGCACTGCATTGCATTCAGGCTTTTGTTTTGTTTTGTTTTAAACAAATAAAATAACAAATCTCTCCGAAATCTTTTTCTCCCATGTGTCCTCCCTCGTCTTCATGCAGCTTTTGCCTGAGTTACCTGACTGAATGGATTTCCAATGAGTGTTTATCATTGTTATCTGTACATGTTGTTGCATGAATAAATTATTGTTTATGGCTTGTTGCACGCTGGGCTTTTTCAGTTGCGCGGTGAGTGTGGTTGTTGTCATCTTGTCTGTCTGCACAACATGCGGCAAGAAGAAAAACAATGACAGCAAAATGCAGGAGACTCTCACACTGAGCTGAAATGAATCGAGCGCACATAAATCAGGCAAATAACATCAATAAACGCTGTTTTTTTGCTGTCTTTTATCGGGCGTGGTGTTTTCACACACACACACACATACACACACACAGCTCAGTAGAGTGGAGGAAGTTGACAGTGGCTGCATGAAGGCATCGTGAGTAAAAACACCATGTGACAGCTGACAAAAAATCTGATCGGGCTCAAAAGCTCAACATAGCCGTTACCGGTGAGTTCAAAGAAGCCTTGATCGGCCCGATACGATCTTTGAGATCGATATCGTGACATCACGACTGTCATAATAAGGCAGTGGAGTAAAAAGTACAATATTTTCCTCTAATGCTAGCGGAAATGGAAGTCGTCGCAGAAAATGGAAATGGAAATGGAAAGCAAAGTACAAGTACCTCAAATTATACGACTTGAGTTACTTTCCCACCACTGCCGTTACGCCCGAGTTGGCTGACTGAAATGATCCGTAGGCACATCAAGTGAGGGCTAATTTCATTTTATCTCAGCACCTACACTGACCCCGTGTCTGTGGGCGGATGCGAGGTTACTGCCAAGAGTCTCGGTCTGCAAGTAGCAACATTACGCCGATGGGCCGAACCGTGTGGATATGGATGTTACTGTCGGGGATGAAGTCTCCTCGTGTACGCCGTGGTTCTGCTAGAAATAGCCACTAATTATATCCAGCGCTACTCGCTGTGGTGTGAGTGTGCGTTTGTGAAATGCCGATCGATGAAAAGGGAAGAATGTGTGCATCAGTTAATAAAACATGTGCTTGTACCAGTTGAGGTGTGTGTGTGTACAAGGCTTAGAACAAAAATGCCGCCGGTTTGGTTTCCCTGCCGGTTTGAAACAGAACAAGGACACGACACATGACCTTTCACTGTCGGTGAGTGTCAGGTCGGGGACCGGGGGGTCTCGGTGTCATTCGGCAGTTACCATGGAGACGATGGGTCGGTCACAGCTCTCTATAGATGCCCAGATTGGCACCGACCGTCAAGGGGGTCAAATGGCTCGGTGGTGGAGGCTCGGCCTTGTGCCGGACCTGGCTCCGAAACAGTCGAGTGGACACGGCATGCCGGCGCTGCCAAAGAGGCTGAAGCTGCGTGTGTGTGTGTGTGTGTGTGTTTAAAGCCTGGAGACAGTTTGTGTGCACCCTGGAGAGATCAAGAAACAGGGTTGTGGATGCTAATTTGTGTGGAATGAAAGAGTGTTCTAAGATATGAAAGCCTCAAACACCCGGCTGCCTGTTATGGACAGTTTTTGGTCTGGTTATTGTGAGAGAATATGAGTCTGATGATAGCAGGACATAATCCCAGTGTGTGTTTTTCCATCAAAATGTTTGAACAAATCTTGCCCACAAGCACCTATCAGGTGTTACAGGTCCACCAGGTCTTCTTCTCTTTTCTGTTCATGATGAAACTGAGTGTGGTGTTTCTCCAACTCAACCCCCACTGACTGACAGCCTCGTGTGTGCGCTCGTACATCTTATCTTGTTTTCGCCACCATCTCTGCGCTCAGCAACCAAGGGCTGCCTCCGTGTCTATGTGTGCCGGGTGAATGGCTCTGTGATCTCCTGGCATCCATCTTCGAGGCGGCACTCTGGGCTCACCTATCATTGCCCGCTGCTGACTCAAGAAGCGTATTTTGCTGTATTCCACCCATCCACCCATTCATGCACGCTTGAATACAACGCAATCTGAGCCAGATCACACACAGACAAGCTATCCATCTCATCACTTTGTACAAGCACAAATCCTCTCGCATTCATACGTGTAGGTAAACAAGCACCATACAGTCATGCAGTGACAGAGGGAAATAAATAAATGCAGGGAGGGAAATAAATAATCGAATTGAACAACATGCTCAGATTGCTGATACGTTCAACACCTCGCTCCTTATCTCCCACCTCGCCTGTAAAGAAACATACGGGCTGATTTGCAATTCCAAATGGGAGGTGGGGGAAAACGAGAAAAAAAAGGATAGGGCGATCCTGCTTGAAGGGTTCACGTGGGTTGTATTCACTCACTTACCTTATCAGCTGCCGTATTAAAGCTGCTGTTTCCCCCTGGTTCTCTAACCTGCTCCCTCCCTCCCTCTATCCCCCCTGTGGGGCTCCAGCAATCACGGTCTTCTTGTCAGGCCTATATTGCGGCGCGGCGATGAGATGCCAGATTAATGGGAGTGTCAGGAGTGTGTTGTCATCCATCCCTCCCTGCACAGCCGGCAATGAACAATGTGCATGTTCTCTAGCCTGATGGGAAAGCTGAGGTGATAATTAACAAAAAGGTTTGCAGAAGGAATCACGGGTGTCCCGTCGGGGGGGGGGGGGCGCGGGGTTCTCAAAGAGCGTGCGGCTAAGACGGCGTAATGAGGTTATGGATTCACAGGTACGACAGTGAAATTATGACAATATTGACCGTCTTATCAGCTGCTAAAGCAGAGAGCGGACTAGTCGTAGCTGTGATGTAAATGAATATCGGCTGATACATAACTGCATCAAAGACGACGGCTTGTTAAATAATGTAGGTCGTAAAGTGATTCAAGGTTAAGGTCCCACTACAGGCAGAGCCGCTGTTCACGGTGCTACCGCGCCGCTTTGATCCTCAGCAGGCCAGCGGGGCCGGCCATCACTGTCACTTCCCTTATGAAGGTTAATGGGATCAACCATTTGACCTTTCTCGTACATTGTAACTGTGTTAGCATCCATGGCATCCAGCCATCTCCTCGCACTTAGAAACGACTGCTCCTTTATGCACACAGGGATGGGTTGAGGGAGCTCCAACCTGTGATTCATCAGAATGCTTTATCCGATGAGCTGCCAACACACAAACGATGCAGTCAAATACAAAATGCAAAAGAAAAACGCTTCATATCAACACAACTGAGGTTTACCAGAACTCAGGGGGGGGGGGGGGGGGGGGGGGCTGCATGGATCAGCCTGAGAGAGAGTGTGTGGCGTAAAGAGGCGACTCAAATCTTTTTTATATTCAGCCTTCGTCTTTCACAATATTGTAAGAGAGCTCACACTTCACAACGTAAATCTGTTGCTCTTTCATCATTTTGTAAAAAACAAGGCTCCCCCTGGAGGCCTGGAGAACTTCAGTTGTGCTGACTGGATATGCAGAGTTGTTTATCTTGCGTTTGTTTTTTCGGGGGTTTGTGTGTTTTTGCATTTGCAGCGTGTTTGCTTTTGACGTATTTGTTTTTGCCTTTCTGCAGCACGTTTGGTATGTTTGGGACTCGTGTTTCTGAAGCTGCGGGACGTTTCTCCTAATGTGTGGAAATATATATCTATATTTATTCATATGTACATATGTTTTCGTTTTTTATTTGACACTGATGTAAAATAGTGTCCGTTAGTATTGTGTACGTGTAATTGTGTGTAAAAATCGTTCAGCTCAGCGATACATATTTATATTCCCCGTCGAGGGAACTCATCTGAAATGATTGTGAAGTCGTCTGCTGCACTCTGAACCTCGAGGAGCCTTGATAGAGTGCAGCGCGGGGATGTGTTGACACTCCCGTAGCCGTGCAGAGAAATCCCAATCTCACCCGACATCAGCACGCAGACGCCGCCGCCAGAAACGCCGACTCCTCAAAACGTTTGACACCGCTCGACTGTCAGCACCGCACTGTGGTCCGGGTCTCAACACACACACACACACACACACACACACACAGACAGACACCAATTTACAAAGATAGATTTGTCTGGGTACTGACAGACACAAACAATCTTTCCAATACCTGTCACACACTGGCAGCAAAACAGTACAGTACATACGGAATTGAAAAAGCTGAAGAACGGGCAGACACAGCGTGCAGGGATCTCACTGGCAGCATCAGCGCCGATTCTGTTTTCTTTGTACAACACCGGCACATGCACACACACTTGACAGAGTGTCCTCTCATATTCAAGGTTGCAGCTACCACCGAGGACACCATTGTATTGTATTGTATGAATTTTCATCGAGGAAATTGGCAGCTTTATTTCTGGCAGGAGAAGCACTTTACATTTTACGATTTAAATCGCACACGGTGGTCTTTGAGGAAGGCTGACTGATGACACTGTTTTTATCTTTTAGGCCAATAAAGAACAACTGTGACAGATGCAAACATGCAGCGGTTTTATTGCTGGCGGGGTGGGGGAAGCTTTTGGAAAACAACATTTAGACCATTGTTTGAACTAACTGAGGGATACACGACCCTTTAAAAAAACATGTTAAACACTGTTTTATTAAAAGGAATACACATAATGTATCCCAAGAATTAGTTTTACTTTTGTACAACACTTCACAGGCAGACGTTCTTCTGGCGTTCTTTGATAGAACGGAAGTCTCCTTCAGTCCAGGATGGTGGCGGAGGCGTGGCTCTGCTGCTGTGCACTGATGTTGCAACAGACCGACCTCAACTCTAATCAAAGGCAAAAGTTCAATGTGAACTCTTTGGTCTGGCTCTTACATGTAATGCAGCACATGCCACCTATTAAAAGCCCTAATGGCTGTTTGCCATGCAGCAAACAGAGTAAAGGGACCTTAAAGAGTGGATGTTATGATGATGTGATCATAACTTCGTATTAAAATTCACTTCGGACTTGAGTTTAAAACCTTCTGTCTCGGGGGAGGAGTGAGAAAAGTGGTCGGACTCAGATGGGTGCTACTAACTTTTCAGCATTTTTTTTGTGTGATGTGCATTTTAACAAAACTTTCTGTAAGCCGACTCTAATGGACAGACACCTTGCTAACAGATTTAAAAAAGGGAGGTACTTTAATTCACCCTGAAAAGGTTTGCAGAGTGACTTTAGGTGCCTCCATTACTTCCGTCGTGGCAAATTAAGTGTTATCACTCCAGGCCAGCTGCAGCTGTAGTCGCTTTACTGCGATCCAAGAAGTGGGCCATTTATTTTAATGTACAAATATGTGCAATTAAGAGCTTCTGTCATTCCGAGGGGGGCGACAAGGAGATGGAGATTTCTTGCCCCCTTTTGTTTTTTTTTTCACAACATCAACACAAGCACGTCTACGGACACTAAAAGCCAATGGAGGGGACAATTGTAATTAGTGTTTAGACAGATGACCCGATTAAATAATAAGCTTGCCGGCGGCCTCCTGGCCATGAACAGCAGTGCCAGCTGGGGGTTAAAAGCAAATCGACCGTCTTGTTATTTTCCTAACTGGGCACAATTGGCAGCGCTTTCAGAGGCCAGTCATCTTGCCGTGTGTTAAATGAGTTCTATTGACAGCGTGTTTACCCGTCTCGCTCCAATCACTGCCGGCACAACTTTGGAGCCGAGGCTTGTAGCTGTGATGACATATTGGGAAATAAAAGCAAAGAAAGAAGAAGGACTGTCTGATGAAACTGTCTGTTGTCTGTGGCCAGAAGCACAGCCGTTCATGGAATACAGCTAAACTACGGCTGCCGCCATTAGTTATGCCATTGGGCAGAAACTGCTGCCCAATGGCATAACTAAAAATATTACAAATTCATTTTTGTGTTCCACACAAATTGTATGAGGTAACGTCCAAACTGAAGAGCTAATGGATTCTAATTAGCCGATACAGTCAAAGATAATTAGTTCCTCAGCGACACGCAGCGGTCACCGCGCTGTCCTAAATGGCTGAACCAAGTCTAAAAAAGGGCTGCAGCAGGCTCCGGGCGCCACTTTGCCAAGTGTGAACACTCCATTTCACACCCCCAGTCGGTGTGATTAACAAACCGTGGGTGGCCGACTTTGATAACGCTGCAATGCATGATGGGAGAGGAACCCTCTAACGCGGTTAAAAGGCAGAAAGTAGGGAAATAGAGACTGAAGTGTCGGGGAGAGAAGAGGCTTCTAAAGGTAAAAGGCAAGCTGTAAAAGCTGTTCTCAAGGCTTTTAGGGCCATGTTATTTGTACTACTTAGCCCGAAATCCTCCGCCCGGGAGAGTGCGATGCTGATAGAAATTCCATCCACCGCAGCCGAGGGAAAGTAATGGGCAGCATTAACAAGAAAGGCCCTCCAGGTTTTCAAGATGGTTAGTGCGAGAGGAGAGAAGCCATTGCTCTAAATACATCTCGGTACATGTATGTGTGTATGTGTGTGTGTGTGTGTGTGTGTGTGCGTGTGTGTGTGTGGGGGGGGGGGGGTTATGGAAGACCCGTTCTGGTCTCGGATTGGTCTCAAGGACATACAGGATGTGTACTCGAACACCATTCCCCTTGCAGATATTATTCATATATTCATTCACATGTACACACGCTCACCACATGCGGAGCTCCAATACACACACACACACACACACACACACACACACACACACACACACACACACACATACAAACAGCAGCTCACACTCCCAAAGCTCGGGACGTGTTCACACCGTGTCGGCTGCTGCACTGGCACTCCGCGAGAGATTCTCGTATTTTGAAGTGAATATTCGTTTGAGTTGGCAGATCGCCAGGCGACTGCATAATGTTTGGAGACGGGAGAGAAAACATGACAGGGAGCGGTCTTAGAAAGCAGATGTCCCTTCCTCTCGCTTTCCCTTCCCCTCCTGGTCGGTCGTTTAATAAAGCTGCTGGTATTTTTAGCTCGCTCGTTAATGGCCGCCTGGTGCTTTCTCGCCCCGGACACGATCCACATTAAGGCCGATAGCCTTCTCGACAGGGCCCTCAAGTGTGCGGGCATCTTCATGTGACACTTCATCAGTGCCCATCCTGATATGAGCTGGATGACAGCTTCATGGCTGGAAACGGGATTAATGGCCCCTCCTCACACTGTGAATGCATTTTGTCATCAAAAACAGTTTGATTTCACCGGACAGTTAATTGGGCTCTTGCTTTATATCGAGTGTAATTTGTTTCCCTCCTGACGGTCTCACTGCTGTTTCGCAGCCCTCTCCATTTTGCCAGTAATAAAATGAGTAAACTAGAATTACAGCATCGCAGTTGTATGCCTCTGCCAGCCAATGTTGCAGTTTACACCCATGTCTGTGCAACCTGTCATCACTTTAGCATTTTATGCGATGAGACACTTTTTGTGAAATGTTCAATATTAGCTTCTGTATTCTTGCACCGGACGGACGGACAAACTCGAAACAAACGACTAATTGGCTCAACAGCATCGGTGTAGGTTAGCATAATCTGATAGTGTCCACTCACGCTAGCTCTACTCCACTACAGCTCAAGCACATACAATTCCAGAAAAAAAAGCTAAGCTAAGCTATTAGCTTCAAACTAGCTAGCTTCAAACAAGTGACTCACCAGTTTGAAAGTAGCGACTACACATTTAGAAAAGGCTTTACGCAAAAAACAAACAGCTAGACGCTAATTGAAACCTTCTCTTTCCCCTACAGGTGAGTGGTGCGCACCAGGTAGTATCCCGTGCACCAGAAACCAGAGAGCATTGGTGGGCACAAGATATTTCTGATATAAAGCATCAGATAGTTGCCTGGCTCCTTTCAGACTCTTCAGTTTCTGGTGAAAAACAAGAACAAACAAACCCAATACAACAATAGGGCCTGTTTAAATTCTCAAACTTCCTGTAAACACAGGGCGTGACTTCAGTGTCCTCAAATGTACTTTCTTTATTTGATTTGACAGTTGTTTACTACACAGAGACGTTACTACTACTAGACTTCTTGAATATAAATATACCCAAATTATATATATATATATATATATATATATATATATATATATAAATAATTTGGGGAGTGGGTCCTGGCTTGTCATTAAGGGGTGATGGTGGGTCCCGCAGCCAGACCAGTTGCGAACCACTGGTTTAGAGAATGTCCTTACAGGGTAATTGTGTGCTGAAAGCTGCTAAACCTCTACACGACGCACTCTCTCACGCTAGGAAATTTACTCTTTCACAAATGGCGACACCTTTCTCTCAATAGATATACACGCAGAGAGAATTACAGCCACCTGGAGTTCAGCATCATGAAATGCATTTAAACGCAGCTCAGTCTTCTCTTCTCAAAGCCTGATGTAGATCGATGTTTTGTTCAATCTGATCAGCCAGACTACAGCTCGTTTATCTTGACTGTTGGAGGTCTCACCGTTCAAACTTACAGCCCAGCTTTCATTGGATTGTTATGAAACAACAAGAAGAATGTGAGTGATTCGCAAAATAAAGCGTTACAGGCACTTAAGTTCAACTTCTTTCGGGCTGCAGCACTTCCTCCCTCTGTCTTCACATATTGTTATTATGTTTCTTGCAGTTCATCCGTCTGCCATCTATATGATCCTCCCCCCCCCCCCCCCCTCTCCCTGTCCTTGAGGCAGCTGCCAAATTGTATGCAGTTTATTGAGTATCACTCCATTGTCAAAAGCCGGTACTGCTAAATGGGGCTCTGAAGAAATGAAGAGTTCTTGTGCAACGCGAAGGAAAATCATAGGCAACGTAAATGACCACAGACTCAGTCTTATCGTGGCTCGTGTCACTGCTCTGGTGTCTCTGGAACCAGTAAATGTTCATTTTAGTGCCTGTAATTACTGTATTAAATTAAATGCTTTACTAACTAAGTACCAATTAAAATACCTATTAAATTCAAAGCCATCATTTGTAATAACAGAGTAAATGTCTTTTTTTGTTAACTGATAAAGATGCACCGGAGCGGTTTGCAGCCGATAGTGCGGCGGACCGGAAAGGAGAGTCTGAGGCTGTGGTTCTCTGCTAGAAAACCATGGATTACGCCAAGCGAGAGAGTATCTCTGGGCGTCATTCACACGTGAGGGTAAAATGGAGGTGTGAGGATTTGTGTCTAGCTCTGCTGTATTTCCCTCAGTCGTGTCCTCCTACGAGTCCCGCCCACTGCCGCGCCTCTCTCCGTAGGCACAGCTGTGCCTCATCTCCGGTGATCGCCTCCAGCTGACATAAATACTCCTGTCGCTCTCATCCCAGTTGTCAGTCCGTCCGTTTACCGACCTGGTATTCCGACCCGTGAGTAGTCCGTTTGTTCACATTTGTGAAACACCCCACATCATAACAGGAGGTGAGTGAGATGGACAGGCCTTTAGGGGCGTCAGCGGTGATGCTGGCATTGGTCAGTTCTAATCCATACCAATGGTCATGACCTTTGGTAGTGACCGAAAGAATAAGATCACGGACGCAAGCGGCCAAAATGAGCTTCCTTGGTCGGGTGGCTGGGCCCAGCATCAGAGATAGGGTGAGGAGCTCAGACATCCGGGAGATTGGAAGTAGAGACGCTGCTCCGTCGCGCCAAAAAGGGACCGGCGGAAGTGGTTCGGACATCTGCTCAGGAAGCCTCCTGGTCGCTTCCCTTTAGAGGTTTTCTGGGAACGTCCAACATGGTAAGAGGACCCGAAGTAGACCCAGAACACCCCGGAGAGAACAAATGCCTTGTCTGGCCTGGGAAGGCTTCGGGGGTTCCCCGGTAAGGGAGAGGAACGCCTGGAATATTCTGCTTAGAATGCTGAAAGGTGGCGGACAATGGATGGATGATAAAGATGAGTTGTGTAAAAACATTCAACCCTTGCATTTGTTGAAATTGAGTTTGTAAAAATAACATTAAACACTTAAAAATCAATCAAATATTTACTCTAAAGAAGAAAATGATGCCGTGCTCAGGGTTAACAAAATCCTGGCGTGACTGATGTCGTCTTCGCCCTTCGGCTCGTCCTTAGTGGGACCAAATATGTCATCGCCACCCAAAGGCCCTTTGTTGTCATACAAATGGAGGTTTTCACGCTCTCTGTACATTCTGCACGTCACATAATGGGCTGCATCGTCGAATAGAAACCAGCGAGTCGCGTGTGGTTGTGTGTGTGTGTGCACAACACCGCTATCTACCACCCACAGCCTGGCAGGCTGGCAACGCACTGGCAAGGGCGTGTTCCCCTTCGCTGCACTCCTGTGAAAGATAAGGCGTCAAAACAAAACAGATTACATTGTAACAAACACAGAAACTTCCAGGAGCAAAGGGATCAATGCCGAGCCCGGCAGGAGGAGACGCAGAGAGACGGGGAGAGCGAGAGAGAGAGAGAGAGAGAGAGAGATTGAATGCTATAGTCGCCCCCCCCCCCCCCCCCCCCGAGAGAAGGAGAGCGGGGAAGAGTGAAGTGGCGTCAAATAAACCCTCTTTTTCTGTACTTTTCTTTCATCACGTGTCTCTCTGCCATCGCCGAGTCAATCCACAATGGAGAGACTCAGCAGATTAGCTTGTTCGCCCATCAGAAAAGGGGATTATATTTACCCATTTCCTTCTGTCGGAGGAAAGTTGAAGCTGGATGAAAATGTGTCTGGCATCAGAAACTTTTTGACGAGTCCGTGAGTGATTGAGGTTCCGCGAAAAGAGGCTTTTCTGTGTCCCTGTCAAATGTGCTTGGCGCAGAGCCGGATTTGCTGGTGGGGAACATCAAAACAACCAGCACTCGATGACAAATATGATCCCAGAAAGCTCCGAGATGTGTTTGTTGTTCTTCATCCTCAATGCGGTGACAGAAACATTTTTTTCTTTATATACCACTTACAGAATTAAAGAAAAAAGGAAAGAAACATTATCTATTATTAAGTGACAGCTTCTGCAAAAGAAATGGAAAAATAAAAAAAAGAATTACAGTCATACTGTGATGCCTCGCCTCATAAACACTCACACAAACATTTTTGGGTTCAAACTTTCCTCTTCGTTTGCTGGTCTCATATCAAGCACATTTAAATCGTCTCGGAGTAAGCCGACCCTCTTGTGAGTTTCGTACACTTTCTGCTTGAAAGCCAGCCTCTGGTCTTTTCATGCCTTTGATGTTAACAAGCCTTGTTAATTGCCACGGTGAAAGAAGTTTGCTCCTGTGCCGACTACAATTACCCGACCCTGACCAAGATTGATTCCAAAAAAACAAACCAGAATACATTTCCGGGGAGGTCTCTTTGATGAAGCCGAGAGCTTGGAGCGTGTATTAAAGAGGTTTATTGGTGCTGTTTGCTGTATTTATGATTGGAGAAACCCTTGTTTGAATGAGACAATTGTGCTTTATTGATACTGCATCAAAATATGATGGAAGGTGAAGTTGGTATATTTACAGATTGACCGGTAATTCTGTATGATGACCGGTACGCCAAACAGTTTACAGTATTTGACATTTGTTTTACCCTAAAAATGGTGAAATTAAAACACATTGAGTAAAAAGAGTGGAACCAGCTTATAAAATACCCACCGTGTGTGTGCAAGTGACTAAAATGAATATGATGACATTCCTGGGCACAACTGTCAAGACAGTAATAATTTCATCTAAACATGTACATATATTATGTTCATAAAATACAACTACACCGAAGTATGTTGAACAAAGACTTGAAATCCACAGATCTCGAGGACCAAACAGTACATAATACGGGGAGGTGAAGGGGAACAATGGGCCGTAATAACACAAAGAACGAGGGAGCATGAGCAAATGGAGACGGATGAGACCGAGCTTTCCTTTGTCATTACGCAGGCCGACACCATCACCAGCTGAAGGACAGCGCCGGCTCAAAGATGTATTCAAATGTCCTGCTGCCTTTGAAATGTGACCGCCGCATGCAAGTAGAAGCCCATTGTCCACCATTTTATTCTCTCAACGTAATCTTACTTCAGTGATGAGCTCAGGGCCCCTCTCTCCATTTCGTTTCCAGAGGAAGTAACTTCTCTCTCAAATCATCTCCTTTCATCTCCCACACGGTTACTTTAGAAGCTTCTTTTTGTGTGAAACATAGTGTAACACAATAAAAGTCCGTCTGAAAGACTGACGGCAGGAGCCGCGAACACTCAGGGGTGACAGGATGACTTTGTACTTAACAGTTGTGAGCATTCTAACACCAGAATGTCGAGGTCAGGGGAGTGGGTGTGAGGTAAGTGAATCCGATGCGCGGGAGACTGCCGGCCAATTACAGACCTACACTTGACCCTTTGCTATTAATGCCTTGCTAATGTTAGCGCCACAGGTTTGTGCGTAGAAACCGAATGTTTCAGAATCGTATATCTCCTTCCAACCTCTCCAGGTAACGAGTATCGCTGTAACGTTGAACCGTAATCACTCACAAATCTGTTCATCAGTTTAAAAAAAGTTTCTCTCAACACAGAGGTTACTGTTACACAGATATTGCAGGAATACTAATAAGAACATCCAAAAAATGTATAGGGTGAATGAAAGTAAGAGTTAAATGTTGTTCTACAAACTCAATGTGGTTTCACGTCCCTTTGTGAGTTGAAGTTATGCTTTAGCAGACGCATTTCCACAGTTAGCAGCACATAGCAGCTGAACTTGGTAGCTGGGACCCATTCACTTCCAGGACACTGATTGCTCCTCCTGCTCCTCCTCCTCCTCCTCCTCCTGCTCCTGCTCCTCCTCCTCCTCCTCCTCCTCCTCCTCCTCCTCCCTGCGTCCAGTGTCAGGAGAGCGCTCTCACCGCTCTGCGAGGGGCGATGCTCTAAATAAGCACACAAGAAAGTGCTCTGACTGTTTGAACGCTGCAGTTCGGGGCCACCGTGCGCTTTGAGCTCCCAAGAATGCCGGTTTTATGCTCAGATAAGACGTTCGGTATTGTTGTTACTGCACCTTGCTGACTAACCGTCATGACAAAGAAAAAACTGACTTCTTTTCATGAGTTGAGGTAAGAGAAGCTGCCGGGTTACTCACTGAAACCGTTTCCGGTTTCTTTGGAAACAAACACAAGCAGAAGTGGGTTAACATGAGCAGCGACCTCCACCCCGTCACTGAATACACCAAGACGAGGGAGCCACCTACATACAAACTCTACAAACAACAAATGGAAAAATTATTTCAAAAAAAAAAAAAGAATACGCAGACTTGTGCTCTATCAACGTGGTCTTCAGAAGTGGTGGCCCTCATTGTCAGTCACTCAGAGTTGTAAGGACAAACAGGACCGAGGGCAATTACAGCCAACTCAGGATCAAACACTCCCAAAAATGAGGCAAAGTTTCATCTCTTTAAAGTGCCCGTCGATCGCAATCTTAATTAAAAAGCCTCCCTCTCTCTTTGCCTGTCTGAGCCCGTGTGTATACATGTCTCTCCCTCTCCTCGTCCGTGGCGACGGCTGCAGTTGAGGACAAGCCGGAGTGATTGATGGCTGAGATACTGGGAAATTAACTGCTGATAAAAGCTCTGGGCAAGAAAGGTTGTGTGCGTGTGTGTGTGTGTGTGTGTCAGCAGCTCAGACAGCACGAAGGCAACGACACAAGCCAGGCATTGTCTGTGGCACCGCAGATTCACACCTCTCGCAATGAAGCGTTCACACATTCTGACACACTTCCGGCTCCTTCTGTCTCCATGACTGACAGGGGGATAACATCACAGAGTCTGATGTAATTACACACACACACACACACACACACACGGGCCATCATCAAGACCACGTGAAACAAGTCCACACGCTCACATTCCAAACTTCCACCAGCTTTGTGCTCGTCTTGCAGAAAGCACAGACAGACAGGATTCCTCATCAAATAACAGAGACACGATCGGTTCGTCCTCTGAGCTGAAGCGTCACTCAGGAGTCACTCAGGCTTTGGTGCTCATAAGAATCACAGATATGCGAGGGAGAAAGCTGAGCTTACTTTTGATCCAGGCCACAGTTGCATGTATTTAAACAGCAATGAAGCCCCGCGGAGGTTATTGCCTCGACCTGGCGGAGCAGCCGGAGACTGTACTCCAGGGAATCAAGTTTTAATATGACTTGGAATCTCGCTGTTTTCTTGTCTGTTTGAGGACACATTAGCTGGAAGACACGTTTAACACCCTTCAAACATGTGCCTCTGCATTTCCATCTTCTCTATTTGGACTGCCAGAATCCCATTTGTGCCGAATTGACTGTGAGTGCTTTGGCTAAGGCTGCTTCGCACAGATGAGAGGGAGAGCAAAGAAAGAGACGGATAATGAAAAAGAAGAAGAAATCTGAGCCGAAATGTGTGGGCATCACTGGCAGAAATTATTTACATCCCACTTTTCTGGCACCTCTTTAACTGCAAATAGGTTGCAGGGATCTTTTGTTCGGGAGGTGGTGGGTGGCTCCGGCAAAAGCAAGCATTAGCACAACTTTGGCTGCTGGCTCACAAACAGCCATGAGCCTCCAAAAAACAAACAGGCAATATACAACCTGTGCCTTCCTCGATTGGAGACGGGGAGCCCATCGAGAGACGGGGAAATGAGCGAGAGTGATGTAATGGAGAGAAAATTAGAGAAGGAGTGAGAGATAACAAGGTGTTTATGGAAGACGCCTCTCTGCTATGTCCCCCCCAGCTCGCATTAGGGTAAACAGAGCGCTGAGCTGAAAGCAGCGAGCCGGGAAATGCTCGGCTGATAATGGCCGTGATGGGAGACGATGATAGCAATCACAGTAACCACAATAATCACCGGCAATTCTCCGCGGACTTTTGAAAACATCTCGGTGGCGTGCGTGTGCGCTGAGGTGTGTGTGTGTGTGTGTGTTTTTGTACGCCTGTGTCCAGTTCCGGTGCCTGTAATGGACCCGAGAGAAGCATTGTGGCAGTAATGGCGCATCATTGACCTCCCAGGTGGAATAACAGTGGAACCGTAGATGATAACCTGCATGTGGCAGACGAGTCAGCAATACTGCAGGAGAGGACAGCCACCGAAAAACCTATGGCCTCTACTTACTGCAAATTGGGGGAAATATGGGATATATGTATACATATATCCCATATTTCCCCCAAACCAGCTGTGAGCCACTGTTTTGAATCATTTAAAGCCAAGATATCAAATTGAACTAGAGACCATCTTGCAATGGAATCGAACCGTGATGGGCCAATGGTCCCTCCCCCACTTCCTTCCCCTTTGGTGTGCCTGCTCCCACCCATCTACAAATTTGGCAAACAGATTCGTTGCAACAAAAAACGTTTTTACCTAAAATGAAAAATAGTTGTTATATTTTGATAACTAGAATTGCTACTGCTTTACCAATTCTACATCCATGTCAAAATGTCATCATTCTATCGTTTTATCCCAATTAACATGCGTGTGAAATTGTCATAAGCATATGAATTCTTGAAGTTCATCCACGAGTCCAGGTGGACATTTGTGCCAAATTTGAAGAAATTCTCTCAACAACCCAAAAACATGATGCAAATGTTTGGTTGGTTGGGTAATTTAAGCCCAGGCCCAGTGATTTAAGTCCCCCGTTTGTCCTGGCCCATTTGAGTCCACAAAGAGTTCATAAACAACAATGTATTGATGTGTGGTCTTTATATGCATAAGTCTCCCGCTAGCAGCAGCATTATGCAGCTGGAAGTTGATCCTCTGGGAGCAATATGCTTCAAACGGCTTAACGTACGTGATATAGGTCGGAGCTCGTGTCATTTCCTCTTTGTGACTCTTTGCCGACTATCCCACGAAGCAAAAATTAAAAAAAAAAAAGCCATAAGATGATAAAAAAACATTTCTCCTCCAATGAAGCTAATGCTGCCCTTTGAAGTGTTTTTACTGCATTGCATCGATCTGAGTCCCATTCACAACACCCTTCACTGTTGTTCGGCGGCAGGCTGTAGTGACGTCTACATTAAAAGAGCAATTGGGCACATTTTTCCACGTTCCCGTGCTTAACGGCCTCGTCCGTCTTCTGCTCTTTTCTAATGACCCGCCAGCCGTCAGTCATCAAACAATTACCGCTCAGGCAGGGGAGTATTAGCACGCGCGGCTAGTTGCTTCCAGAGCGATGATGCGGAGGACGTGTTTGATCTGATAAGACATTGGGCAGGCGTGTCCCTCGGCCTCCACCGACCGAGTGTCGCCCGGCCCGGCACATAAGCCCTCATCTGTCCCGCGAGGACATAAACGATGCCCACCCCCTCGTCTCCTCAGCCGCGGTGAAAAGACGAGGAGCGAGACAGAACGCTCAACGGACACCCGCGACGAAGGGAAGGGTCAAAGTCACAGCTCTGACACCGAGAGAGGTTTTATCGCAGCAGTCAGGGCTCGGATCCCTCCGATTGATCTCCTGTGGCCACAGGTAATGACTGGTGGAAGGTAAAGAGAAGTTAAGCAGCTGTAGAAGTGGCTGCTCGGGGCTGGTACCTGCTCCGCACTGGGGGGATTTTGAGGTATATTTTAGGACATTTAATTCGTACAGATAAGGCCTCTCGGAGTGTTCAAGGTGGGCGGTGTGCTCGGTCTTGTGATTCAGGTGGAAATGGATCTCACTCCAAGGACGGATTTAAATGTCATGTTGTAACACGGACCGTTTCAAGAAAGAACAACCACACCGCCGTACAGCAAAGCACCTTTGACGACGCAGCACTCACCTGAAAGCCTTTACAAAGTGGCACACTGCTCACTTAATTAAATACAGACATTTATTCGGATTCCGAGGCCATCAGACAAACCAGCAGGTGACAAGATGACGATATCTTTTATTCACGCTGCCACTTCTCACCACTGAACCCTGAGGAAATGCGGAATCCAGGTAATTAATAAAGCAGAGTTGTAAACATGTCAAGTGCAGTCATGTGGGAATACAAATCACCCTTTTTAAAAAAGCGACGCCGTTTGTGATGCATGCAAAACATGAAGCACAACTAGCGTATACATGAACCCCCGTACTTAGAAATGTTATCAATAAGACCTTTAGCACGGCTTAGCTAGCGTAGCTAACGTTAGTGGGCTGAGACACGGTGTAGGGGCTGCGATGGTCTCACACAATAAATGAACTCAATCAACTAACGAGGAGTTATTGTCATATATAACGTTAGGAAGGCTACAATGGAGCAATGAATAAGGGAATATAACGCTCACATACACATCGTCTTATACACAGAGACATGCTGTAAATCTCTAGCAGTGAATGCATCCTTTCAGTGCTGTCTGAGGACGAATGGACCCGGGAACCCTTTTAGTTTTGTTCTGTTAACCATCTCCTGCATCATATTTGGATTATTTATACCCTGCTTTCCATTACAGAAAGCATCTGCTTGCTCTCACACACACCCGCCACTCCGGCACTCCCTGGTCTTTGTTTGAAATGCTAAACATCTTCTGCGACCGTGCATTTTGCACAGGGAGCTCGGCCCATGTCTTTCATGAGCGCTTTGTCGCAACAGCATCTAACTCTGTTCACTGTCTCTCTCCGTCGCTGCGACCGGCCAACGGAAGCGAAGCGCTCGGCTGCCGCGAGGCCAAAGAAAATGTCGTTAGCGACCCTTTTTGAAATGCATTCGCAGAGGAAAGGATGCTACAAGTCAGTGGAGCCGGCAGCGGTAATGGCCACATATTAAAGAGTTGTCATTTGGGGTGGCGTACTCCATTTTGGATTCTGTGTAATGATGCTTGTCACTATAATACACTCTGTAAATATTGCCCCGGTCCAGATGCTGAGTTTTAGCCTGGCTGACTGCTGCTGGCTCTCCTCCCCTGTAGCCTACTCAACAGAGTTATGGGTAGTGTACTTTTGTTTGTCAGATTGCAGTGCGAGCGAGGGCTTTGAATTCAGATAGCATTGTCAGGATCTCAGCGAAGTTTCTCCTCGACTTTGCTCATTTGTGCAGCGGGCCGGCATTACCAGGCTCCTCCTGAAACAGACACCGCAGTGGGAGATGCCACATCCCATAAGGAACAGCAGGCTGTCGGCCAAAAGCGGCGCACAACAAGGCAGAGCGCCTCAAAAACGCACAATAAACGCACGCAACATTTCTTTAAAAGCTCAGCAAAACAACGGGCGGCCGTCTCACTCTGAGCAGCTGCCGACACCCATTGTGGAGCGCGTCCCAGGAGTCAGCGGGAGAAAGCAGGAAGAGGAAAGACTAGGAGTGGGACGGAGTGGCGGCGCTGTTCTGGGATGTTTTTTTGTTGTGGCGACACTTTTTAGAGAGCTTCCTTTCATCCACTGATGCTGATCCGGCCTTTTTTTTAAAGCAGTGAAACAATAAAACCTTTCCATCATGGGGAGGAGGCAGAAATCCCATCATAATTACGGCTGGTCCACATGGGAATAGTCTCGCACTCAGCGCTTAGTCTTACTCTGTAGGCCCCAATTACTGTCGAGCACATATCGCATTTCCTTAATTCTCTAACCAGGACTTTTTCCTTCCATTTTACATTTATTCCATTACAAAAGGGGCGCTGATGTCTTTGTCGGTTGATTTGGGGAGAGGGAGGAGAACCGCACGGTTTCACATTAACGCTCGCAGCCGGCTGAATGAGCCTCGTGGTCGTTTGCTTCAGCACATTTCTGCTGTTTTGTCCCTCCCGAGAGATGACTGAGAGCGAGGACGAGCGCCTTGTTTAACTGTATTTGATGAGTCCACTCGCTTAGCGACCTGCCATGGTGCAAGGACAATACGCCGATTCGTCACTCTTTAGATTACGTTTTTTCTATAGATGCACAAAGTAATAGACTGCTGTCAGGTTTCTTGCTGATGTCCTCATAGAAACTTTCATTTCATGGTGAATATCTTGAGCTGAACTTTAATCCACCTTTGGAGAGAGTATAAACGCAGCACAAAGTCCCCTTTGACTCATCTCAATGCAGATGTTTCCCTGCACCGACAGTTATTTTGTTGTTAATGAAAGCTTGCTGATAATGTTCCAACGATGTCAAAGCGTGCTGAGGGTGTGCTGTAAGGGCCCGCTGCTGTGTGCGTGGAGGGGGAAGGGAAGGCCGGCGATTGTGTTATCAGTGTCAGCGTCGGCCTAAACCCAAACGTGTGTTCCCACCAGTTTATGTCGCACCGCCACTGATGTGCATTATTAAAAATGACAAGGGCCTCGTTGGTTCAATTTATGACGTATCAGTGTTGAGGCGCTCGCAAACACAATCAGACACACATCAGCGCGGCGTCTGCACATAAACACACAAAATACCACTGGGGGGAAAAAAGACACGGCGGATCCGATTAATCTTTCCCATGTTAATCAAGAGCCATAAAACTTTAACCAACATCTGTACAGCCTTCGTAAAAACAGCGCCATGGCAAATTTCTTTTCCTGTCGCTGATGGCAGGAGACAGATGACATCATTACAGTCCCTCCGACTCACAGTAGCCTGATTTCCATTTGACTTTGAAGGCTGCATTAGCCGCAAATGGGCGAGAGAGCCAAGAAAGAGCTAGTACATATATATATATATATATATATATATATATATATATATATATATATATCTGTATATATAATAGGCTACAGTTAGTTACATGAAAGAAACTGTGAAGAGCACATTCTCTGCTGATGTGTCCCTCCTATACTGCACAGACTCCACCACTCTCCCTTTGTGCCATAGATACACAACATCCCCATATTTCACTACTGTTCCATTGCCGTCTTGTGTGCATATCCTCTGGCGATGTTAGTCAAGCTCTGAATAGCATTTGTACCTTCCCTCTCATGCACCCTGAGCTACACGGTAGACCCTTGCACAGACCCTTTAACAACAATGATGACGTACATTGCAGTTTGGCAACCGAAATACTGCGAAAGCTTGTCATTAACCACCAAAGGTCGCGAGTGCAACCTAAAAAACCGGCGCTCCAGATCCGCGTGTTACTAGTGAGGTGGTGGAGGTGATTAGTGGTGAATGCTGCAACGTATCCTCATACAACGGTTCCTTGTTTGGGTGATAATAACCAGCGCAAGTACGCAAGTTACCTGACAAAAACACCAACACTAACTCATTTCACATTGGAAACGAACAGCGGCCTCCTGGGCTGATACCTATGAATTATGGCTTGTTATTTTTCATAGGTGTTGCTACCAATGCGCGATGAGTAAAGTGAGACATTCACACCGACATGCTTTCTGCTTGGCAGCGCAGTTATGGTTGCATTTCACCGTCTGAAGGTGCTTTGAAATTTGTTTATTTTTGTCTTATTTTTGTAGGTTTAGCGGCCGCAAGAGCAGAGCAAACCTTTTCGTGAATTCCCCCCTTGAAGGTGGCACGTGTGCAAAAAAGCTGCAACAAAGCTGGTGATGTATGAGGTCACACAATTCTCATGGTCAAACATCATCATCTCTCAAAGCCCTTTTCTACAATAACAACTCATCCAGCTGATTCCCTCTTGCCACACCTAATGCTTAATCTCACTATCTTTCCTCACTTCCCGTCTCTCTCGATCTCTGTTGAACTCACTATCTCTCTCTCATCACCCCTCTTCTTCATCCTGTCATCAGCGGCGAGCCAAGGTCAGAGGTTTTTATTTTTAGTCCTCCAACAAACACAACAGCTTGTCCTGTCCGACATTGAGAGACGCTGAGCGTGAGCGTCCGTCCCCGGGGGCCCTGCAGCATTTAAAGCGAGAGCGCGGCTGCCGCTCCCCAGACACCATCACAATCCCCATCACGTCACTGCTGCCACGGCCACGGCGATACAAACAACACAGCAGTGACCTAGCAGCGCATTGCCATTTAAAAAACAAGCAGCGGCTTCACCGGGCCAGGAAAATATTCCCACTGCGCCACACTTGGCGGTTAGACCGAACATTTGCGGTGAAACGCCACATTAGGACGCATGAGCCGGTGATGGAGAGGTACACTGTTACGAGAAGGCACTAGATTTAGCTGTGATTCTTCAGTGAATGAAAGTGCCTTCAGACGGGGTTCATCCCGGGTATAACGATTCATTATCCTGGAAATAATATCAGAGATCATCATGAGCGGCATTAGTTTGCATGGTAACTGTGAGAGGGGAACATTGAGCCGTTTCTCTATGCTGCTTAATGTCGTGTCATTAAATCAATCAAACAGGCGGAGGTGTGCTACTCCTGCAATAGGAGCGCACTACACTGATTAATGAGCTCAGCTCACCCAAAACTCCTTCAGGTGGACGTTTGCTCTCTCCTTTAAACCAGCGGTTCCTAACAGGTGAGGTGGATTCTAAAGCTGTCAGTAGGATTCAACATATAAGTGCTTGTCGGATGGTTGAACGGTGTTTGAAATCCTCCTTCCTTCACACCTTTCCAATGCCGGAATTGGGAGTGCTGCTTTTACATATTCAGTAACCACTTCTGGAACCGACAATGATTTTACGCAGCAATTAGCGAAGCGGTGGAAATGCAATTCCTCTATCTCTTTTGTTCATTTTTAACACACACAATTGTTTCCCCCTCGTGTTTACAACCAACTGCAACACTACGGATGCCTTCGAGGAAAGACATCACGTTGAAGTCATCCTTATAGTCACGTTTCCGTCCAAATTTATCGCACGATTTCAGAAAATTGTCAAAGAAAATGTCATTTATCAGCTATTGTAATGCAAATATTGGGGTCATTGAGATAAACAGCTGGTGGAGCTTCTTCTTTAATGCGCAGATGATGATGGCTTTTGCCTTCAGAAGCAGTCGGAGAGCAAATCAGACAAACATTTTGAGCTGACAGCTCCAGTGGTTTTTACCGTTGCATAGTAAGCGCTGCGACATGAAGTATCTTTACAAGTAGCCTAACTGTTACATGCAGCAAAGTACTGGCCTGGCTCGAGCTTTTACTCTTTATTCTTTTCAGCAAAGCAAATGTTTGTTTGTCTTTCCCTCTTCCTTGTTCCTCAAATTGGTGTATATCGAACAGCACTGGTCAGGAGGGAAATAATCTTAAAAAAAACATGTTCATTGCTGTAAAGAGCCTTAGCAGTAATGGAGTTGGTGGAAATGTATGTCCAAGTAAACATGGAATTTTCCCCCCATAGGGGATTTCATCCATATTGCTCTCGTCGAGGGATTATTTTGTCTCTTAGCCCAACCCATGAGCCGGGAGCTGAGAAAATCCCTCATATTCCGCACAATCTGCTGCAACTCAGCCTTACTCCAACTGCAAATAATACCTCCATCAACGGCTGAATCGGACAACTTAGACGAGCAGCCAATAGCCAGTCGTCTGGGCCTGGAGCCAGACGCTCTTAACAACACTTCTCTCCTTCTTCTGCCGTCCTTCACAACTGAAAAAAAGACTCGACAAATGAATGTAACAATATTCCCAAGACTGATCCATTTGCCTCCATTAATAGATTGTCAAGAGGAGCAGGAGGGGGTTGGAAAAGCTCCCAATTCACAAGTGTTTGTCACTTTGGACGAGCAGTCAGACAGCGACAGAGAGGTTTATGAATATTCATGAGCCTTTATATTTCCTTCATGGCACAGCAACAGAGCAGCTCTATTTTTTTGCATTTGTCACATTACAAAAGGTGTTTTACTGAAGACAGAAGTGGCACTCCCCCTCTGCACGTCCTTAACAAGTACACGACTAAAATTTGAATATATTGGCAACATCTATCATATCCACAACAAAGGCTCAATTGTTTTCACCTACAAAGCAAAAGACCTGGTTTCGGTAAGCTCCTCATTTTTTCCGAGTGAGGGCGTGAGGGAGGCTGGTAACCACTTAAGCCTCATCCCAGATGTTAAGCTAGAGAGGGACACAAGAGTGAGCTGCTGAAAGATTAATAAATGCTGCTGAAAAGCAGGAGAGAAAATGCTTTTAGAGGTGCTCGCCCCGATGGGGATGGAAAGGCATTGATTTTTCTGTTGGAGCCATCACTGTCATTTGGGAAGATGGTCCTCTCTCGTCTCCCGGCAGCGTTTTATGAACTGTATTTGTTCATTGAGACCTTGGATTCTCTGCCACTTTGGCCATGACATTGGGAGAGGAGTGGAAACGGTAAAAAAAAAAAAAAGACAAAGATCATGACCCATGTTGTTAAAGTGGGAGAATGTAATAACTGTAATCCTCCGAATAAAGAGTTTCTGTCCCGTGGTAAACAATAAAGCGCTGCGCTTCCAGGCGGGGAGTGAGAAACCAGGCAGCTGAGTGGGACAGAACAGAGGTAGACGGAGACAGAGAAAGATCAGAGGAGAGGAAAGGAAATTCTCCCATGCAGACGTGTTACACTGCGTGCGTTCGCATATCTGGGTGCCAGACATTATAAGTGTGATTATTCCTTCATTCCCTTTGCTGCATGACACTGTACGAGCCAATTGCTTTCACATCAAACAGCATCGGCTTTCGACGGTGTCACAGAGCGAAGGTTTTTAATCCTCCTCCCGTTGCCTCGGCGTCGACGACGCTACCTCCGTATTTCATCATGCAGCTTCAGAGACCCGAGAGGCAGAAAAAACAAGTTTGAATGTAAGAAGAGCAAACAAAGCCGGGTTGTTACTGAAGGCTCAGTTGCAGCAGCTACGGCAGGAGTGGCATGGCGCAGTTGAAAAACAAAAAGGTAATCCAACTGCCCTCCCGTCGGGAATGGAATCCTTGCTCTCCGAATTGCACCAAACAGAAGAAAACAAGCATGCCCTACTTCCAAATCCATCAGTATTGCATGTGACAAGCGGATTTTAACACTTTCTGTTTGTTCTTCGCCTTCAACATGAATTGCAGTTGCCCCTATTCAAAGTGATGATTTGCAAGATCCTGGGGCCTCGTTATAGACTGTGCGTATGCACAATATTTGCACTTAAACTATGCATGCACTCGGATTTCTATGCAAAAAAAGTTGATTAATCAGTTCCTCTTGTTCTTGTTGAGGATGCCCCCACATTCAGAACCATTCCTGATCGGGTGAGGCGTCAGTGACGTCAGTGTCCTGACGTCACTGTCTGTGATGTTTTTTCATGTCAATCTCTTTCTGGAACTCAACATTAAGGCCCTTTTGAAAGGGATGTGGTTGACCATATATGTCATGCTGGAGGTGTTTCTGTGTGGGAACCCACTTGTACGTCCACAAAAAGATGGATGCAGAGCAAGTGAGATGTGGTGTTGTTCATCGTGTAAAGGGGACGAGTACCAAACACAAACTTTCTCAGTGGCATTTCAATTCAAAACTAGTTCTACGCATGATTTGATGAAGAGGCCCGAGGGGTTTTTCTGCATAAGTCTGTTGACAGCTAAAAATGATAAATGTCAAGAGAAGCAGAGGGGGAAGGAAGAGTTCTTCTGTTTATTCAAAACAGGCCATTAATTCAAAACGTTTATTTATGTGAAAATGCATCAGATAGCATCTTTAAATGTGATTCAACAAAATCTCCGTCCAATTTGCTGAACGTCTTTCCAACCCGCGCTCTCGCTCTTTCATCTGGCCTCGGAGCGCTCTTCCTATTTCAATTTCGACCCGTCAGTCAGTCGCTCACCTATTGTCTGTCGTTTCCTCTCCGGCCCTCTGGCAACAGTCCGTCGCAGATTTCATATCATATTTTTTCCCGTTCTCCAGCATCTGCATATAAACCCCGAGCCCCTCCCGCCTGCACCTCCCAAAGTGCTGGAAATGGAGAGAAAGCGACAAAAGGTGTGATTACGATGTCTATTCATAACCTCCGCTCCCCCCCCCCAGGAGACTGCACGGATGAAAGCATCAACGCCACTGGAAAATGACCCACCCGGCCGGGACAAGTCATTTGCTACTCGATGGAGCAAAACAACAGAAACACTCAGACAACCGGCATACACACAGAGCGAGGGGTACTAACCGGAGGTAAAGGGAAGAGAAAAGAAGTAAGGAGTGAAAATTGATGGGGGCAACTCAGAGGTGGAGGAGTGCAGCAGGAGATGCGATGTGTCTATATGCAAGTGTGTGTGAATGTGTGTGTGTTTGCACCTCTCTACAGGTGTTTACACACTGAAGCTGTCCGCACCTGCGTTAGGCTTTAGGCAGCAGGGGAGAACTGTCACTATTCAAACAGATGGAGGCAGACTCACCAGGACTGAGAATAGCAAGGCTGTGTGTCTCACACACACACACACACACACGCACACAAACATGCATTTAATATGTTCTTGAGCATCAGGTGGCCAACACTCGAGTGCTCGAAAATACCACCTGGGAAATGTCACATGGCTATATATAATCTATTTGTTTGGAGACAAACACACAGCATAGCATAAAAGTAGAGGACTCATTGATATTTAAATGGGAACACGTGTGTGTGTGTGTGTGTGTGTGCGAGAGAGAGAGAGAGAGAGAGAGAGAGAAGGCAGCAGCTGGGTGTATTCCAGGAGCATTAAAGTGTGATTTTGAGATGTAGTGAAGGATTAGAAAGTAGATGTTTCTTTGCATTCATGAGGCAGAGATAGATCGTTTCATATCTTCTCGATATATTTGACCATGACTCATGAGAAACTGAGAAAAAAACAATGTGATAGAGGTAATAAATTATTGTTCGTCATTTGATCCTGTGACCGGTGACTCGCGACAACCTTCACATACAGTTCAGGGATCACTGGAGGAGTAACAGTGGCCAAACAGATCCCGTCCCTACTTGTCATATTTTGCCTGTCGGGCAGCATTTTGTGTAGTAACTCTACGCAGAAGATTTGAGCGTGGTTACCGCTCAGAAACGGTCACTTTAACGTCTTAAAACGTGGTTAACGATGTGAAACGGTCACTTTAACGTCTTAAAGCGTGGTTAACGATAAGAAACGGTCACTTTAACGTCTTAAAACGTGGTTAGCGGTGTGAAACGGTTACTTCAACGTCCTAAAACTTGGTTAACGATAAGAAACGGTCACTTTAACGTATTAAAACGTGGTTAACGATGTGAAACGGTCACTTTAACGTCTTAAAACGTGGTTAACGATGTGAAACGGTCACTTTAACGTCTTAAAACGTGGTTAACGATGTGAAACGGTCACTTCAACGTCCTAAAACGTGGTTAACGATAATAAACGGTCACTTTAACGTCTTAAAACGTGGTTAACGATGTGAAACGGTCACTTTAACGTCTTAAAACGTGGTTAACGATGTGAAATGGTTACTTTAACGTATTAAAACGTGGTTAACGATGTGAAACGGTCACTTTAACGTCTTAAAACGTGGTTAACGATGTGAAACTGTCACTTCAACGTCCTAAAACGTGGTTAACGATAATAAACGGTCACTTTAACGTATTAAAACGTGGTTAACGATGTGAAACGGTCACTTTAACGTCTTAAAACGTGGTTAACGATGTGAAACGGTCAATTTAACGTCTTAAAACGTGGTTAACGATGTGAAACGGTCACTTCAACGTCCTAAAACTTGGTTAACGATAAGAAACGGTAACTTTAACGTCTTAAAACGTGGTTAACGGTGTGAAACGGTCACTTTAACGTCTTAAAACGTGGTTAACGATGTGAAACGGTTACTTCAACGTCCTAAAACTTGGTTAACGATAAGAAACGGTCACTTTAACGTATTAAAACATGGTTAACGGTGTGAAACGGTTACTTCAACGTCCTAAAACTTGGTTAACGATAAGAAACGGTCACTTTAACGTATTAAAACGTGGTTAACAGTGTGAAACGGTCACTTTAACGTATTAAAACGTGGTTAACGATGTGAAACGGTCACTTTAACGACTTAAAACTTGGTGTATAACTGAACGCCGATGGGTTTACAATTTAGGATTTAGCTGAGCGCCGTGCGTGTCTCATACGAACGCTACAGGCTGCCGTGTGCGTCGGTATTTGACGTCCTGAGAGTGACACCAGGCTGCAGTGGCAGATTTTGTTGTTGCACTTTTGGTTTTGTGGATTTGTATTTTTCAAGGTTTGTCGTAGGCCCAAAAGCGTAATACTTTAGTATTCAACAATATTTTCAGCTGATAGCGTCCTTGCAACGTGTTAGAAAATAATGAATTTCTTTGCCCTTGATAAATAAAAGCAGAAAAACACCAAGCTCTCATCTAAGTATATGTGCAGAGGAACAGAGGTGAAAATCAAGTCTCAAGTGTTTGCCAGCACAGCCTTGTCATATTATTCTAAAGTAATCTCTGTGTCATAATTTTTGCTCCTCTAAGTTAAGACATTTTTCATGAGCTCATGCTCCCCGTCGCTTGCAACGGCTGTTGAAACACGGCCCCATTTCTCTCTGTGGTTACTTCCCCTTTGTCTTTACTCAAGAGGGCAAACACATGTTGGAGGGGATTGCGTCTCATCAGCCTTTCACTCTTGCCACCATCTGTCGCTGTGAGAAGCTTTGAAAGCTTTCGCACTGGTTCAACGCCGCTTGTTTCATTCTACAAAGTCGTCTCATGTTAAAGCCAGAGCCTGAGGCTGATATACCCGATATTGATACCTGAGAATAATGATGAAGTAAAAACCCAAAAGCATCCACACATAAGCACATGCTGTAAAACGGGGATGATGGCTGAAAGCATCTTTCACACAGGACGCGGTTCGCACTGCCGCTGGGTTCACGTTCACGGCGTCGTGGCTCCGCCATTAGAGATATAATGGTTCCAGAGCGCAGTGGAGCCACTGTAGCCTTCTGTAGACCTTCAAGTAAACAGTTGAACACTATAGCTGAAAATAATTCATCTCACCACAAGGTCTATTTAGCAGCTGGTCTGGAGCTTTCACACAATTTTAAACCGTTTTCTTCAATGGGCCAAATATGAGACGATTGGCCCCTGTGCACAGACAGGGCCTGCATGGGTACAGCCTTTTCTGTTGTTGTTTTCTGTCTATTTGAGGTAATTCTGTTCAGTTTTGTAGTTGTAATGTATCCCTTTTTGGCCTCTTTGTGGTCATTTTGAGTCTCTTTGTCGTTGCTTTTGTCTCTTTGAGGTCATTTCGAGTCTTTAGAGGTACATCTTGTTGGTAGGCAATGGGGGCCCGTGATGCTTACAGCTTCAGGTACTGTGCCCGGTAGGATTCAGTCATCCATCCAATGTTTGCTCCCATCTGTCAACGTTTGTTTCTTTAAAGCATAACTATTATAATTATATCATTTTGACGACCTGCCAAAAGTGAAAACAGACCGGATGGCACACAGTATTAAATGCAGCATACCAGTGGACCTATTTCTTTGCAGTGTAATGTTAAAAATGCAACATGTAACAGAAGTGAACTTTTGGTTTGTGATGCAGCAGAAGCAAAATAAATAAATAAAAGTCCCATAACCCCAACACAACATGAGAACCAAAAAGTAAGAGACAGGAGTGGTGAGTGAGCCGGGGGTGAATTCATGATTTAATAATGATGTGCTGGTTTAAAAAAAAGAGTGGCCTTCACACACACACGTACACACAAACACACACACGGGCGACCATGTTAACACACATTGTCTCTAAGTGACAAGATATCCAAAGAGAGGTCAAGGGAGAGTGAAGGAGACAGAAAGTGCTTGAGAGAGAGTGTGTTTGTGTGTCACCTGCCAACCATTGTTGAGTGTGAAAGGAACGAACAAGCACCTTAATTATTCACCACCCTATTATTAGCTTCTAGCCCGCGCAGCCTGAACAAGTACGAGTGTGCATGCATGTGAGGAGGGGGAATAAACCATGATTCAAATCAGTGTTTTCTGCATACTTGCAAAACGTTTCATTTTTTTACATGCATGAGTTTACATGCAGCCATGTATTTACATGTGTGACAGAGAAATGCATTCGGCGTATACGTGTAGTATGTGTGTGTATGTACAGTACATGGCAGGATGGTTATGTTATTGCTCGACTCTCACAGTCTCTGCAGAGTGCGTTTGGTCTAAGAATAATAAAGTCAACGTAAAGCTGCTCCGAGGGCAGAACGAAGTCAGATAAAAAAATATTAGTTTTTTAAATGTCCTTAACCCAATGCCTTTCCAAAAAGGAGACTCTCCATTGGGGTCCTGGGGCAAGGAGGCAGACACTAAAAGAGGAAGAGGAAGGGGAGAGACATATCCTGAGGGAAGGGGAGGACAGTGCGATAAGACCTGGCTAAGCCTCGCCGTCGGTAATTACCTCCACGCTAATGCTACGGCAGGAAATCCCAGCGGGAGCATGCAAAAAGATGAGAATGAAAGATTGAAAAAAAAACACAAAATAAAAGAGAGGAGTGATTGAATCTGTGATACTATTGGCTCCCAGATTAGACAAAGGCAAGACATGGAAAAGACATGTAAAATGGGAAGATTGAGGGAGATAGAACAGGGGATGAACAAGGGGGGGAGTGAGAGGATGTAAAGCGGTGGGAGAAGCAGGTACACGCTGACCCAGATCCTCCTCCTGGTAACACGGGGGGGGGGGCTGTTGCTGCAGGACCAGAGCAGAGGATGAACAGATACAGGACACAAAGAGGAGCTAAAGCAGCAGCTGCTGGGACAGCTGGTCTGAATCACAACAAAGATGTGGAGACATGCAGGTTTGAAAAACAATCACATTTTTGTTGTAACTTCTAGATCTCGTTGGTGCTCTCTGTACTCCCTCCTCTTTCTCTCTTTTTCTTCCTGGGGAGGGAGATGGGAGCACCTTGGTGATTTTTCCCAAAACACAGGGACAAATACACAGGGACAAATGAGGCCCTTAAAAAAAAAAAAACCCAGCAGAGAGTTCACATCCCTCAGGATTTGATCTAGACACAGGTAAACACGTACACACACACACACGTTTGGGAATGCAATTACTGGGACAGCACACAGGGAACTGGGGTGCATCTTTACGGAGGGGAGAGGAGGAGCTTGCAGTGTGTGTAGGAGTGTGTAGGTGTGTGTGTGTGTGTCAGTGGCCCAGTTACAGCATGAGTATAAAAATGCTGCATCTATGACAGGCCTTCTACACAAAGCTGGTCCCACCTGTTCATTTCCACCGCTCCACCTGTGCATGCGTGCGTGTCGGAGCAAACCGTCGCTACAAATCTCTGGGAATGAAGGACACTGCATCACATTGATATATAGTTTAAGTCTTGAGCCGTCGTCTTTCAGAAGTCAAAACACACGCCGTCCCCCGTCCCCCGTCCCCCCCACACAAAACAAAAACCACAAAGCAGCAGGATTCATGGGTCGATCTGCAGAGATTTCTACAGCAGGTTGAAAATATGGCCCAGCAGCCGGCAGGTGAGAATCGTTGGCCACAACTCAATACACTTCAGACTGATAGAGCAGGATTTATTTTAGATGCTTCGTGGTTCTTCGCTCAGTGGCCCTGATGAGAAACAGGGACACTCACAGAGCACACATTTTTATGTTCTCGATTAGTTCTTTGAGTTTAAAACGCCTGAGACATTATGACTGGAGTCGGCTAGCAGCGGCTAATGTAGCCTTTAGTCACAGTCAAGTCATAGTTTTTTTCCAAACTTGTATTTCTCAGCCCCAACTGACTCTGACACAAGTGACATCACTTCAGGCAATTCACCCAATTTTCTGAAGTCACGAAAGTCTCATCCACTCTAAATCAGTGAGAAGATAACAGACAAAACACCCAAATAAAGAAATCTCATAAGCAAAACTGCTCATCATTCAAAGTAAGAAATCGTGCAAACACGTTTTCTGGCCCTTTAAATGAATGAAAATATCCCAAAATACAGTTTACCATTAGCACAACGTCTAACTACGTACGAGCTAACCGTTAAACACTACCACTTATAGCGTCGTCATTGAAATGCTGCCCATTTCCCGGCCACTCACCCGTCCATCTGTCGCTCATCAATCACTGCTCAGCCTTATCATCATAGCCGCGACAGGCTGTCAGCTCCCTGGTGAGCTCTCACATATCGCCGCCCCTCCAATATTGCCACACACTATAGCGTATCTGCAAATGGCCACTCGCACCGCGCCACACTGAGCGGATGGAAACACAGAAAAGGTCCATCCAGTGAGTCTGTTTCAGCACAACGGAGAGCTCCAATTGCTGCCCGTTTCTTGGCGAGAGTCATTATTAGTTTCAGGACCAAGAACAGCACCTGGCCTCTCCCTTCATGTCTGCCGGTGTAGAACTCTTCTGTTGCTTTGCAATTTTTTGTCAGCGTGCAGCATTTCGAGCAGAGAATTCAAAACAGCAGCAGCACTCTCAAACAGCCATCAAAACAACAGCAGTGATGCAGCTTTCATAAAAGCCTTTATAGTAATCTAGGACGCACCAACACGTATTACATGTACGCTTGATGATTACAGTGTATTGAGCTCGATAAATGTTTGGCACCTTTTTCTTTCAGGAATACCTTGTGACTCATATCTCAGTAAACAGGAAAAGAAAGCAGTGGCGGTTTGATAATGGCAGAGATACGGTAAACAGACATAAGCCCGGCAGGCCTCGCCTCCAATCACTACCTATTATAACCAGCGCAGAGGGGGGACAGACTTTGTAGCATCTGCTGGCAGGCTGGACTAACGCCAGGGGCAGCGACACTCGTACTGTAACTCACGACAACCGGCACTACATAACGGGCCTTTTATCAGCGCCGACGTATCCGTCGACCTCCTGCCGATGGAGTTTCCGTTGCCAAAAAAGACGGGGGAATAATGAGCCTGCGCTACAAGTGGAGAGAGAGAAATGTCGGTATGTGTTTATGTTTCTATGTAAAGAGACGGAAAGCAACAGCGTGTGTTTTTATTATGGCCTTGTGTGTGTGTGTGTTCAGAAATGTTTGGGTGTAGATATATATAAGCTCTGCCAGCTCTAAGTGGCTAGCATATGGGATGACAACTGTTGCCTTCATGGGGAAATGGACGGATTAATTGAAATTGAGCACAGACACGCGAGTGATGAGCACTTAACACAATCATGAAGGCTAAATCACACAGGCGAGTGTGTGCTTGTTGGTTTGTGTTGAGCTTTGTGTTGAGCCCAGCCTAACTGGGACACAGTCAAGTTCAAATGTTGGGGAAATGGCTCATGAGCTTCCTTGCGGAGAGTTAGATGAGAATATCGATACCGCTCTCATGTCCGTATGGTAAATACGGATATGGAGCCAGACGATTAGCTTAGCTTAGCTTAGCATAAAGAGTGGAAACGATTGTGTAAAACGGTCAAAGTATTCCTTTAACTCCATTTTTTCAAGGGCATAGTAGGATTACTCGCAGGTAGACACTGTATACATTGTTCAGATAGATTAATTCATAATTAATATTTGTCAAGGCTGACTTAATATACATATTTTATGGCATTGTGACAAATTGTACAACGTTTTTTCATCTTCTCACCCAGTGTGTGCTGGGATACACTCAAGCCCTTCCAAATATGTACAGGAACATAATTAATGCACAGGTAATATATGGATGGAAAGATGCCGATTGTCTTCTCTTTTTTTGTTTAAATACAAAATAGACAATATTAACGGACAACTCACAGACAGTGAATGTGAACACGGACAGCAGAGAGATGTCCATGAGTGGACCGGTCACTCTTGTTCCGTCTGCATGTGCATTATAAAAGCCTGCACTCCACTCAGAGTGCTCCACTTGTCAACTGTGGAGATTTATGAGTCACACAGAGAAAGATCTGCAACCTCTCTCCTCTCACTCGTCATCCAATTCTCTCCATCTTCCCCCTCAGCTCATTTTCTCCGAGGTCAGCTAAACCCAGCTGGCGGAGAGGGACGGGTCAGCCACTATCTGTCTGCGTAACCCTGTGTTACTCATCAGGGCTTTTTGCGTGTCTCGCAGATGTGTCATCACTCGGCACTGGAAAAAAATAGAAGAGAGTCCGCTGGTGAGATTGGACTGGAGGTAAGTGATTGGTGGGAAACGGGCGCAAATGGATGAGAGGAGGACTGGAGTGGTGGTCCTTCCAACAGCTTGGAGTGTGTGTGTGTGTGTGTGTGTGTGTAAGTGGTGTCTTTGTATTTGCCGTGTGCTGTCGGCCATGAGAGCACATCGCCAAAGGAGCATGGTGAGAGTCTGGCAAGAAACTCAAAATGTCTGACAAACTTGATGATCCTGAAGAAGTGGGGACCACATGTAGCACAGGGACAACATACGCACACATAGCCAGATATGAGTGAGACCAGTCACTCCCACAGACTGGGTCGCCATGACTTATGGTCTGAATCGATAGTTTCAAGTCTTTTTCAATACTTCATGTTCATTTAGTAAATGATGGTCCAATTTAGAGTCAATTAGACCATAAAACAGGGTCAGTTTTAGGGTGGGGCTACCTTGTGATTGACAGGTCTCTTCCACAGAGTTTTCCGGGCTGGGAGTTTTTGTCTCTTTAACCCTTTCACAGTGTGTTTTCAGCTCAGCTTTGCGTTTGGCTGTACTTAGCTCCACCCTTCTGTTTGCAAAAGAAAACTAAATGGCTACGGCCAAAATTCTGAACTCGAGGCTTCAAAGGGGCCGTCCACTAACCAGTGGGTTATATTTGATTTTGGAACCAGATATCAACACATAGTGTGATGTGCACATACTTTTGTTCATGTCGTCTCGTACATTTATTCTTCCAAAATGAGAAGTTCAACCCACGAATAACATGCACCCTGAAGCACATTAGCGGATGTGTTTTTAAGTTAACAAAGATACAATACGATTTTCACCACTTGAACTCTTGTAAGAAGTTAAGCATTTACTTGTATCAAGTTGCTGACACTTGTGGCAACACAGTGTTGAGAAAGAGTCGACTCAACATCTCTTTCCTCAGTTTTTAAGTTGGCAGAGATATGAAGTCCTTGGAGTTCTTCGTATAACATTGCTGAATTGACATTTGATCGACACTTTCTTGACGACCGTGCAAACTCCTGCCGATGAAGACCATGTAAGATGATTGAAAAAGAAATCTGGTTTTGCAAGTTCCTTTCCATCCTCATTCATTTCCTCGCCCTCTTCTCTCTCTCTCTCCAAACACACCTCAAAGAGACACAGGAGATTCTAACTTAATTCTGCTAAACCCACTCTGGTCAAATCCTCTCTCTCCCTTTCTTCTCTCTCTCTCTCACAAACACTTTGTAGGGCAAATCAATGACTTGCCTTCGCCGTCTGAATATCTGCTGCCAAGTATGGTCAGCCGTGAACACTCAAAGACACAAAAACAAAGAGCAGAAAACTACTCACTACGCGGTGAACCCAGTTCAGTCAGCTACTGAACTACATGCTCACACACACACACACACACACACACACACACACACACACACACACACACACACACACACACACACACACACACACACACTCTGTGACTCCCTCCTCCTTCCAACATCTAAAAAGACAACAGAGCAGGAAGAGATGAAAAAATACAGGTTGTAAAACCAGAAGAGTCAGATACAGCACATGAAGTAAAGATGGAGGAAGATGTGAGTGTACAGGCCACGGTGGAATACCTCACTACACGCTAAGATCTGATTATAGCTCTCAGGGACAAAACCGCCTTTCATTTGTGACTTTGTGTAAGTTTATAAAAGGAGACAAGGAACACCCACTCAATACTCTACACTCATTCCACACTTAAGACTTAAGACGAGAGATAAACGTACCCACCCCGAGTCCTTATTTACTGTCTGTGAAGGCTGGACTGCTGCGCTGGGATCAGCGGTCGGGCACCCCTCCGTTGCCTCACACCACGAAGCCTATTCTCAAATGGCACGGCGCTGTGCCGAGATCAGCGTATACCCAACGAAGGACCAAGCAAGTGTTTGTAAAGACAAAGAAAGATCATTTTAAAAAATGGGTGATGTTGCTTCATTTCGTTGAGCCATGCTTCCCCCGGCCACGACAGGCCGGGCTTTGTGCCGCATCCTGTGTCACAGCCTCGATTTATAGAGTGCTCCCATAATGCACTTCCTCTCTCCAAAGGGGATGGGGACATAAATCTCCTCTGGTTTTTGTTTTTGACACTCACCTTTTTTATTTGCTAAAAGGATCCTGAAATTGCTATCCTCTTGGCTTCCTTGATCTACACACACACACACACACACACACACACACACAAATAGGGCAGTCCCATCGACCAGTCATTCATTTTGTCATTTCATGCTGAATAACTTGTTTTTAAAGAAACGTATGAGCACATCTCTGATAAACACAAGATGGAAAGTGGTGCTTCTGAGCGATTCTTTGTGGAGTCGATTAAATCAACAAATCGAGTGTTACTCAGGAGTTATTTGGTCGAGGGCAGCCCGACACACAAAAACACCCACACACGCACACACACACACATGCAGAAGCCCTCTATAGAAAACCATAAATTATAGGACTTGTGCCAATTAATGCTGCAACTTCCCAAGCAGCCCTGAAGCGCGTAACGGGGCGGCATCCTCCAAAGGTTGAATATTACATTCAAACTGTCTGCATGTTTACAGACTGTAAAGAAGCCGAAAAACATGTACAGTGTGTTTATCTGGACATAAAAAAGAGGCAACAAAGAGTCACACAGTGCGTAGCTGAATTAAAATGCACTCTGCTGGTAATGAGCTATCTAAATTCAGAGTTCATATTGCTTGGAATTACACAAAAGAGGGGCTCCGGGCAGCACTGGCAAAAACTCTATAGCTCTTTCCGCTTCGCTGCCAGAAGATTCTCCCCGTCGAGCGGCGACACGGTCGGTGCTGAGGAAATCGTTTGAGCCCGAGCGTGCATCCATGAATGCAAGAATTCCTTTGTAAACGACATCACCTCCTCTCCCACTTTGTGGCTGTCAACGTGTTTGGCTGCACTCTATCGCACTCCCCCCCCCCCCCGCTCGCGCGTGTGCAAAACCCACGCACACGCAAGAAGGGGTTGCTGGCGCGTAAAGCTCTGAAACACATGCTGAAGTAGATATACACACATGTAGAGACACACACATGCACACGCTAAGTCTGACTGGATGACGCGGGGGTGTCGGTGATTAAAAGGAAGCCGCGCGACCACGCTTTCCTCGAATAAAACGGTGGCTAAACAGAAGATGAAAGGAGTTTCGGGCGCTTCAAAGTTATCTGGGAAACAGTTCGGCATATTGGCGCCATACGGAGGTGGATCCTTCGCCACACTTGACACGAATGCCGCCGTATCAGTTGTCGTTTTTAAAAGCTGAAAAACCGATGCAGGGGTAAGGAATGGGAAATGATTCGGGTGCGTTGCTTCTGATGAGCTCTGCTTCCTGCCAACTGTGACAGGAAATGCGCACGGCGGCACAAGGTCAGCGTAGCAACAGATCCTGCAGACAACACGCTCTTTTGTTCTCCTGGATTTAACTGCGCTGTATACAGCGGCCCGAGGGAATCAATTAGAATCATGCTGTGCTTGGTTTTCCCGCCCCCATTGACTTGGCAGTAATGTGTTTACTTCACAGCCAAGCTCTGCTTACAAAAGTTTAAAAAAACAGCATCCTTCCTTACGATGCAACTTTCCTGCTTTGTCCTGCAGTATTGCACATATGAACTTATCAGGTTTAAGAATATCCCCAAACAGGTTACAGTTTCCTGCAGATGCTCGACCACAGCATGTATTAGTGTGGCATAAAAGACCCTAATTCAAATAAATAAAAGTTTGACCTCTGGGCCGGGTCACAGCCTGTGACAGGTCTATTAGCATATGTTTTATATGTTTCCCTTCCACACACACACACACACACACACACACACACGACAAAGATTGCAGCTTGCAGCCGGCCAGCAGACCGGCTGTGAGGCTCTGTCGTGTGTCAAGGAGGACAGCTTATCACACTCCCGGTGTGCCTCGGCTGCCAGACGAAACTGACAAGGTGCCACCTTGTTATTTGGCTGCGCGAAAAAACCCCCAAAAAAAACCAGCCTTCGTCTACAGGGAGTTGATTAGCACGAACCTGTTGCCGCGTTTCACATCGGCACATGCCGAGCTCACTAGAGAATTGAGTGGTCCCGCTGCAGCGGGGATGCTGACCTAAAAATAGCTCGGCGACGGAGCAAAAAACAGCCAACAGCAATGGCACATGTATGACATATGGATGTCATTATTATCTATTGGCGGTGGGGATTATTCATCATGTGTTGTGGAATTATTTTAATGAGCTCATTGCAGCTGTGAATTAAATTTGCATGTTTGTACATGCACATGCTGGATTTACATATCGTGTATACAATGCATATGATTTCAGATGGATTGATCAACCATCTGGGTCAATTTGCAAAAGCTGCTGCTGACAATACGGATCTGATAATCTCATACGTCTGCTGTCCTGTTGCCTGTAGAGGAAGCCGGCATTCACATTCAGTACCCGCAGATTGACATCTTAGTATTTATTTATTTAGCTTTGGGAGGCGTTTACTCATTGTGGTCTTCCCTGTCCAGAAGAGAGTTGAAATATGTTTAATGGGTGTTTTCACCTCTAAAATAATCTTCGGCCACACTTTCATTACTAAAAACGGTTTAATAAAGGATATTCAGCCAATTTTTTTATCTCAGACATGCTGACAAGGGATTTGGAAGATCCCAAATGCTACTTCTTTGCAGGTTTCCACGCAAAAACTGCAGAGATGATCCGCTCCACTTTCCTTCCACCTACCTTTACCCATTAGTCACAAACAGGAAAGACCCACAGCCTCCTAATGTCTCACAGTGGAACACAACGTTTCCACATCCAGCTGCTTCCGATACATATTGGTATTGTTGCAACAAAGAGGAAGAGGACAACACAACAAGACTGGAAGTCCCTTAAATACCATAGCGATGCCACACTGACCCAATAAATTGTCCTATAATAAATTCCCGGTAAGCTCAGTGTTGAACACCGCTCTAAAGCTTCTAAAGCTTCGGGACATAAAACACACACCCTCAAGTGCTATTTGGGGCTGGACAGTGATACAGATATGATGAAGTGCCCATGTCTCCACAAGTCCAAAGAGCAACACTGCAGGAACATAATCAAACATGCACAGACAGACAGTGATCAGCACCGTGGCAAATCAGTTCTCTGTGTCAGATGGACATGTCTCTGCATCCACCACGCGCAGCTTCTCCGGCCACGTTCACCGCGTATAATTAAGCTGTAGCGCGCTCGCAGATGCGCACCGCACGGAGCGAGCGCGTTGCCCTTCACCTACCGTACCTTTGGTGTGAGCGGCGCTCAACCCCAGAGCCACTACAGCCAACACGCCGGCTATTCTCAGCATCTTCTCGGTGGAGATGCAGCTACGCGGCGACTTCTCTCCTCTTTCTTTCCTTTTCTCCTCTCTCTCTCCGTCTGTCCGCCCTCTCCCTCTCAGTCAACGCCTCGGGTTCTCTCTCTCTCTCTTTCTTCAGGCAGAGTGTGGGAACAGTTCACCGTTATGTGGGACAAGCCAGGCAGCGTGGAGTAGAAGAAGAAGAAGAAGTAGAAGAAGAAGAAGAAGAAGAAGAAGAAGAAGCGGAATATGAAGAAGAGGATGGACACCGAGTGCCTGCAACGCGCCTTCGCCGCACCGTAACGCGCGCGTCGCACCGCAGGTTGTGTGGACGGACGGAGGCAGCGACTGAAGTGTGGGTTTGGCGCCGAGACGGGACTGGAGAGCAGCAGCGCAGCCCGGGACCAGACCGAGCGACGTCACACAGGGAGGAGAGAGAGAGAGAGATGGATTCAGGCGCCCCCCCCCCCCACCCTCCTCCATCCTGTCCTCCTCCCCCTCTCCTCCTCCCTTCTGCTATCTCTGGAGCATCCCAGCCCACTCCAGCCTCCAGCTCACAGCGAGCATGCCACGCCGAGGAGGGATCCTGATGAGAACAATTGCATCTTGTTTCAAATGACTCGAACAAGCGCCTATAGAACACGATGCTGTTATCATGCATCTGTAATGGGCTCAATCGAACTATTTTAGCATAGACTTTCTAATAACACGTGTTAAAATGCCATGAACTAAAGAACACTTCGAGTCACTGTGAACACACAATGGCAGACACATTGTGTGATTTAAATACTGCAGTAGGCCTGAAGATGCAGCTTATCTTCCTGAAATTGTATCGTCATCACGAAACAGTTGTGGTTGTTCATGCACAGAAATGGAATGTTTTCAACCCAATGAAGAACAACCTTCTGTGTTTTTATGACTTTTATACTCTTTCTTTTTTTGAGTTCCCAAAGAATATTATTTCTTGTGACTGCATCCCGACAGCGATTTATCTGAACGAATAAGTGCTTTGACATTGAATCAGGAAAAGAGGGAACGATAGATTGACAGATTTGTAGTATTTTATAGGGAAAACATTAAAAACTGCTTCTTAAAATCTAAAATATTGACATTTCTTTCTAAAATGTGCAAAATGAAAAACAATCTCTGAGCGACATGGCTCGTTCAGCTCGAGAGAACGTTATTGTCCCATGTGTTTGTCTAAGGTAGGTGTGTGTGTGTGTGTGTGTGTGTGTGTGTGTGTGTGTGTGTGTGTGTGTGTGTGTGTGTGTGCGTGCACGGCCGTAAATTAGCACGCGTGCGAGCATGTGTATGAAGGTTTGGGGGGTTTTTCCACTTGGTGCCGGGCAGTAGGATTAATAATAACTTTTTTAATTTTCCTGAGCAGACTATCTCAAAGGAACCTTTCTCTTGGACTATCTCCGCTGGTTTAGGATTATTCTGGGAGGCAGAGAAAATATTGCCGGCGTTATCGAGAGCAAAAATAATAATTCAAACAGATGACAATGCACAGATTTGAATCCACACCATCCAGTGATGAAATTAAATTTGGTCTTCTTTTCACCGGGAAACGACTAAAGTGGTTTATAGCCGACAAAAAAAGGCTTCCAGAGAAACCAAAGCAGTGGTGCTGGGACCCTCGAGGGGCCTCAACATTTACATTATCACTACTTTAATATCATCATCTATCATGCACACATGTATTACATACAAAACAAATGAAAATATCGGCCATTTCAATATTTAGTTCCGTATAATATCAAATGCTGAACATTTAAGGACATGAAGTAAAGGCTAATATATTCCTCAAGGCTTTACTGCACAGCCACAGATCTCCTCCAAATTGCAGCCATTAATCAAGAAAAACAAATATGGTAACAGAGAAAAGCTGCTCGTGAAATACCACATCTTTATCCAGCAAGGCAAGTCATGGGGGCTCCACGGGTCAGGTTGTTTTCTGAGGAATAAGACTTTCTATATCATGACATAAAATAGAAAGCAAAAAGTTTCTCTCATACTGTGTGTGTGAGGCAATCTAACCTGGCTGAGTGCTTTAATGTGCCACTCTATTTGTCTCCTGCAAGTATTTCACCTTTGGGAAATATCAGTGACATACATTACTGGCAGCCATTTGCTGTTTAGGTTGCTAAATGATGATGGGAACAATAAGAATAAAAAGAGGATATTAGTTCCAATTTGATGATGACTACAGCGTTGGATAATACATATATAATGTGGTGTGAGGGCCCCTCCCGAAACAACTAAAGGATTTAAATAAGATGCTTCTCAAAGCGCTGCTGCCTGCAGGGAAGGCAGCTCTACAAGGACGCTTTAAGGTTGTCCAGACTGTTGATAACCAAAAAAAAAAAGTGTCATGTGACACTTACGTGCTAAAGAAAAGTAAAAACGAGAGAAAACAGCATCCGCGATCACAGCGACCCTCGGTGCTGAAGTTACACCAACTTTGTGAAAACATTGTGAATTCTTGGCGCTGTTCGGAAGGCGATGTTACAGTTTGGTTTCCTATCGATTTATATTCTTAAAGCAAAACCCGGAGGCTGCATTGGGCTCATTCCAAATCCATTCATGATGCTCTGCTGCAGAGCGCCGCGCGGCTAATGAGTCTCCCTCAGTGGCTGACATTTCCCATAGTGGGGCACATATTAGCTTTTGTCACTAAGCAGACTTTACAGCCAGCCAGAGTATTGTGATGTATTTCAGGCACTATTGCAGAGATGTATGAGTTACAGATAATGCAGCGGCCTCGTTGAACCCAGAATACTCCATAATCGATAATACACGTATACGGTTGTTTCCAGACACAAAGTGGTTGTCCATGCGGTCCTTTCACCAAATACCAATACCGAGCTCAAAGATCATGTTCTTGTCTCGCCATTGTTACGCTGCACAGAGGCAGAAATATGGAAGTCCATTTCTACATTTATCTTTCAGCCTGGGGGGTAGAAGAGGGAATACGTCCACACCAAAGAATGCTGTTGCACACAGACACAGACTTCGGTGGGGTTTATTTTCCAGCAGAGCAGGTCTGGGTGGAGGATCCCTCTGTGCACAGCAAGTGTGACAGATAGAAAAGCACACTCATGCATCTTAATTTGATCATTTACTGCACACACGGAGAGAATAGAAAAGCCATCTTCTTCGGTCGCTGAGACGAGCTGTTATTGGGTGTGTTCTCACAGAGAAGTGCGAGCTCTATATATAAATATATATGTGCATGTGTTTACATTAAAAATGAAAATGCTTTTCTCTCAGGGGGAATAGATTTGGACTTGAGATTGCGGAGCAGCAGGTCAGAAGGCCAGGTGGCCGCCTGCTGCTGTTGATCAACCTTCCTCCTCTTATCTGTCCCTCAACTGAGAGGTCATTTTATCTTAACCAATCAACCTCCCGTGTTTCTCTTCTCCCTCCCTCCCTCCCTCCTGATGCCTCCATCTTTCTCCTCATAATCAATCTACTGTCACTTAATTCAGATCTCTCCATCCACCCCTCTTCTCCGCCCTGGCTCTCCGGCTAGTGTGTGTGTGTGACAGAGTGCGGCGCCTCCGCATACTCCCACTGACAGCTGGGCCGGTGCTGTATGGGGAGGGATGAGAGGAGGTAGAGAAAGGCAAAGAGAAAGACCCGTCCTCCCCCTGGCGTTTCCCCCGCCGGCTCTTTCTGAGGAAGTGTCGGCGGCGGCGCTTTGATGGCGACTGCATCACGGTCCGAAGCTGCGAGAGTGCCTTCTGGTCCCGTTTTGCCTCACCTCACTGGCAGGAAGTGGGCCAGAAGTTGTCATCTGCTCAACGCCTCGCACATCTCTCAATCCCATGACTGGAAAATAAAGTAAATGCTCGTTCCTCTCCAGTATGACACTGGAAATTCACGTTTCAAAACCTTTTTGTCAGACCGATTTGACTTTACTCGTTTAATACGTTTTCTCTTCTCCATTGGAACTTTAAGAGAATCATACCAGTGATTTAGCAGTGTTAGCCCAGTTATTACTGCAGAGCATGCAGTAATAACTTCTACCCCTCCAGGCATCTATTCTGCTCCATTATGCGCAATAGGACCATATAAAAGCTGGCTCTTTACACTTGCTTAAATTGAGAACTCCACCAGAGACAAAGTGAGATTGCCAAAGCTACAAGTTGTTATGACATACTGTTCGGTTAACATTTTTAAAACTGCAGGATTACAGCCTGTAAGAAGCAACCATCTAAGCAAAACATTGTTAATGTAATTAATGCCATTAATTACACAAAAAAACAAAATGACTAAATGTAACTTTCCTAAAATAATATTGTGCGTATTGTGTAAAATGCAAACAGAGCACATGAGTAAATGTGTGTCTGTCTCCCTCTTAATGAACGAGTGTCCCCATCTCCCCGACAGTGTGTGATACCTTAAAGTAGGACTGATGGCAAACACTTCATCGATGAATCTATTATATTGTAACTTCTGAAACGGTGGCTACCGATCTGGAATTGAAAAGCATCATTTAAAAAACACAAATTAAAACAAAAAAAAACGACGGTAAGAAGTTAATTATAATGAATTAATTGACAAAGACATAAAAAGTGACAGACTAAAGCGCCTGTGAGATACGATGAAGTAGAACTTTGGGGTCTGCGGGAGCCCCATGTTTGGACCTGGGTGTTACATGCCGTGTTGTCTTCTCTCTCTATCGCCTCCCCCCCCCTCTTTCCTGCCTAGCAGCTGCAGCTTGTGAGTGAACGGACTCCATCGCTGATTAGTGCCGTGGGCCAAGTAGCAGCGCTGTATTGATCTCCTCTGGTGTTTTGAGTTAAACTTACTACTGCAGTGAATTAGTGTCGCTTTCATTTTTAAGAAAAGTAGTGTTCAGCTGTTGCCTTTGTGAGCATTTTCCATTTAACGTTAATAAATCAGTTGTTTATTCATCCGTTGCCCATGATTCTTTTTCCCGGGTTTATTTATTACCGTTACCTAATCGGGGAACGTAACACTGGACCACAGGTCGTCAGGAGGAATATACGCAACTCAAGTTTTAAGTGTTCAAGAGATTTTCCATTTCCCAACATTCCATCTCAATGGAAACCAATGGCTGCATCAATCAGTGGGAATATATCCACGAATGCATGCATTGAAAATATTCAGGAGAGAATTAAGGATTCAAAACTTGCAAAAAAAACAACATAGCAGTAGTTTGACATTTTGAAATCAGAAAGGAAAAGGTTGGGCTTGTGTGAGCCGTTCAGCTGCACATTTCCATCTGTTGGAATGATCTCTGGGTTCTCTCGAGGCTTCGGACTCTGGAGGATTGTTGTTCCTCTGCTCTTTGTTGTCTCCTCTGTCCGTTCAAGAGCTCAGCATTTTGTTTTCGTCCTCTTTGCTCTACTTTTGGCTCTTTGTGCTGCCCGCCTCTCCACAGTCACCAAAGCTTGCTGTTGTCTTTGAATAGCAGTCCTCCTCTGGTCCAAGGCAGACTTGGCTGCAGCTCAACAGGCTTGTTTGTCGGTCTTGGCAGCGATGCTTGCAGACCTGAATGTACCTGTTTCAGCGTTTCCTTTGCTTTTTTTCCGTTTGTTTGTTTGTGTATGCTGGGGAGAAGAGGAAATAGAGAATGTGTGTGTGTTTCCTCTTTTTTACCTCAGGGTTTGAGGGTCAGCTGACCGTGACCAGCTGCAGAAGACACATTCACACCACAGCCAGATCCTTTCCCAGTCCCTCCAGATCTGGGATATCAGTCACTTACAGACAGAGAGCTCTAAACAAATATGAGCTCGACCTTGATACACACACATAAATAAAAGGTAATACAGAGGCAGAGAAACCCGAACAAACACACTCGGAATAGCTGCACGTAGACAGCTTGCTTCTAAAACCATTTCCCCCCCCCCCCCCCATGAACACAAATCAAGCCAATTTCAACCACGTACAAAAACAATCTGCTCCGCGCTGAATAAAGGCTGTCACACACAGAGGCTGTTCGGTGTTGGGCGCGAAATAGCAGCGAAAATGTATTTGACTTCATGGCCTCTGCAGAGTAAGGACAAGACTGAGCAAACAGTGCTGTGGTGTATTATGGCTAAACATCAACACATATGAGGTGAGGCTGTATAAAGTTGGCTGTTGTTTTTTTTTGGTTTCAGCCTCTCAGCATTCAACTTCCTCCAGTATTCCACACGCAAAGGTCACATTAAACATATATGGAGCAGCTCGTGGGAGGAAACCGCCTCCTCGCTGGTCTCCAATTGACGAAGGGTCATGAAAAAAGCAAGACCTTGCCGGCAGCAGCCGTACTGATGGATGACCTGACTTTATTTAGGAGGCACAGCGTTTAACACACAAATAACTTATTTCCATCTAAAGTGTCACTCGGTCGCTAAACGGAGAGCATGTGTAATGACGTGGAAGTTCAGACCACAGAGCTACAGATAAGGGAATGCTGAAATATGAGTTCAAGCATCAAAAATTGTCACAGGATGAAGAAGTGGTTTCCGTGGTTTGGTTGTGTTCCATCTATGGCCTAGATGTGTGTGGGCAGAGCTCGATCATGCTGTTATGCTTCATTGAAGTGGAGGGTTTTACCTGATGTTGCGTGTCCTAATTGTCAACAGCAAAACCCCGTCCAGATGTTTCAAATCTAGATCCTTTTTGGATCAATTTCCCACAGATGCCCCTCCATTTGGCAAAAGCTTATAAGACTTGAGAGCCGTTGGCTCCCGAACGCTGAGCAAAAGAAAAAACACAAACGCCGCCGCATCTCAATTTATAACCAAAGACACACGAGACGGCGCCAAATGATGCTAAAAGTAATCAAAAGAAATGATAACGAGGATGAAGGAGGATTATGTCTTAACCCTGAACTGAAGGTTTTCCATAACACATACATTCTTTAGCCTGGCTTTTATTATTTCATTTATTTTTACATGACATATAGTCATTTTTATTTAAGAGTCTGTTCCTTTTAACTTCATGTTTATATGAATAAAGTTTGACTGATTAATCGATAACGTTTAATATTAATTCCATTATCTGCTTGCAATAAATGTTTGACACTGTAAAACCTCATTCAGTTAATTACATTACTAGGTTTTATTTTCCGACCCGCTTCAGAACGAATGCATGACTGATATTCACTTCTGATCACAGTGACTCTGTGGAGCAATGCGTTTCTAAGTAAACCGCTGTCTTGACTGCACTGTGCATGAGGACCCACCTTCACTCCCACGAGCACGTAAGCTGGTTCGTGAGGATTCATGCTGTGCGGCTCGGTCGGTGGATGTAATGCTCCAAGAAACGTGGCGATGCACTCACAAAAACAGATGTTAGATGTTCTTTGTTACTATTAATTCATGATCGTTTCCTCTGATTCTAACGGAAACAATAGGAACCATTATGAGGGTTTGTATTCAGTTCCAACAGGACCAACCACAGCTGTTATGGTATTTGTGTCAAATGGAAAACCGGCCCCTCAAGCTGAGATTGGAACTGGAAAGAAAATGTGACTGAATAATTGTGAGTTGTTTTGGAATATATCTGAAATCTATTGAATGCATTTTGTTAAGATGAATAAACTTAACTGTCTGGTTTGCTTTAGTTGACTCACGTTTCTTTAAAAGACACAGCAGGGGGACTTTATTTTTTAAAGTTGAATCAGTTTAAAATGTGTTTGTAAGACACAAATATGTCAGAAAGTATATGATTAATAGTATTTTCTATGGTTAGGTCATTTTCAGGGCTGTATGGCAGCTCCAGTTGGTTGTTGTGTGTTGTTGTTCCCGTTGAAGCTCATCCAGCAGACCAAAGGTGACACAGATCTAACAGGTTAGTACGATTTATTCACAATCATGGCAACACGGGGAACTTTCTGTATTCAATACAAGATGCCTGCGGATCCAATTTCCAGTTCAGATTTGTGCAGCTCAGATGGGAACTGAAAAAAGTAGTAGCTTCAGCTGGGTGGGTAGCTTTTCCTGTTCACGGATGTGAAACAACAGATGTGTCAAACATGCAGGGGGGGAAAAACCACCAGTGAAAGTCAGTTGTAGGCTACTGTGAAGGAAACTTAAATACGTGTCTCTGTTCCACTCAAAAAAACCCCAATGTTTCTTTTTTTCTTTGGTTGGGTGGATCAATAAAAAGAGATAATGTAAAAAGTGAGAATTCTAACAAACAATAATTGAGTTTTTCACCTTGTGACCTTTATGTCACCGACAAACAAATGCATATCCTGTCCCCGTCTACTCTTCTAACCAACTACTCTTGCAACAAAAGTCTCCGCATCCTCTTTTCTCCTCCAAAAGCCGTCAAAAGAGAAGTAATACAAGAGAGGGTCCAGACAGCAGTTCACGCTAGCGAGACATATCAGCGGCGTGAAGGAAAATACCCAGCTTTTAAAGAACACGGCCAGTGACACGGGCAAGAAAAACACAGCGAACATCATCAGGTTCATGGCGAAAATCAACATGACGTTCACCTTGTTTTTGACCCTGGCGGAGTCATTCAGACGTGTGCGTAGAGTCAAAGACACCAGAGCGGTGGACACAATGTTGACCGCCAGCAAGGAGAGCACCAACGCGGGCTGAACATAAACCAGTGCTGGGGTTTTCCGGTGACGAAATTCAAAGCAGGTGGATTCATTGTAGCTGTTTAAGAACCGTGAGAAGTTCAGGCTCTCTGGGATGTTCACCACCACCACGGAGAGCCAAGCGAGCGCGACGGCCTTCCAGGTGTTGGACGCGGTCCGGAGGTGGCGCGACCTCAGAGGATAGACCACCGCCAGCAGCCGGTCCGCGCTGATGAAGGTGATGAAGATGGAGCTGGAGCGGATGTTGTTGCGAAAGAACATCGTGATACAGATGCACGCAATACTGCCCAGAGGCCAGGCTCCTGTGGCGTAGAAGTAGACCCTCATGGGCAAGGTGATGACGAGCAGCAGGTCAGAGATGGCCAGGTTGACCATGAAGATGGTACTGGGGGACTTGAGGCTGTGGCGGCTTAACAGGATCCACAGCGAGGCGGCGTTGAGAGGCAGGCCCACCGTCATTACCGACCCAAACGCCAGAGCGTACCCCGTGCTCCTCATGTCCTGCTCCGTTCCATTCTCCAAAGTACCGTTGAGCATGTTTTTTGTTTTCTGTGAGAGTGCAGGCGCAGTGAACGGAGCTGAGACGGAGACTGCAATCACCCCGCATCGAGCAAGATCTGTGCGAAGACAAGGCTGCTGCTGCATGTTGAAGTGGCTGAGAGTGTTGAAAACAGGAAACAACTTTGACAAGGGTTGAAGTAGTGTGCCGTGTGTGGGAGTTTAAAGTCATGGACTAGAGACTTTCTAAAAAACCACAACCGTGTGCACTGGATTCACAAACCAGCTCTGAGTCAAGGGTTACATGGATTCGTTCTGTTCAGGAGGTCTACTCTATTAACACTCCATCTGTACTGCACTAGAAGACACATGCTGTGCAAATTCCATCTGAACCGACTGCTAATTACCCTAATTACTCAGGTTTATCTGCATTTTGTAGAGTTGCAATCCACGGTCAACTCACTGATACACACAATATTTATGAATACAAATTGGATATTAAGCACTACAAAATGATATTTAGAGAATAAAAGTCCAAATGTTCCGAGGCGAAGTACATCCTGCCTTCTGGAGGAAATGGGCTTCCATAGAAACCAGCAGTTGTATTGAGAAAATACTTGCTATTCTTTTAATAAAGAAATACTAGTTCGGAGAGAACTGACGCTAACCTATTTGGGAGCTCTGGGTCACATATTCGGTCAAAAGTTAATTTCACTACTTTTAGCACTGACAAGAAGGTCGGACAGGAAAGTTACGTGTTTAGCAAATGCATCTCAGCAATGTTGGATTGGAAAATATAATATTACGTGGACCGAATGTTTTTCTTCGAGTTTTTTAAAGGAGTAGTTTGATATTTTGTAAACTACAGTTTTTCACTTAATTGTTGAGATTACACATCGAGATTACACATAATGTATTGCCTTTTCACATGCAAGTGTATATTTTCAAATGTAGAAATACACAAAGACAGAAATACACAAAGACAGCACGAGGGGAAAGTGAAGTATTTGTGCAATTACGCCAAAGCAGCTGCCGCCAAACTTCACGCCTTTCAACTTATCACTCAATCACCAATTTACCGCTGACTCCTTTCCCTTCAGTCTCTCTCAGCCGCAACCTTTTGAAAGATAAAAATCGAAATGGCTGTAGCAACAGCAATTATGTGATTCCGCCTGACTCGCACAATTAAATAGAAAGGTGTGGATGCGGATGGCTCTTCATGCATTCAGGGAACAAGAGAGCCTGAATGGATTACTCTGGCAAATGAAAGGATGCTATTTTCGCTGGGGCCTAACATTTAAGAAACTTGAGTGTTTCTCAAGACAGCATCTCTTTATTAGCTCTGTACTGATTTAAAATGCCGGGCCTGCTGCTGGCGTAAACAGATAGATGGACAGCGAGAGTTAGCAGAAGAAATGCGGGAGAGAGGCAGGCGTATGTGGAGCTTGTATGCAGCAGGGCAAGTCATACAAAAAAAACAAGTTTCCTTCTTCTCTTCTTGCTGTTGTTCAAATGTGTTTTGGTTCAGCCATTCGTATGGTTGAGTCTCAACAGTGCTCACCAAGTCATATGAACCTATTCGGTTTCCAGCACACAGCCTCAAGCCGACAATATTGTATTTATGTATGTATGTGCGTATGCTACCTGCAGCAGAAAACACCATGCAGCCAAAGTTAACAAGTCACTATGAGGAAAGTTAGAAATCTCATGAATGATCCTGTTGACAGCCAATGACTGTCAATAGTCCCCGTTTAAAACACAAGTACATACTTGTTTATCTCAGGAGTTGGTGGACCAAACGTCCAGTGAAACACTAAATAATGGACTGACATTCAACAGGTGGTGAAATAAACTAACAAATCCGATGTATTGGAGGCTTTCTGCCTCTTTGTGGTCAAAAATCACTTGGGAAAAGGCTGACATTAAAATCATTACAAATTAGGCATGTGAGCTTAAAGCAGCTTCAATCAATATTTTTTCTTCAAACAATGGCTCACAACTCAAGCACGTCTTAAGAGTCTGGAATTGATTTTGGCTTTGTGCGAAAATGAAAACTGAAAAGCAGTGATGGCACAAACTGGCGGCCACATATGGTCCTCAGAAGCTTCCCATCCGGCCCGCAGAATATTACTGCGTTCCGTCCCAGACCAAAGACGTTCTTAGTAGACGAACATACAAATTGATTAGTTGATACAATGAACAGATCTATAAAACTCCACGAAGAATCACACAAAAACACCACTTCATATCTTGTGTTTACCAGAAATGTGCTCATACGTTTCTTGGAAATAAATCATTCAGAATGGAAGAAAGCTTAAAAAAGGACGAATCGACAATAGAGGTCTTAGGCAACGGAGAACAAAACGAGCGATTAGCAGACTAATCGACTGAGAGGGGGTTCCCTTCAGCTCAACAGAGCATTCTAGCGTCTTTCAGCACATTCTTTTGGTTTTGCAGCCCACTTCACCGATGTTTCTCAGTCTGAAGAACAAAGATAGCATCTAGCAGCTAAAGATTCAGACATTTCCTTCAGAAGTTGGTGGAGACCAAAACAGAGCGACAGAAGAAAAAGAGAGTAAATCATGAACGTTTGTCCGGTGAACATAAAATGCCAATGTTGATCTGTGTCTGCTGGGTGTGTAAAATAGGCGATTGTTTGTCATATTATCACACTGTGTTTTACTGCTGCACCAATCACCAAGCCAAATTCCTTGTATGTGTAACGTACTTCTAATTCTAATATGTCAAAAACATTCAAATCACAACAGAGCACACATGCGATAAAAAGAAGAATATTAAAGGGTCGGTTCACCAAACCAAAATGGTTGAGTACGTGGAACTGTACGGAGAAATCAGTCCCTCTGTGTGTTCTGGATAATATCGGAATAATCCACAGACCTCACAGTCAACAGCTTTCCCAAAGCTACTCTCTACGTAAGAGACAATCTGTTCACAGCCAGCTCTGTGGATTATCCAGAGAGTTCTTGGAGAGAAACGTTGGTATTGACGTTTCAAATCATTCAACCTTGTTCAGTTTGTTGAAGTCCCTATAAATGAACTGCAGGTATTACTCTGGATACAGCTGCACCATTTGATGAAGGGCTGTACGACTCAACCTACTAATAAACTACTGTGGCACCTTTTTATTCTTGACTCTGTTTCAGGCTGCTGTGCCAAGATGTGAACTATTCTGTACCGTGTCCCTCAACATGTTGTGCATTCGTGAAAGGGACACACGACACAAGAGCTCAAAGTATGTTGACCTGAAAGTAGAAGTGGTTAAAAGCTGAGCAGGAATGGATGAGGTCAATGAGTGTGTACTCTCCCTTAACATGGGCGCAATAAGGGCTGGGGTTATTAGGCTGATGGAGTGCGTTTTCTTTTTTTACCTCCATCTCTAATGAAATCACTGGGGCATTTTTTAGGCCAGCGTGGATAAAGTGCCATTTTCCCACACCAGGAAGGGCGAGCAGACAACCGCTGCTGCGCTCACTTCATTAAAATTTAAATTTCTGCAACGGCAGGAGTCACAGTGAGCCGTGCTCTCGTGGCCCGCAGAGCAAATGCGTGTGTGTGTGTGTGTGTGTGTTCATGCCTGCATCAGTATGCAGCCGGTTGTTTGGAAGTGACTGAACAGTGACCCGTAGGGCTGGTGGATGTGCGTTTGTGTGTGCAGCAGGACAGCGAGTGTTTGACGAGCCCAGATCGTTGAGAAAATGGCCAAATGATTTATTTTTCTCTTCCTCTGCTGCTTCAGTAAGGTAAATACCACCGTTTTGAACACAGCGAGTCAATACGGCCGCCGAGCGATGAGGCAGCTTTCCGACTGTCTCTCTCTCTCTCTCTCTTCTTGAAGTCAGCATTGTGGAAGAGCCGCGGATTTGAAAAAGATTATGTGCTTTTAGACGATTTCTCTGCCACTACCAGCCGGGGCCAGGGCAATTAACCCGCTTCTTATGTTTCATCAGAGGCCAAAAAAACAAAACAAGTTAATCCGTCCGGAGCTGCGGGGACCTCACTTTATTAGTCCCACGCCAAGAGAGCAAGTTTGAGACGCAGACTCAAAACGGTGCTTTATTGCCTTCCCTTTTCCAATTAGTGGCTGCCATCTTGAATCCTAACAGGTTCTGAAAGTATGGTCTGATTACCTATGCAAATGAGTAGAAAGCTATATAAAGCTGTCAACAGAAATAAAACGGGTTTAACAGAGGAGAGCGTTACAATCTCGAGCATTGCAAAGAGCGTCGACGCTCCAGAGGTGCTTGTGAGTGGAACGGGACAGAGGGAGTTTTTATGATCGTACCTTTGGACCGGAGCTTGGGCGGGACCCATGAGTGTCCTGACATGTGAGCTGGTGTCTTCTTCCTGTCGGCGTTCAGCAGGCTTGGAGTCCAGATTCCTCTTTATTTGAAGCACCTCTTTAGCTAAAAAAGAAGAAAGAAAATAAATAATAAATAATCACAGTCAATCCTGAGATGTAGGCGCCATATGGACCTGTAGCTAATCGCAGATTACAATTTCAGTATTTAACTCGTATTCTATCGTGTTATGTGATTGAGATTGCTGAATAAAACAAACAAGAATTTCAATAATGAAACCAGCAGACTTATCAAACCTGCAGTAACTGATTTTATTGGCCACTTGGGGACAGAAAGTGGTGAACACAACATTGACACAAAAGTTGATTTGCAAACTTGTTGTCAAACTGTTCGACATATGCAGAGACTTTATCATTCGTTGAATTTGGAGTCCAACATTCAGTCTCTATGAGCTCCGATATAGTCTCCGCTAACTCTGTCTGCCGATTAGTGCTGAGCAGTTGTACTGCCATTTATTTTTCCGGCTGAATCTGACGCTATGAGACCGTGAGAGTGAACCGCAGCAGTGAAGCTAAACAATGAGCTAAAACTCAATACAAAGCTCTGTGAAGCTGCAGATTCATGGGATGATTCTCTGCAGGTTCATCACTACAAGCGACCCCTTTCACATTGTCATTTGATGCATTGTTATTGTAAAACAATATTGGTTAAAGTCGCAAATGATGAGTTTAAAGATTTAGAAAAACAAAAACAAAACGATAACACGAAAACCATCAGATAATAGATTTTAATACTGTGTAGCTGTATTCCTCTGAGCTCCATTGTTGACCAGAAATCTATAAAAAAAAATTGTAGTAACTGTAGTCATAATGTTCTGATGCAAGTCGGCTTAAAGGCCCTTATTGGAGATCATTCATGTTTGCTCAATGTTGGTATCTATAGCTTTGATCAGCGTTTGTGAGCGAAATGGCGGAGTAACGAGTAGCAGTAACTCGCTAGGTCGCTCATCTTGTAAGCGCTGAGGAATGTGTCGATCACGCTGCACCTGCAGCCGCCTCCCCGTCGCGCCTCCAGCTCTAAAAGCCAATGGTGGCTTGACCTACCGACACCAAGTTTGATTGTCTTTGAGAAAAACCAAGACAGAAGCAATAAGGAAACACTGCAGTGCCTCTAAACAATCTGAATTTTCTGAAAACAGAGGGATTTGTTGTCGAGATGTATTGAAATATTGAGCTTTATGTAATCATAACGGCGCCCTTTCAAGTCCCGTAACGCCAAACCAACAACTAGCGCTCAGATGTCAGATCTGAAAAGGTCAGCTGTATTTGCTCTCATAGATTGAAGTTGCTTGTGCACATTTCCTGTGTGTGTGTGTGTGTGTGTGTGTGTGTGTGTGTGTGTGTGTGTGTGCGTGCGCGTGTGCGTGTGCGTGTTTGACGCACACGACAGACTGGTATAGGAGAGATTAACACTGGTATTATTTTGTTTGAGGAGCTGAAATAGGATGATTATTTGGAACGTATATATTTACAGGATGCCGTCATGACTCTGCTGTAAATAATTTTGAACTTTAATATTGTTGACGCTGTGAGCACACGAGTGTTGCTTTTTGTATTAAGTGTGTGGAATATTGACGTTTTTACTGGTATGGTACTTTGCAAATAGACGGACGACATAATTGTTTTTCGACAAGCGCGGCAGAAGTGCATGTGCCGGTCCTGGCTATACCGCTTATGATAATGCTGGATTCTAGATTTAGCGACCTAAAGATTATTTACAGAATCACATATAAACAAACAAACATAGACGCTTATTAAAAATGGCTTAACTGTGAATCTGACTGTGATTCTCGGACCATAAGTTGTAATTTATTAAGAGACAAACAGACATATTGTTAGTTTGGCCTCTTCATGGGATTTATGGACAAGAAAAAAGATATATATGAATTAATAATACACACACACACAATCACTAACCTCACCCTGACTGTTCAAATCTCTTTTTACACACGTCTCATTTTCTCTCGGGCCCTGGAGCATATCCCACAATGCACTGGGCAAGACGGCAAAGCTGTTAAAATGTTATATATTACGTTAGAATAGAGTCACTTGCTGGGTTGGTGGTTCACTTCAGGTCCTTCCTGTCGTCATAATGAAGTGTCCCTGTCCAAAACACTGAACCCCAAACTGCCTCTGAACAACATAGCAGCTCTTCTTCCATCGGTATACGATATCAAATGAGACTGGAAAGCGATCGGTACCGGCTTCACGTTAAAAGCGCAATAAGAAGTGGTCCATTCATCGTCTTTATTTATTCTTTCATCAAAAGGCTCGAGGAGGTGGGCTGCCTACTTTCCACTAAGAAAATAAGATGATTTACTGTCGTGTAAATGACTTCTTTCAGTCAAGCTGAGCCAATCGCAGACATTCAGAGACATGTGGCGCGGGGGGAGAAAAATCACTTCATATTCAGAAATCAAATAACCGTTTGTAGTCTGGGGAACATCCTTTTACTTTAGTCTGAAAATTTGAAGTCATTCGATTAACATGTTTGTTTTCCATCAGGGACTTCATCTCTTTCAGATGTGCATGTGTGTGTGTGTGTGTGTGTGAGGCTCGTATTAGTGGGTATGCACCGCACATTACGTTATAAATCATATACTCCCCCAAGACATTAATAAATGCATCATGCATCCATGA